>NC_046318.1:66756083-67075083 GCF_009819535.1 Lacerta agilis
TGATTTTTTTCATAAAACAAGTGTGCCCTTGCCCAAAAAAGGTTGAAAAACACTGCATTAGGTTAAAAGTCTGCCCATTTTTTTATAAAAAAAATGTTCAATATTTTTCTCATTTTCACATTTTTGTGCATGGATTTATTTATTTTCAACTTCTCATTTTCCCCTCCCCCAGAATGAATGCTTTGATGCAGCATTTTTAAGCTGGGTCGCTCTGCAATTCCATTTGGAAAGCTCCCCCCCCTTCCCTTCCCCCTTAGCCTTTTCCTTATTTATTCATTTAATATGCCCATTTAATTATTGATATGCACGCGAAAGCTCAGAGCAGCTCAGAGCGTTTTAAAAAATAATGAATGCTAAATGATACAATATATGGAAATCTTAAACTGCATAATTCACAAATGAATTTGGCGTTCACAATTTTGATTTAAAATAAAAATTAAAAAAAATCAACGTGTCGGCTACTGAATCAATAGGCAGGGATGTTGCCTGCAGGGATCTCCCTCTCTGCATTCTGCCCATACCACCTTCCAGAGGGTCAGGATCAGGCGTGTGGATGTGACTGCCCTGTCTGTCAACTCTTCTCATTCCTCGCTCTCTCAGATCAGCTGCTCAGGCAGAGGCAGACAGGAGCAACGGGGCCAGGAGACTGCAGGGAACGGAAAGAGGGTCTGTGGCTGGGATGTAGCCTCACCTGATGAATCATTGAATTGTTGAGTTGCAAGGGACCCCTAAGAGTCATCTAGTCCAACCCCCTACAGTGCAGAATGAAACTGACTCCTTGCACCAACCCTGACGGAGGAGCCAATGAGGGGAGCCACATTGCTCTGCTTTCCTTTGGACCACATCAGCAAGGCTGAGAGGGGGGTCCTGTTGTCTTTGACGCCCAAGTACACTTGCACCCCTGAGGAGGGCACTTCAGTGCTCATGCAGTGGTTTGACTTCACCCCTGGAGGCACATTCCATTGTCTCTCGAGACAGGCGGATGCCAACAAATAAAATGATGTATCTTCCTTTGTATTAATATGCTGCTCATGGCTTTGGAAGCCAACAAGCAGTGTATAAATAAACCACAGTGCAACACATACACACACCCCTTCTGGCCTGAGAGATTTTAACGAATCCTTAAAACACGTTGTTGTTGTTGTTGTTGTTGTTGTTGTTGTTGTTGTTTAGTCGTTTAGCCGTGTCCGGCTCTTCGTGACCGCATGGACCAGAGCACGCCAGGCGCATACACAAACACAATTGAATAGTTAGTTATTCCTCAAGTCTTGTTGAAAGTTGGGAAGGCTGACAGCTGCACAGGATTCTGTGCTGGAAGCCAGATCTTGTGATTTGCAGTGCCTGATCCCAAGTTTGCTAATAAAATAAAATAAAAACCTGCCCTCTTTCTGTATGGGCACTTACTGTAGGCTCCAAAAATGGCATCTAGGATTGTTCAATTTGGTGCTTGCACTCTTCACTAGCTAAGCAATAATTCACTCAACAGCTGTTGAGGTACATATATCTTCAAACAGACCTCAATGGCATTGAAAACCTTCAAAACAGCAACGTAAAGCAGGATGGAGGAAGCCTGCTTCAAGCCCATAATGCCCGCTGCAAATTATATAGTACATCACTCTGCTTATATTTCAGGATGTGTGCATGTGTTGAACAATTCGCAAGAACCCAGGATCACAAGTTCAAATCGCCAATGCGTGTGCTACAAGCTACCCCTCAAAACAAAATCCAAATCTGTGCAAACTGGATATTTTTATAAAAGTATTTCTGATAGCCCTGCTTTTCTTAGTTTAAGCTTGGCTTAGGTTCAACTTCCCCAGCTTTCTGATCCAGAATAAACATGGGGGTGGAGGTGTCATGAGAACATAAGAAGGGCTCAGCTGGATCAGACCAGAAAGCTGTCCAGTCCAGTGTCCTATTCTCATGCTGGTCAACCAGATGTCTCTGGGGAAAAGGAGGTTGGCTTTAGGCACAGGCCTACTGTATGGTGCTTCTGGTTCTAGAGGTAGTGCACATGGCTAACAGCTAATTGATAGCCTCGGCCCAGTATACCTGAAGGAGCATCTCCATCCCCATCGTTCAGCCCGGACACTGAGGTCCAGCTCCGAGGGTCTTCTGGCGGTTTCCTCCCTGCGAGAAGTGAGGTTACAGGGAACTGGGCAGAGGGCCTTCTCGGTGGTGGCTCCTGCCCTGTGGAACGCCCTCCCATCAGATGTCAAGGAAATAAACAACTATCTGACTTTTAGAAGACATCTGAAGGCAGCCCTGTTTAGGGAAGCTTTTAATGTCTGATGTATTATCGTGTTTTTAATATTCTGTTGGTTGCTGCCTAGAGTGGCTGGGGAAACCCAGACAAATGGGCGGGGTAGAAATAGTAGTAGTAGTAGTAGTAGTAGTAGTAGTAGTAGTAATAGTAGTAGTAATTAATAATTATAGTAGTAGTTAGTAATTTCCCCCCATGATTTTGTCAAATCCATATTGATGGCCATTTCTACATATTGTGGAAGCAAATTCCATAGCTAAACTCTGCACCGTGTAAAGAAGCCCCTCCTCTCTGCTGTCCCGAATCTTCCAACAGTTAGCGCCATTGGTGACATGTGCTAAAAAACATGCTGTGCTTCGGTTGCAGCCTCTGTTGCGGTTATCTGGCTCTCTCAGACATTAGCAAGGAAACGTTCTATTTCTGAGATTCTGTGTGCAAGGCTTGGAGGCTGGGGGTTAAAAAATGGAATTTGGAAACGTATATTTGAAAAGCAGCTTTTGAGTTACTCTATAGAAGATAGTGGCCCCGTGTTAACATAATGAAACTCTGTGCAATTGGGAAGATTAAAGGATTAAAAATATGCCTCTGTAGAAACTGCCTGCTGTCCTGGACTTGACCCATACATTAACATTTTTTTCAAATGGCTTTCATGCTACATAAGAAATATTGTACATCTTTTCATGTCCTGCACAATATTAATCTTGTAATCTAGAGGACCTCTTTCCCTTTCTCTGTAAGGAAATGGAGTCCTGCTGAGCCAGAATGCGTGGGTTTGTGAACATTTCCACCCATTCCATGAAACATATTCTGAAGGGAGTGGGTAGGGAGTGCAAGTGCTTAGCTGGTGCTGGTGGGCAGTGAAATGGCCAGCAAGCGAGGAAGCATTAGCCCTTGTTGCATGGTCAGCAGGGATGCATTCCCTCGTTTTCTTCCCGTTTCAGAGTGAGGGCAATGGATGGCTTCATTTGCTCCCAGCGATGGCATCATCACTGGCCCAACGGATGTGGTTTCACAAAGGATCCCCGAATGGCCGGCCACATCCCGTGAAGAAGTCATTTAGGTTTGGTAAAACAACAACATGGCTCCAAAGAAAAGCTGATGGAGCAAGCAGCATTTCTGAACAAATGGGTGGGTGGGTGGGTGGGGAATGCACCGAAGAATGGGTGAGAGCTTCGTCCGTCAGAGACCCTTTCCCTGTCCAAATGGGAAGGAATGTGGTTCATTTGGAAACCTGTAATGATCTCAGGCAGGCAAGCAAGCTCCAATAAGAATTAATGAGTCTGGCAGTTTTATGTATGTTTATTTACAATTTACATCCAGAGTGCGGCTCCAGGCCTGCTGCCATTTGCTAAGAGTTGGTCACTCTTAGGCTCCGCCCCTGTCATGGCACGAAGGGCGCCAAAGTCCAGTCCTTCCCCTCTTTCACTTCGGTTGCATTTTAACCCTTTCAGCTCTTCTGGTTAGAGGAGAAGGTGGGTGAACTTCCCCCCTGCTATCAAACGAAGAGCCCTCTCCTCTAAATGCTGCCTGCCTCACAGTTGCATAATAACCCCCTCAATGTCATCTATCTCCTCCTTTCCCTCTGCCTGTGAGCTTTCTGAGTCTGGGAACTCTTGGTGAAGGGGGTGGGTGGGGCGAACTAGCCCACTCCTGCTCTGGCTGTGGCTGCCATTCCTCGTCTCCAGAGTCAGGGTCTCCCTTTGTACAGGCATTCCTTCCTCTTCAGAGTCTGACCCTTCCCAGGCATTCGATTCAGCCACGTCCCTGATACAATGCTACTGTTGGTCAGTATAGACCAGTGGTTTCCAATTAGCTAAGCACTGTGGATCTGTTTTTCAGGAGCCAAGCCATGGACCCCCTATTTTGAAAATTTTGATATCTCTATGGTAGTTTTTGTTATGCGAATGGTGCCACAGATCTCCTGGGTGTGTTATGCAGACTCCGTGGGGTCTGCAGACCACCAGTCGGGAACCACTGGGACGAAAAAGAGCAAGGATTTCTTTACACAGTTACAGGTAGGTAGCCGTGTTAGTTTGCCATAGTCAAAACAAAACAAAATAAAAAATTCCTTCCAGTAGCACCTTAGAGACCAACTAGTATGCATGCACACGAAAGCTCACACCAAGAACAAACTTAGTTGGTCTCTAAGGTGCTACTGGAAGGAATTTTTTATTTTATTTTGTTTTTTCTTTACACAGTGCCAAGTTATCTTAGGCTGAGCTGAGGTTAGGGACACAATGTTGGCTGAGCCAGGAATCAGTTGGCTGAGCTCGAGTCCACTGCATCCTAAACTCACCCTGTTGGATCTCACCATAGGATTGCTCCCTAAGGTCTGCCTAATTCAATAAATTATACCTGTAGATGAAAGCTAGCTGGTCATTCAGATGCTGGTGGTAGGAGCACACACATTAAACACACATTAATGCTTTATGCGGACACAGCTCATTATTTAGCTCTGTTTTCAATATTCAAAGGGCAGCTATATACTTTGTCGGCTTATCCAGCTAAAAGTTAACAGCTCATTTCACTGTTTAAGCAAGCATATTAAAATGATTTCCAGTTGCTCTTCCTACTTTTTCCCACGCGTAGTAAAGATTAGCAGCGATACAAATCTGTGAGTGCAGTACTTGTTCCAGCTAACTAATATGTGTGTGTGTTTATTTCATATTTCATGTTGACTGCAGTGAGGTTGCCTTCAGATATGAGTTGTTTCTTTAGCCAGGCCAAAATTTTGACAACCTGCAGAGATTTAGAGTTGTGTTTGCTTATCTGGTGTGGGTGGAAAATAATGGCCCACAGGAGCCATGAAAGGGGGTGGGGGAAATGTCTATTGAAAATGCATGCCTTGAGATTACTATTCTCAACATGCCTGCGAAGCCTGTCTATCTATCAAGGCCTCTTTAGAATTCCACACACCAATTAGAGGCAGGTCTGTGTAATGCTACAGAAATTGCTCATCCATTGTGAATGAATACTACAGGGGTTTGCTTTTGGCTTAGTGTGGCACAACAATTTATACTTGAAATATCAAGGAATAAATTCAGAAACTTTTGCAGCTCTTAGAAATGCAACTGCCCTTTGTTTTGTTTTCTTACACAGGGGGTTGCAAAAACTTGTGGAGAGAACAGAGAGTAACTTCCTGCTAGAGCTGTGTGAGACTTTGGCCAAAATCTGAGACTCAGTCCAAGGTCCAAGATATGGAAAGAAGATAACATGGTCAAAGGCAGCCTGGGGTTGGAGTCTGGATCAAATAGGCAAGGCAAGGCAAGGCAAGGCACGTTGTATGGCTACATGGAGCAATAATATATGGTTGGCTTGTCAATTAAAAAGGGTTTAAATATATAAACTCACAGATCAGAGAACAATCCTAGCTCCCTGGTTAGTTTTTTTTTCTGCTGACAGAGTTAGATTATGATGGAAGTGTTGGAGATTCATTCCCCGTGTCTGCAGTCATGGGATTGTTGTCTATCACATGACAGTGTATGTTTTCATTCCACAGAATGGGAAGTGATGGAGACAGGATGTTTGTGTTACTGTGTTCCATGAAGTGGGACTATTGTCCTTTGTCCTTTCACTTTGCTGTCTGATGCTAGAGAGAGAGGGAGCTATGTTGCAGTGCGTGTTTATATGTAAATAAAGTAGATTAGCCAAAATGCTGAGTTGCTGAGGTCTGTTTACGCATGCTGCAAAGACTCTGCACATCCCTAAGTATGCTGATGCTTCTTGGTATCATTCGCTGTGATGTTCGGGCAGAAGAAAGCTTTTGAAGCTCCCGAATGACCGACCAGGAGGAAGAGAACATGCCAGCTGGGCATGTGTCTCTGCCAGGGTCCTACACGAGAGTAGGATGCTCCTGCTAACATGAAGTTCTCATCCACTGGCCTCCATCAGTAGAGGGCTCCACCTCTGTTAACTTTATGTTGTTTAGCCGCAAGTCCTAGTAAATTCACTGGGATTCCCCCCCCCCCAAGCATTATGTTGGGTTGTCCATACGGTAATAAAATTTCACCAAAGTGTTTGTCTCAAAGCCAGCTCGGGGGAAATCGTTGACATTTGAGAATTTACTTTAGTGGGTTTTGCAACACATTCAGAATCCAAGCAGTCAGTGCTAAAAAAAACAGCAGAAGGCCACTGCATATATAACACCATGCTCCAGTATATATCCTTGGCTGCAGGAAATGTGTCTTCTTGCCAATTTCGGGAAAGAGATTTGAATGCATAATATTTTGAGAGGGTAATTTCATAGGAATGTTAATGTTGTGTTCCAAATGAATATTCCAATTATGTTCTTGAAGCATTTAAAGCTGTTGGCTACCCAAATATCCAAAGCAAGATGGGGATTCAGCACATCAGTAGCTCCACATTTACATCTTCAGCATTTCAGAAGTTCTTTGCAATGCAAAATCTTGCTGGCTAATTGGAATTTGCTGCATCTCCTTCCATTGAAGTTCCTTGAAGAGTCACCGGGCCAACTTGTGAAAAAGATAAAACTGCAGTTGAGAGCACCCATATGAAATGGGTTGTAAGATAAAAGAGAATCCACCCACCCCCAGTCCATAGTGCTTTTCTCCTATGGAAATGGCAACTTCTTGTTTGCCTGTCTTGATGTTGCAATGAACTGACCATAAGGAAGATTGAATTTGAGTGAAAACCATTAGGAAACCAGCATTTTTTAAAAAAATTTCTTTTTTAGAAAGCTCCTTATATTGTGAACAGACGTAGTTCAGTCTTTCCTAACCTTGTCCCCTCTGATTTGGACTGCAACTCCAATCATCCCTTGACCATTGGCAATGCTGGCTGGAGATGATGGGAAATGAAGATGAAAACATCAGGAAGGCACCAGGTTGGGGAAGGCTGACTTAGATCTTGTCCAAGTGATTCCTAGAATGCACCAGACAGACTCCAAGCCCTTGAGACTCAGGGACACACAACATGGAGAAAATGGGTGGAACAATCAGGGATCTAGCAGGGACATCTAAGTGTTTAGTTGAAGGGATATACTGTAAGTTGCTTACTACCAGTACACAGAGTATTGAAGGTTTTGAGAATCTTAGGCATTGTGTTTTCATATTGCTGTTGCTTTATACAGGGGCGTAGCAAGGTAAATTCATACCCGGGGGCAAAAAATTTTTTTGTCACCCCCCCCGAAGCGTAGGAAGGTCAGGTGGTACCCAGTATGGAAAATTTATTGTCGCCCCCCCATTGATTCCCCCCCCCGCAAAAATGGTTTTACGTTATTTCATATTTTCTTACAAAGGAATAATAAGTAATAATAATAATAAACTTTTATTTATATCCTGCCCTCCCCGGCCGAAGTCGGGCTCAGGGTGGCTAACATCAGATACATAACATTGCTATAAAATCAAACAATAATTAAATTACCTCCTGAAAACATCTCAAAATCAAATTAAAGTCTAATTAGATGGCTTTCCACAGGGTTAGGGTTGGGAACAGTAAGCGCTCCACTGAACTGAAACTTCAGCCTTCACAACATAGGAAAACAGCCAAGTAAACAGCTATTTTGGTGGAGGAGGGTCAAGATATTAACCGATATGCATGAAATTTCATATATAGCTATATAATCCCTAGTATAGTAAGATAAGACCTTTGGAGCAGGCTTTTTTTTTAAAAAAAAGTTTTTTATGAACCACCCTAGTAGGGCAGTAATTGTTCCTTGATAATTTGTCACCCCCTCCATTATGGAACATGGGGCAAATCGCCCCCTACGCCCCCCCCCTTGATACACCCCTGGCTTTATATTAACTTATCTTGTAATGTACCAGGATAGTTCCAGATAAAGAAGTATCTTTAAATGGCTGGTTAAACCTTTTTCTAATGGCACAGAGAGGCAGGATCGGCTTTGCTTATCTCATGTTCTATGGATCTCTTCTGACTGCCATGGGATGAGAAACTTAGATCCTTTATGGGGTTTGCAGGAGGACTTACCTAAGGAATGAAGGACACTCACGGGCTGAGCTATTGTGTCTTGGAGCACATACCTGCCAAGAGCTTGCCTCAGCAGCACACTAGAGCTTCCTGGGGCCTTTTGAAGGCTGGCCGGCCTGATACCTCAAACCCACTCCAATAAGCTCTCTTGTTTTAAGGGACTACTGCCCTATTCTGTAGCTGCTGGCTCTCACAGCATGGGGGATGATGAGGGCTGCCTAGGAGGGGTATCCTCTGAGTGGCATAATTGGGCAAAGCTATATCCTCTGTCCCGGATAATCTGAGAGGAGGGGGTGATGGTTCCCAGGCCCTTCCTCTGAGTCCACCTCTGAGTAGTACTGTAGATTATGGCTCGAGAACATGACAGGCAGTCCCAAGCGCACAGGGTCAGCAATGACCAGCAGCTGCAGAGCTGAGAACTGCACAGTGAGTTGAAGCAGTCCTCTAAATCTTTGCCTACAGTCCTCTAGTTCTGCCCCCACTCACTCTGCCACACCACTGCACCACCCTCTTGCTCAACTCACACACCTCCACAAGCCCAGCTCCCTTGATCCTCCACTTGCCTTTCTTGGATGTTTCCCTTACCCTGGAACATGCGTGGTCTATTGCTAGGGTGGTGAAATATAGTACAGAGATATATTCCCTTCTCCATAGTTACAGTGGTACCTCGACTTACGAATTACTCGACATACGAATTTTTCGACTTATGAATGGACATCCGTTGGCGGTTTTAGATGGGGTTTACTCGACTTACAAATTTTAGATGCGGTTTACTCAACTTACGAATTTTTCGTTTCCAATGCATTCCTATGGGGAAATCGGTTTTTTCGACTTACGAATTTTTTGACTTATGAATGGACATCCGTTGGCGGTTTTAGATGGGGTTTACTCGACTTACGAATTTTAGATGCGGTTTACTCAACTTACGAATTTTTCGTTTCCAATGCATTCCTATGGGGAAATCGGTTTTTTCGACTTACGAATTTTTTGACTTATGAATGGACATCCGTTGGCGGTTTTAGATGGGGTTTACTCGACTTACGAATTTTAGATGCGGTTTACTCAACTTACGAATTTTTCGTTTCCAATGCATTCCTATGGGGAAATCGGTTTTTTCGACTTACGAATTTTTCGACCTACGAATGTGCATTCGGAACGCATTTAATTCGTAAGTCGACGTACCACTGTATTCTGTTTTGTTTTAGCCTGCATCTCTTTGGTGCTCTCTTTTTGAGGATATTCAAGAACCCGGTGAATTTTGACCTTTTCTCAGTAGCATGAAAATGCGATCTCATCTTTGTCCAGTTATGTCTCTGGATGTTAAATTAAATTGTCAGCCTGGGCTTTCTTCCTGTTGTTTGCTTTTTCTGAGTCACTTCCCCAAATATAATCTTTGTTTTGATTTGGTGTGCTGGGGGTAGAAAATGATGGGAAGGTGGCAGCGAGATTCCACATGTTGTGTGCATCCTAGGGATTCTGCTTTCCTTTGTTTTGATGCTTCTTGGTCAAGTTCCCCAATAATTCATTAGATGGGGATCTCACATTATACCAAGGAGTTTACCTTTATTTAAGAAAAAAAGAAATTATTTTTCTCTGTCATCTAGCTCAGATAGTAAGGAACTGTCTTTGTACTGGAACTTTCTTGTTCAGTTTTGTGATTTATTTTAAGAAAAGAACATTGGGAACCATGTTTGGTGATAGCAGATTTTTTCTAAAATAGCCCGCATGATCATTGCTGGTCAGCAGTAAAGCATTTGAAATCAGTGCAGTTTAAAAATAATAATAATCTCTTTCCATTATTTGGAAAGTATCTTTAATTAAGAGATAGCTGTGCTCCCTAAATTCAGCTCGCTGGAGTTCAGGTCCTCAAGGGAAACTGCCTTATCTCCTCTGCGATATGTAAATTAGGAGTGCCTGTCAAGGGAGAAGAGGAACTTCAGTCCTTGATCCATCTCATTGAAGAGTTGTAATTATAATAATTGGAGATATTAAATTCTGCAGAGTGATGGCAGATGTTAGTACACTCCAGGATCCAGCCCTGAATATTAAAATCAAATTAGGCCAAGCCAGTACTTGAAATAAGAAAATAAGAAGATCAGTTGAGGAAGAGGCACAAGGTACTTAATGTTAGGCTAACCTGTTTGTACATCTTGCCCATTGCTGTCTGTGCTGATGGCAACAACTTTTTAGAATCTCAGGCGGAGAATCGTTCTCACCACATGTTAACTTGTTCCTTTTAGAGATGTCATAGATTGAAACTAGGACCACCTGAATACAAAGGTACCTCTAAGCTACCCTTGAATAAGCTAAGACACTTATTCTTTGGGTCCTCCCTTCTTGGCAGACCATGATTAACCCATGGAAGTCATCAGTCAACCATAGTTTCACTTTGATTTCTCAACCAGGAATCTGGTTCTGAGCTTGTTGTCCATTGTTTCCTGGTCTGGATGTAACATGAAACTATGGTTAACTGCTTTGAGGTTTAATTATGGTGTGTCAAGATGGGAAGAAGAATGGACTGGCATGAGGACAGAGCATAAGACTTGTGCATATCTTGGCTCCCTTGTACCTCCAAGCTGCACAATTATGTATTCAGAATGGCCGTCTCAATACACTATTAAACTATAAAAAATATTTTTAGAAGGGAATTATTATCACCTGTTCTAATTAGAACAGGTCCCTTTACCTTTACCTTTATTCTAACTAGAACCTTTTATTGGCTATTTAATTGTAAAAAAACAAAACCCAACCCTCTCTAAATTTCTTCTTAATAGAAGGGGGAAATCACACAGCTCTAACAGCTGCTGAATTAAAAGCTTTTTCTGTGAAAGATAGTAGGCTGGACTGAAACATAGAAAGGATGGAGCGATATAAACAGACCTCACATCTCTTTTAACTTCTGTTGTTCATACTTCAAGGCAATACACGAATGAATGACTTGATACTGCACGTCTCTTATTTCTAGCTTTCTTTTCTAACCATTTTTCATTTTATTTTGTCCATGTGGGAGTTGTATACGCTGCTGGAGTGTCTCTCTTGGCATAGTATCAGTAATCCATGCTCTTGACATCATCAAACATTATACTGTGCACTTGTCTGTGTTCCTTTTACCAAGTACGGGGCCAAGTTTATGATTCTGTCACCGGTTTCTATTACTATTTTTTTCGTGTGTGCATTTGCATATATCCAGTGCACACATATATGCAGCCTTAATTTTCTTTTTTCTGCAATGAGGTTATGCTAGGGTTCTCCCCCCCCCCATTTACATGTGCGTGCACAATTCATGCACTTTCAACTGCATTATAGTGGCTCTAGGGAGACAGTGAAGGTGCTCTTTTGTGTGATTAATTGGATTTACATGCCCCCCCCCATTCACCAGTGTTCCCAGGACAGGTTACACAGGGTTCCTGATCACACATAGGAAATTATCCCCTTGTACACATGTATTTTTTTTTTGGGGGGGGTTGTCCCTAAACAGATGCTAATGATCACACATAGTTCAGAGGTGGAACCTGCCAATGCATCTTCATTTAGCTTGCAGGTAATGTCTGAAAAGGGATGTGGTGCTGGTCTCCCATAGATGTAGCTTATCTTTATGGTTTTCTTAAAGTGCGATACTTTAATGATATACACGTGCATTGCATGATATTGCTAGTTTTTCAGATACCACGAAACTCTTTTGTCTTTTTCTGCATAGACTAACAGGACTACCATTCTGGAAGGAGAATGTAGGTGATGCCAAGGTGTACTCCCAAGTGTTTCACCTCTGCTCCCTCAGAACAATTTGCAATAAATTGCTAAAGTTTCATTGCTTTGCCAGTCTTCGGGGCATGTTTCTGTGTGCTCCAGTCATTTCCAGTTCTTGCTGGTGGTGGAATTTTTATAACCGCTTGACAATCTCCAAGGGTCTGCATGTCCCTGGGCAATTATGCTCCATGATTAGGGAAAAGTAAGTGGGGCCCACAACAAAAATACAACACTATATCCTACCTTCCAACAGGAATGCTGCTGTAAAGGGCCTTCTCGGTAGTGGCGCCCGCGCTGTAGAACGCACTCCCATCAGATGTCTAGGAAATAAACAACTATCTGACTTTAAAAGACATCTGAAGGCAGCCCTGTTTCGGGAAGTTTTTAATGTTTGGTGGTTTATTGTGCTTTTAATTCTGTTGGGAGCTGCCCAGAGTGGCTGGGGAAACCCAGCCAGATGAGCAGGGTAATAATAATAATAATAATAATAATAATAATAATAATAGCCTTTCCAGCCATTTCTTCCAAGCAGGGCATTCCAGTTCTGCTTTACTGCTGTTGTTGTTCTTCCTGGTTCACACTAAACATTCTGTGTGTACTGAGCATGTTCAGTTCTTACAATTTTGGAGATGTGTTGTCCTCTTAGGTTTCTTTGTTTTGTACTTTTGCAAACCTTGGGGTTCCCCCAAACATGCTGTTTCTCAGTGGCCCCATTTGGGTCTCGTTTCTGCAAGCACTCTCTGCCTGAGTTCTCTCTTAAGAGTGGGCAATGATTCCAAGATACAATGTGCATTTCTTCGCGAAGTAGGCATGTTGACGAGTAGGAGTGCTGTGACCTCATTCCCCCATTTTAGAAGATTTTCTTCCAATGGCATACGGCCTGCAATTACGCCCACCCAAGGGACACACTCATTCCCCTTAAATTTCTTTGCAACATCCCCATCTGAAGAACAATACAATGTCAGATTACCTTTTTAAAGCAGCATAATTAATTGGGTCATTTGCAGACACATGATACTAATTTAAACTTACTCTCTTTAGCAGCAGAGAGGCAAAGGAGGGAAAGTACACCCCAAAGCACAGTTTTGACTTCCATATATCACACTGTGAGATAATTCCTTGAATGGACAAATCATGAAGTGGCTCTAATAAATGTGTGACTTATTCTGGTGCAAACTGACTTCTCGCCCAGTTTGGGGTCATTTGTATGATGCACCACATCGTACACAGAGCAGAATTCAGCACGCAGGAACAGAACATCTAAGCCTCCCTCCATACGACATAGGAACTCATGTTTGCCCAAATCTTGTGACAAATCTTCCCTTGCCACTAACTATCCATCACTGTTTACAGAGCACGGTGTCCTGATAAATAACAAAGATGACAATCTCAAATCAGAAATGCTTTCATCAGTTCAGATTGCTGTCCTGAGCATTCTTAAAAATAGCGCTAGCATGCTGAGGAGTTATAATTCTGCAATTTGAATTTAAATCTTATCCTTTGAACCATCACAAGCCTGAAAGAATTAGGAGGGAGAGAGGATGAGCTAGCCGACATTATTAGAGAAAGGAGTGGAAGAAAAAGAGTCACCATGAAGTAAAGCAACAAGCTTTAAGCGAACAATTAATATGGTTGAAAGAGCTATGAATTCTTCAATAGGCCCTACCAGATGTGAATTGCTGTTTTCATCATTTTAAAAAAATTATTACATTTATATCCCAACTTTCTTCCAAGGAGCTTAAGGTGGCATACATACTCCTCCTCCCCATATTATCCTCACAACAACCCTGTGAGGTAGGTTAGGCTGAGAGGCAGTGACTGGCCTAGTGCTCTTAGCCTAGCAGTCTCACCACTACTGGCTCTCACATGGTACAGTATCAAATTCTGACATGATCAAGGTTGTGTTGAGCCGCCAATTTAGGTAGCGCCCACCAAAATTAACTTTTACCTGTACTTATAAAACATTGAGGTCTTCCACAGTTTTACTGCAGCCTACTTGCTAGTTTCCCAGGATTGAGGGCTCACTATGTGGATGTCTGCAAACGTTTGGGTTAGAAATTCTGTTAATTTGAGCTTTCCCCTTTTTGGAGTACTGCAGAGAGCCAGCATCTCTTGGGGGGCGGGAATGAGAGCTGAAATATTTTATTAATTGAGCTGAAATATTGAGTTAATTGAGCAAGTCAGACTGTGGTCAAGCCTGCCTGGAATTTCCATGAAATTTCCCCAAATGGAGTTGGCGCATCATGGTTGGATCTGGTCATATCGATGAACCTTAAGGTTTACCTAGACACAGAAAAACTGATATACAGTGGTACCTCGACTTACGAATTTAATCCTTTCCGAATGCACATTCGTAGGTCGAAATATTCATAAGTCGAAAAAAGCAATTTCCCCATAGGAATGCATTGGAAATGAAAATTTCGGAAAAATTTGTAAGTTGAGTAAACTGCATCTAAAATTTGTAAGTCGAGTAAACCCCATCGAAAACCACCAACGGATGCCCATTCGTAAGTTGAAAAATTCGTATGTCAAGTAATTCGTAAGTCGAGGTACCACTGTAAACTATTTAATCATTGTGACCCCGTTTACTTAGATTGTAAATGTAAATGGTAGACAGATAATTCTGTTTTGCAGAATAGCTTAACGAACTGATATCAAGATTCTTGGATTCCACTTTGTTTTGTTTAATGGGGCCTGCTGCTTCTTCAGCTGGAAATTTGCCTACATGGCAATAAAATCATAGAACTTTAAAAAAAAATCATTACCAGAAGGGTAGAATGATTATCTTCTTAGACAAGTTATTTGGAGAGTAAAAGAACCTATAAAGATACTGTGCATTACTGTTATTGGGAGATATATTTTATTATGTGACTTTTTAAATAAAAAAAAATAGTAATGGCTTCCTGACTTTTATTTAACAATCTATTAAAATGAGGTCAGGATTTGTGCACTGGTATACATACTTTTCTAATGCAGGGGTATATAAAAGAAGTTATTATTCTAATACATATACAATTATTTATTTGAATTATAGAATTATATTGTAGAATCATAGTGAGGAAGGGAGATATAGAAATTTAATAAATTACACCAGTGCTTTTTTCTGGGGGGATGCAGGGGTACGTATACCCCAAAACATTTTGTGAATCTAAGTTTGGCCTCATTGAGGGGCAGTATTTCAAAATGAGTAGGAAAATGAGAGTACCCTTGAACATTTTTTAAAAAGAAAAAAAGCACTGAATTACACACACATAATAGAAGTCACTCCATTTCACTCTGGACATGGTGTTTACCATGGCGTTGTAAGGTGTGCAGTTCAGTTTCAAATCCAGAGGGAACAAGTTCTTCCAGCTGGCTGTAATTACACTTATGCAGAGTGCAGATTGGCTAGTGCCTGTGACATCAAAGAGTACCCACCCTTTCCCCCTGGAGCAGTCTTCCGATTTGTGGGTAGACTCCAATATAGCATGAAGTTGTTTCATCAGCACAAGGAGTTCTGCTTGCTCAGTGGAAACTTCTCCCCTCCTATTCCTTCCCTGCACCCCCCAAATCTGTCCTAGGGGTTCCCCCAACCCACTAGAGCAGATTTGGGGAGACCACAGGAAGAGGCACACATGGGGGCAGCAGGGGGGAATTTTCTGTTGCAAAAGTGGAAATACTTGTGCTGATGGAACACATTAGCAGAACACCATCCATTATCAGTAACCATGATGGTTCAAATGCATAATAATAGAAAACACCACTTTAAATGAAATTCCTATAAACCGGACCCTTTCCGCTCATATCAAGTAAAAGCCCTGCCAGTGAGAAATATTCAAGGAAGTTAGAGTACACCAGCTGAAATCAAATGACTTCAATTACTTGCATCTGTTGATTTAAGTAGGTCTGCTCTGAGTAGGATTAATGGCCATCACCCAATATCTCTAACAAAATTATTTATTATTTCAGTTTATGAGCTGCCTAATAAAAAAAATATTCACTTGCTTACATACACAATAAAATAGACAGGCATTCAATTATTCAATAAAAACATAAATCAATGAAACCAACCAGCAATTGTACAACAGTAAAATCCAGCCATAAAATCTGACACAGACACAAATCAAAACCCAGTCGCCAATCCAATTATCACAGCAACACACCTCAGCTACAAATGCTAAAACTTGTCAAATTGATATTTTTTAAAATTATGTTAAGAGATATTAGAGATGTTAAAAGATGTTAGCAGAAGTTAGCCCAGCAGAAATTAATTTCCAAACTTCCCCCTATCCCCTCCTGTCACCAGGAACATCTCAGTCCACCATCATTGCCCCCACCCTTAAAAAACAACAACAACCAGGTTCCTTAAAATAAAGAGAGTAGTGGTCCCATCCCTGATCCTATATATAGGAGGGGCCAGTGTGCTTTTTCCACCTTGAGAGGCTTCATCTGAGCATGCCTAGTTCATCTTTAATCCCTCTTTGCTCTTTATCCCCTGAGATGCCCTTTTTATTATGCTTTCATAACTATTTGTGCTCATGATGCTATTGGAGAGTGTCACATGTGATCCCACTTTCAATATTGCTTGTGCCTGTTTGGGATAGTCACACTGCTTATTTTCCAGTCATTGCAGATGATTTAACTTCCTGCTGAAATCCCATAACTTTTTGTACCACTGTTGTTGTTGTGTTATAGCCCCTCCAGACAGCAATCATTAGTAGCATCGAGGAAGCATTGCACAACAAACTAAAGCAGGATACATCTACTACAAATGCTCTATATATTGTTCCAGAGCCAGTGTGGTGTAGTGGTTAAGAGTGGTAGACTCATAATCTGGGGAACCGGGTTCGTGTCTACGCTCCTCCACATGCAGCTGCTGGGTGACCTTGGGCTAGTCACACTTCTTTGAAGTCTCTCAGCCCCACTCACCTCACAGAGTGTTTGTTGTGGGGGAGGAAGGGAAAGGAGAATGTTAGCCGCTTTGAGACTCCTTTGGGTAGTGAAAAGCGGGATATCAAATCCAAATTCTTCTTCTTCTTCTTCCTTTGCTGTTTTTCTAGAAACAGAGGTGCCGGAACTTACCTTGAATGCTGGTGAGTTCCGGCTGAAAAAAAAAAGCCTTGTATCGCGATACAGGGCTTCTTTTTCAGCCGGAACTCGCCAGCATTCAAGGTAAGTTCCGGTATATTGCAGGATACAGCTGCAATAAAACATTGGTTTGGAGGCGGCCATAATTGCATATTGCTTTCCATGTGGGCGTTGGCATTCTGCTCTTCTTATTGATTGACTTAGTCAGGTGATTAAGGGTCATTTGCACTCTTCTTCCCACTTCCTATCTCAGGTTTTAATTACTGTGGGCTGAAACACACTGATTTGCAAGGAAATGTGAATCGAGGTGGCCTCGTTTAACCAATGAATCTCAGTGGCGTCAGCAATAACTCTCTGTTGCCATGGAGCAAGGTGGTTTTGTGCTCTCTTCTCTATGCTGTTGACGGATTTGCATGATCACCGTTTCAGAGGAGATGTTTCATTATCCTGATAAAAAAGAAAATAATTTCTCATCCAGTAATTTCCATTAACATGCAGAGGATAGTACAGGGATCGCCTAGCCATCTGTGGACGAACTATACAGCTCCCGTTGTCTCAAAAAAGCAAACAACATTTTACAGGATTCATCTCATCCTGGATATAGTCTGTTTGCATGGTTGCCTTCAGGCAAGAGATACAGAACAATTAAATCAAGAACGAATAGACTAAAAAACAGTTTTTATCCAAGAGCTATAACTATTTTAAATGGTGTAACTAAATGATATGATCTTGGGGAGTCATGATGGATGGTATGTATGTGTATATGTGGCTGTAAATGTGGGATGGCATTCAATTTCGTTGTACTATGTACAATGACAATAAAGTATCCATCTATCTATCTATCTATCATCTATCTATCTATCTATCTATCTAAAGCCTCTCATGTCGTCATCATCTTGTTGCAGGCAGGTATGCACCATCCTCAATTATTAGCTCAGTTGATTAGAGTGTGGTGCTGATAATGCCAAGGTTGCAGGTTTGATCCCCGTAAGCGACAGCGGACTATTTCTGCATTGCAGGGGGTTGGACTAGAATTCAGGGGTCAGCAAACTTTTTCAGCAGGGGGTCGGTCCACTGTCCCTCAGACCTTGTGGGGGAATGAATGAATTCCTATGCCCCACAAATAACCCAGAGATGCATTTTAAATAAAAGGGCACATTCTACTCATGTAAAAACACGCTGATTCCCGGTCTGTCCGTGGGCTGGATTTAGAAGGCAATTGGGCCAGATCTGGCCCCGGGCCTTAGTTTGCCTACCCATGGACTAGATGATTGTCAGAGTCTCTTCCAACTCATAAGATTCTAAGAATAAGAAAGAATATGGGATAACGTTCTATCCTGCAAGACGGTAAGGAGGAACAGAGCATTTTAGGGTGCTGCACTAGATTGGATCTGTTCCATCTTCCTATATGTGTGTCCCGTTGCTGCCACCACACAACCTGTGGGGTTCCCTGCCTTTTTATATCTCTCTTATATTTTGGGGAAAGCAGCGTTCAAGCGGTTTAAATACAGAATTGCACATACAGTGTCCAGCCTACAGGCATTGGAACTAGGGAAAGAATTCCACAGATACAAAGTATGATTATAATGCTCCCTGAAGACAAAATATCTTACAGCTGAAGGGTTTACTTCAGTTAACAGGCAGCAGTTTCATAATAATAATCGCTGCAGAACTAACACACACACACACACACAGCACATCCTCTTCTTCCCATTATACTTAAATCACATTGAAATATCTTTTTGACTTTCATTAGGAAACTGCAGCAGCTATCTAGTTTTCCTTCCATATCACAAACCAATTTATGTTAAATCAGCCTCCATGTCCTGAGATCACAAATCAATTTGTGTTAATTAAATAGCCCTGTAAAGTTGGTGGCTTGAGGTCTTTCCTACGCACTTTGGCACTGTGGTGTTACAAATGAATTTGTCATGTCAGCCGGGCTGTTTCAAATCAAGAGGCAAGTTAGTGTTTGTATAATTGCAGCAAATGCCACTGTCCAGAATAATGCGATGTTCTGGGAGCCAGCTCAGTGCTATTCGTCCTCTGTTTGCTTTGGCTTACTCAGGCATATGACAAACAAGGAGCCTGCCCCCCCTATATATATATAGATAGAGAGAGAGAGAGAGAGCGCGCGCAAGTCATGCTGTGGAGCATCCTCAAATGAATCACACTTCTGGTTTACAATAGATTATCTAGGTGTAATCCTCTTCTTGTACTGCAAACTTGAGGAAGGGGATGCAAATGGAGGGCTAGACCAGAATTTCCATTAGCCAGTTGGCTTGCACCAGCCAAGGCAGGAGGGGAGTGATGGTGGCAGGCTTGGCAACTCCTTCTCTGTGCAAATCTCCATCCCCACTCTTATGCACACTCATTAGGATTATTCTGCCCTTTTCTTCTGAACATTTCACCATATTCATAGGTTTTCTTTTTTAAAAAGAAAGGAATTATTTATTCAAAAACTGTTGCTACATACACATGATCTTAAGCAAGAAATAACAAATATACAGATCATAGATATTTTCTAACCAAAACAAGCCTGTTGGCTTACCTGGTTGGGCTGTAAGTGATTATGAAACATGAACAAGTCACTTCTCTACTTCTTTCTTAGCCACCTCTGGCATGATTATTGGCAGGGTCTGGATTGCTGCGTTCACCTTGGCTATTTTTGTTTTACGTCAATACAAGTGGTTCTTCATCCCCCCACCCCCCAAGACGGTCCACCTTGGGGAAATTAGAGGTTTAGTGCATCCCTTTCAGACTTGACCTTCAAGGTCTGAAAGACTGCAGTGAGGGGGGAAAGAGAGAAAGATTCAGGCTGCCCTACATTTCCTGGAGATGTGAAAACAGCTGTTTACTAACTGCGAAGTCCAATAAAGCTGAGGCATATGTGTCCCGAGATGCAAAAGGGAGGAAGAACTATCTTGAAAATGTGGCCTCCATTCGAGATCTGGCAGTTTTCTTGTCTCCATCGTCCGAGGATCACAGGGCCGTTTGCAATATAAAAACACAAAAATGCACAACATAGTAACAAACAAAACGATAACCCCTCTGCACAGTTTAAAGGGCCATAGATTCTTTAATTAGCCAAAGGCCTTGGAGAAGAGGAATGTTTTTGCCTGGTGACTAAAGATATGTAACGAAGGCAAACCTCCCTGGGGAGAGCATTCCACAAGTGGGGAGCCACTTCAGAAAGGCTCATTCTCATGTTGCCATCCTCTGTGGGGCTTTTGGTTTTAACTGGAAAAGCCTTAAAACCAGTTTAGCACTTGGAGTGGTGTCCAGCAACGCTTCCTCTGCGTTCTCCTGCTTCTCCAGTGCTTTTGCAGAGTTTTTTCAAACTTCTTACTTCTCCTCTTGCACAGTGATATGTGTGCCTTGTGCCAGCAATAAATTCCACAACGCCTGGGTTGTTTCAAAGCAAGTATGCTTTATTACAAGCATATAAATTACAGAGCTTTGCCCGGAGATTGGGAAGACATCTCCGGTCTCTCCGGTTCCTCCAAAAGCGAAAGGAAGACTGACCAGAAAATAAACGGTGCGTCACATAAATCACAAAGACATTGCATACAGCAGATACTCCGGATGTTGTGACACATCCTCCCTGTGGGAGGAGCGAACTGTTGAGCTTCTTTAACTCTGAAAGCTCCAAACCTCACATCCTCTGGACCTCTCAAGGAGGAGGCACATGAAGAAGGGCCTCAGATGCTTGCAGGGTCTGGGTCAGTTCATACCTGTATGCCACATATTCTCTCCAGCATGTCAGAGTGCCTATATATGTTATTTGTATTCTACAAACAAACAAATTTATTTTCCAAGCCTTGGAAAGTGCCTTGTTTATCCAAAATGACCCCATCCACACTACAAGAAGGAAGTATCAGCAGTCTTGGCAGAAACCCAAGATTTGGAGAGATACAAAAACCATTGGCTGCGTCGAACCCTGAGCACGACCATTCCACAGTGTAACACTTGTTGAAAATTAGCAGTATTTTACACAAAGCATATTTTGGTTGAGTTAACAAATTAATTGGCTAAAAATTTCAGTCCCAGTTGGAAACAATTTGCATGTCACTTTTGGATGGGTTTTGTAGATGGGGGAATGACTAGCACATGGTTGTGTGTGTATGAGCGAGAGAGAGGAACAGTCATAGGAGCATTTGAACATCATTGTGGTCACACCATGGTAAAGCTAAAACTAGGGCTGGAGGTGATTGGAAAAGTGGCAGTGGCACTTATCAGAACATGTACCTCGCAAACCAAAAGCCTCCAAGATTTATTGTTTTAAAAGTCTTTACCAGACGGCAGAAGACAACCAGAGAAGGGACCCCCCAAGCTTTGTGGGGTAAAGTGTTCCATAGCATTGGTGCAGCTATTGTGAAGGCCCCACCTCTTGTCAAACCAACTCTTCTTCTCCCATAGGCAAGAGGAGAAAAGGTCTTCTCCACTCAGTTTTTAATGAGCAGATAGGCAGTCCCTCCGGTATCCTGGACCCAGTCCACTTGGGACTTTAAATGCAATTGGCAACACTTTGACTTGCACCCAGAAACATATTAGTAACTGGTGCAGAGATGGTTTAATATGGTCCCGTGGTTTTCTCTGACATTGGCTCTATTCCAGTCATTCTTCTCCCCCTCCTTACAGGGAATTGCTGCATAGCATGGGGGAGAACAGGGGCAAGGCTGTTAACCCTGCCCTCTCCTGCACTTCCCCATCTACATTTCCACCAGCCCCTCCCTGAATTGGGAGCTGAAATTCCACTGGAGGGATCTTTCGCTACTCAAGTACTCCCTGCTTCGAATCCTGGAAAATATGGGTTCTAAATTGCATGAGGAGCCTATTGCAGTAATGGTAGTCTCTCTGCTCTGGAAGCTGAAGCCCTCTCTGCTCTGGACACGGGGGGGGGGGTTTTGCAGAAATAGTGGCAGGAGAATCACAGTGGACGCTTGGGTTACGAATGCGATCCATGCGGAAGGCACATCCGCAACCGCAGCACCGCTTTTGCGCACGCGTGGGTCATAATTTGGCGCTTCTGTGCTAGCGTGAAGCACAATTTAGTCCTTCTGCACATGCGCGAGTGCCGAAACCTGGAAGTAACCCATTCCGGTACTTCCAGGTTCGCCGCGTTCGCATCCTGAAAATGCGCAACCCGCAGCGAGCGCAACCAGAGGTATGACTGTATTTGTATGATGTTTGAGAGATAAAATGACTGAAGTAGGTCTATCCTTGCTGCTGGATCGAGTGCAGTTTCCAAAGAGTCTTCACAAAGGCAAATCCTTGTAGACTCATTCCAATAATTTAACCTCCCCCCCCCAGTGCATTATAGAAAACTAGACTCATAGTCACTTCAGGGTTTTGAGACAGCAGAGACCCTCAGGTAGCGATCTACAGGAGAAGGCTATTTTCAGTGAGATACCGGTAGTTTTCAAGTGGCAATATATATTGCTGCTGCTGAAAAACTCGAGACACTTTTTTGTCAGTTGTATTTTTCCAGGAACCAAACTGTTCATGACATCTTGGATTATGGTTCTGATTTAAGCAGAGACACAGATCCGGCAATACATTTTGCTGCACATCAGATTCTAAAGTTCAGGAGAGCCATAAAAAAGAATTTCTAGAGTGATGGAGATGAACCTTGGTTATGAAAGCCAGAGTGATGAGTGACGTCAGTGCCTAGGTGGCAGACTGCTAAGTGAATTGCCTCTACCCAAGCCTGCCTTATTTGGTATATTAAAGTGCCTTCTCTAAATACCATGAAATGGAGATTTCCAGCAGCTTGTAATTTCATAATGTATGCCTAATTTAATAGGAGGGGAATAATATTTGTTCATTTAACTGCCTTCTCCCCATCATGCAGGGTGACATGAGCAAATGGCACATACTGTATGTAGATAGTACTTAAAACAACAACAACAACCTTGGATCTAGCATGAAATGAGTTGAGGAAGGACTGCAACCCAGTAGTAGAGCTCATTCTCTGCATGCAGGAGGTACCAAGTTCAACCCCCCAGCATCTCTCGTTGAAAGGGTGATGTGAAGGATCACAGCTTGAGATCCTGGAGGACTGTTGCCAGGTGGAGTAGATAATTCTGAGCTAGATGACAAATAGTCTAACCTAGACATGGCCGCTTCTTAAAGTACAGTTCCAGCTCCCTTATAACCTTTCAACTGATGTATCTGGCAACTAACAAAAATGACTCTTTGCAGTTTAATGCTGTAGCAATGCATCAATTAACCGACAAAAGAAAACTTGACTGAGTGTGATGGTTTTATATTTTGTAAAGATAACAGCATTCGAAATGAAGAGAAATGATGGAAAAGAAGGGCTATTCTTGGAGCAGATGCAAGTCAGCATGGTGTGGTAGACACAGTCTCAACTTCGTTCAAATTTATTCTCAGTCATTAAAATCCTTCGATATTAGGTAAAGGAGCTGATAAAAAATCTCTGTTGTAGCTTACTTTGAAATGTTGCTGTGAGCTCCTAGGAGTTTCTGGCGTAGCATTTGGAGATGGTTGCCTTTAGGATAATGGCTCAAGGATGAGAAGAGAATAACATACATGTCCAAGGAGGGGGAAAATTATTTGGGGAGTTAGGACTGCAGACGGCCTTGTATTGTGTTTGTGTGTGTTTGTGTGTGTGTGTTGGGCAACTCACTCATCCCAATCTAATCCAGCACTCAGTTTGCCAACAGCAGCCATGCAATGGTCTCTGGGAAGCAGTCAAGCAGGGAATAAAGGCTACAGTATTTCTTTGTGTGCACTATTCCTGGAGGTACTGCAGTTCTAGATTGATGCATGGAGTAGATGCATGGCCTTCAGTATTAAATTGGGTGTTTGGTATTCATGGATATTCTGTCTCTAAAAACAGACAATCCATTTAGCTATTATGGCAGAGTTGGGATGGAAGAGGTGAGGGGGGCTTTGCAGAGATGAATCCAAGGAAAGGCATGGTGGGAATGGATTGGAATCCATAAACACACTTTTTAGAGGAACCAGCACCCCTGGCTAGGGGTGTGTGAAGAATGAAGATGCTAGCCGCATTTGGGCAGTGATATGGCAGGTCCCCAGGTGTTGTATAATTTCATCACAGTTTTAAATGTCATGAGAGATTTAACTTTCAGCTACTGATGAATAAGAGAGCTTGCAGGCTACAATGTGTATGAGCCAAAAAGCAATCTTCCCTTCCCTTTCCCTGACATTGAAAACTTTTTTTTCCAAAAAACAAAACAAAAAACTTCAGTCTTTTTCTGGACTGCTTTTATGTTTTGTTAGACCTATAAAAGGCACTTTACATTTTTAGCCTCTGGAGTTGTATTGAGGATGGATTTTGCAGATGAAGGAGAAAATGTGTGAGCAGCGGCAAGAAAGTTGATGGGAGTCATTGATCCACTCCTTTTTCACAAGGACCGCATGGCAGACTAACCAGCAGTGATTGACAAACTGGAAAATGAGTTATGAGAAGGGTGAAATATGGCTAAAATGCTACCTTTCAGCTCCATGTAAGAAGGAAGTATTCATCCACAACCTGGGGGGGGGGGGGTCTTCAGTCTCTAGGGATTGTTAAAAGATGAATGTTACAGATGAGATATATGATTCTGTGTGGATGAAATGCAAGCCTGCCATGCTGAGACTGAGATCCTGAATAAAAACCACTAGCACCCAAAGAAGCAAACATTAGCTAATTTTCTTATTTGTAAAGGCACTCACAAAGTTCTGGGACTAACCTTTCTGGTTTCAAAGGCAATAATGTTGCTTCAATGTGAGCAACTATCTCAAAATGAGGAATTTGCATAGGGATACAAAGCAAACACTTTCAGAATTATTAGGTAAGTCTCATTATGCAACACATCTTGATTGCTAGACTTTTTAAAGGCACACCGAATTTTATGGTCATTTGTTGTTATTGCAGATCGTCCTATGAAATAGACCAGTGTTTCCCAAACTTGGGAAACTCCAGCTGCTTTTGGATTACAATTCCCATCATCCCTGACCACTGGTTCTGCTAGCTTGGGGTGATGGGAGTTGTAGTCCAAAAACAGCTGGAGTTTCCCAAGTTTGGGAAACACTGAAATAGACCATTAGCCCAATTTAGAGATGTGGAAGTAGGGAAAGTTGGAGGAATTTAAGAAGATCCTTGCTGGATCATCCAAAGGCATCTGTATTCCAGCATCTGTTACACCACATATTGTGGTAGAAATTCCATAGTTTAATACCTGTGCACTATTTCTATCAGGACCAAATGGTTTGTTTAAAAAAATGATACTTCATTGAATTTCCCCCCCAATTATAAAGCAATAAAGTGATACAAAAAGAAAAAAGAAAAAAGAAAAGAAAACACAACCGTGTAAAAGGGAAAGAAAAAATTATATGAATATATACAAAAATATAACCAAATGTTCATTACTCCACATTTTAATGATTTTAACAACCCTCAAACACATTTTTCTAATGTATTTTATCTTCAGTAAGATTTGTATGCATTCAAGATTAAGTACCCTATCTCACCTTTGACAGGGTAATAAAAGTAGCAGCAGCAGCTGCAGCAGCAGTTATTTATTACATTTGTATACCACAGGTATAATTGGCACCAATTATTTCCTCAGGTTTCATCAATGATGCTCACATGAACCCCCTCTCCTTATTGCAACTTTAAAGTAATAAGCTCAGATGACAGCTTCAAAAATACCTGAACATTTTTGTGCACTTAAGCTTTTCCGAGGTGCTGAGTTATAGAGAAGTAGCAAGTGGTGTGTGTGTGTGTGTGAGAGAGAGAGAGAGAGAGAGAGAGAGAGAGAGAGAGAGACATGTCTATCTGCTCCCCAGTGTTATAATAATAGCAACAGTGATTTGATTTACTACAGAGGACTCTTCAATAGAGCACAGTGAGTGATGGGCCATCCATCCTATTTGTAAGCTGAGGAAGACTCAACTCCCCTTGCCTGCTAGGCTGTCAAGCTGGTTTGAAGAATTAGCTGATAGCAGCGTTTTGTTTAATCTAGCCTTTGGTCCTTCCCACTTCATCAGTTGGCAGAGATGAGCAAGACCGACGCTAACAAATATATATATATATATATATATATATATATATATATATATATAGTCATTCATTGATTGTAATCCATTATCTAGGGCTTCCATATGTCATTCTGTGACGTCATCGGATGGTCGCATCATCAAAAGAGAGTTGCTTTGATAATGGGCTGCCACGTGGAGCAGAAAGAAATGGGTTACAACAAAGGATTTTAAAGGCTGCTCCAAGGAGGTTTAAGAGTGAAGAGGGAATTTTATTTGTATAGGAAGTTGGAAGGCAAAAGGAGAGAGGGGCTTTCATGAAGCTTAGGAGAAAATGAAGGGTGAGAAGGGAAATGAAATTGCTTGGGTAGTCCATCAAAGCGGCATAATATTGCTGATGTGTGACACTTGAAGAAAAGCATACTTTCTGTTTGGAAGAATAGGTTTTCATAATTCGTGCGCTTTCCCTAGATTTACATTAGCTTAGCCTGGAAGCCCAAGGCCAGATACCAAAGAGAGAAAGTGCTGCAATTGTGACATTCTGCAGTACCGGTACCTTTCCCTTAACAAAGTTTGAGGCTGCTTTGGGGTTGTTTCCTTGAGTTAATGGCCCATCACAACCTGAAGGCTCAGGAGGGAGGTGAGGAGGGCCCCCCCTCTTCTCTTTGTTCCTCCTGTCCCTGTTTGCCTGCTTGGAGAGCACAAACAAATGATAGCAAAGAGAAGGAGCAGCAATGCCTCAAGAGTTTTATCACCCAGGGTATGAAGGCTTTCTGTGTTGAAGATTAGTTTGGCACCAAGGTAATTCACTGGCCAATATTGGCAATGGCTATTTCAAAACAACCAGTTTTCTCCATGGCACAAACTATTACCTCAGGTTTTATCAAGGATGTTCACGTGGCCCCCCCTCCTTTTTGCTGTGTAATAATAAAAAAGGTCTTATATAATAAATGTTCATAAATGTACCAAGCAAACACGTACGTACACACACACACACACACACACACACACACACACACACACCACATGTCTGAAGCAGCACAGGAAGACAGTCCTAAAACCATTTTGACTCCCAAACTGACCAAATGTTTCTCTGCAAGGAGGGAGGGGGTGAGGGAACTTTTCCATTGTCTCGGGAATTAAGTGATTACCATCTCAAAGGAATGGCCAGACTACCAAGAAAGGCAATCAGATAAGGCATTATCAGATAACCTGGGGGAGAGGAGATAAACAACGCACTCAGGTTTCTGTTGTAGACCGCCATTTCTGTGGTGTAGGTATGATGTATCTGGGGTGGTGGTCTTGGACTACATCCCTTCTGTGATGTATGTATGATGTTTCTGGGGGTGGTCTTGGACTCTAGGGCGGGCAATTTAAATGTGTATATAAGGGCAGGCACACCTTTGTTCTGGGTCGTCGTCCTCTCTCCTGCATGTGAGGGGAGCACCCTGTTGCAACAGCTTTAATAAAGATCAGTCTTACTAGCTGCTTTGCCTCTCAATATTCTCTGGTTGGCCTCTGTTATTTTCTCCTACCGATGGAGAACCTGCAAAGGACTCTATAAGTGCTCTTGTGTACCCCATCAGGGAATAAGGACAGATTTTGTTTACAACAGATGCTTTAAATAATGTTATGCATTGTTGTTGAGGAAGTTAAGAAGCTTGCATTCTACACGTACTGTGTGTTTCAATGATGAGTCATGGAAGGGTAGGTTGTATTCAGCCAAGCAAGCTAACCACTTTATAAGCTCCGCAGGAATCCTTGCTAAATATTCATTCTCTTCAACAAACACCTCCTTAGCTATGATAGGGCTGGCCAACAGGAGTCACAACTAATTGCTCATTCCACTCTTATTCTTATTTTATTCTGTTCCTTTGTATGAAATAAAGATGTGCAACCACTTTAAAAATGAAGAGCAAGATGGAACTCTTCAAGATAGGAAAAGATTCATTTTGGGCTTGTTTCCATAATCCAAGGATGCATATTATGTTGACTTGGGCTTGCAATTTACCCAAATAGCCTTGATATCTTTGGGGCAGCCAGGGTGGAGATGCAAATCCCATCATCCGCAGTCAACATGGCCAAATGCCAAGGATGATGGTCCAAAACATCTGTCGTAGAGTGAGATGGGCAATAAATCACATAGTTCAAAGTTGGTGTTAGCACTTTATTAGCAGAAACACGATCTTCACACATTTGGCTGAGTGTCAGGCCTAATGACCACAGCAGCTCATTCCCTGTAGATCTTACTCCATGAAACCAGTTACTCCATGAAACTAAAGGTCCCCCCCTCCCCTCAGCCATTTAGGTCTCCTCCTCTCTGGGGCTTTTTCCGGGCAATTGGAGACTGCACCTACATGCCACCTGTCTTTGCTCCTCCTGTCACTTGCCTCTTCTGGTACCGGGAGTGGGGGGGAAGGGGAGGTTGTCATAGCAGGGGGATGGCACATGTGACTTGTCACCAGCCTGACTCATCTCTGCCTCTGGACTTTCCTTGTCCCACTCACCTCAGCTTCTGCCTCTGATTCTGGACTTCTCCCCACAGACTCTCCCTGCTCACTAAGCCTTGTTATCCCCTTCAGCTTCCAGCACCTCCTCCCAGTCTCTAAGCCATCTTCCCTTGGTGGTTCACCAGCTGGTTCTCCCACCATTCCTCTGTATCCAACCTGTTCATAGCAACATCTAGAGGGCACCATATTGACTACCCAATGTGGTTCCCTCCAAATATTGTCCGACAACGACACCCTTTTGCCCCTGACAGCGTACCCATCAGAAAACTTCATTTTATTGCTTTCTATGAGGTTTCAGACCTATGCCAATAGTTTCTGAAATCTGAACTGAAACTACTTTATCAGCTGAGATTTTGATTGCTCTAAACCACTTTTCTGATCTTGGATTATCCTTCCTGACTCTCTCCTTTTCCACCCTGTCAATTCTGTATTTGTTTATCATGTATCTCTATTAAGTTGCTCTTCTTCCACAGGATTCAGTGCACATGGGGAAGGTGGCAAGTTTATCTGTGACACATGCGCAAAATTACTTCAATAGAGGTTTTTAGCACAGAAGTATCAAACAGTGGACTTGTTTATTACTGTGGAGGCAATCAAATAATTTGATCTACCATGTTTGCTTCCTCTCCTAGACAACCAAGAGAACAACTTTAATGCAATTAATCTTTGCAAGTGAACAACAATGTCAAGAAAGGGGAAATTAATTTACTTGATTCAGTCCTTGTACAAAAGCAGTAGCTGAATGTGAAAATCGAAAAGCCACCAGAGTGGCTTTTTGTGTTTTTTGTGTGTGTGTATGTTAAGAGTTTATTTGCCAAATATTTATTTTCTCCTCGGGCTTTTGAAAGCTTTAATGTTTAAGGTGTAGAATAGTGGAGCTTAGCATCGTAATCCATGAGTGACATTTAAGAAATCTAAGATGTGCTGACAGAGCCGTCTCATCCATAGAGGCCGGTGGCGCGGCGCGCCAGGGCACGGGGCGCCCCAGGGGCGCCCCCGCGAGCCCGCCGGCATACCGGGCTCACCCTCCCCAACCCGCCCCCGCCCCCACGGGCAGGCGGGCACTCGCGTGCCGGCGGGCGGGCTGTAAGCCGCCCGCCCTCGCCTCCCAGAGCCCCAGCTGGAGCGCTGGAGCGGCGCGGGGCTTTGCGCGACCTTCCAGCACTCCAGCTGGGGCTCTGGGAGGCGAGGGCGGCCAGTTTGCAGCCCGCCCGCCCGCCGGTGCGCGAGTGCCCGTCCGCCCGCCCCTCATCATCCGCCCGCCGGCGCGCGAGCGCCTGCTCCAACGCCACGCCCCTCATCCCCCGCTCGCCCACCCCCCCTCCCGAGGGGCGGCCAGCGCGGGAGGGAGGCGGGCGGAGAGGCGGCAGGCTGGGGGCGCCGAGGGATCGCTGCGCCAGGGCGGCTGATCCCTCTAAGACGGGCCTGTGTGCTGATGAACACAATTTATTTGAAACTAGAGATGTCAAGTCCCAGAAAAGAACTTCAGGGACTCATTAAAACCCACCTTAAAGAAGAGGCAAGCAATACAAGTTCTGGAATTATTTCCCTCTTGGATTGAAAACCAAGCAGGATAAAAATTACTGGCTCAGTTCCTCCCTGTTGAATGTACTGGAGCTATGTCACTCATTATATTCAATTTGGACCAGTGTTGGGGATTTGGACCAGGGCAGGGGAAGTACATAGGGATGCGGGTGGCGCTGTGGTCTAAACCACTGAGCCTTGGGCTTGCCGATCAGAAGGTTGGCGGTTCGAATCCCCACGACGGAGTGAGCTCACATTGCTCGGTCCCAGCTCCTGCCAACCTAGCTGTTCAAAGCACGCCAAAAAGTACAAGTAGATTAATAGGTACCACTCTGGTGGGAAGGTAAACACTGTTTCCATGCGCTGCTCTGGTGTTGGTGTTCCATTGCGCCAGAAGCGGCTTAGTCATGCTGGCCACATGACCTGGAAAAACTGTCTGCGGAGTGGAAAATGCCGGCTCCCTCGGCCTGTAAAGCGAGATGAGCGTCGCAACCCCAAAGTCGTTCGCAACTGGACTTAACTGTCAGGGGTCCCTTGATCCCTTTACCTTTACCTTTAGGGGAAGTACATCTCTCATGGGGGACCTACAACAACTTTTACCAACCCGCATGCAAAGTAGTCCCTGTGGCAGGGGGTGGACATTTGGAGGAGGAAAAGGCTACCTATATGGGTCTTCTACAGGGGGTTGCAGTGGCTGTTTTCTTCTCCTCACCCCCTTGCTCCTGCATCATCTTTAACCTGTTCCCCATGCAAAACAATGGAGAAAGTCAGTCAGTCTGTACAGTGGTACCTTGGTTTACAACCATAATCCTTTCCGGAGGTCCAGTTGTAAACCAAAACAGGTTGTAACCCAAGGTGCGCTTTCACCAATGGGGCCTCCACCCAAAAATTGGTTGTAATCCAAAAAAATGGGTTGTAATCCAAAAAAAAGGACACGTACTTCAGGGTTTGATGTGGTTGTAATCCAAAACGGTTGTAATCCAAAGTGGTTGGAAACCAGGGTACCACCGTATAGCATGCAAAGAAAGCTCCTGCTTCCTCAGAGTAAGGCGGGGTGAATTTTACAAGCCCTTGAACAGGCTTGGAAAAATTAGCTGAGGTAATTTCTCAAAGCCCCCCCCCCCCAGGTAATTTCTCAGTTACTCTGAGAGGAGCTTTGGAAAGCTCACGTATTCCAATTTGGAACCTAAGGTTCTGGGAGTTAACTTCATTGGTGATGATGATGATGATGATGATGATGATGATGCCGTCTTGGGGAAATACAGCAATTGGAAAGGTCTACAAATCTATAAAAGTAAATAAGTGAAATAATGTTGAAAATCAAAGCTATCATTAAAATAAAGTTTGAGGACTCCAGAGAGCACAATGTTTCATGTACAGTATCCCCTTTTAAAGATACAAAAACCGCGTTTTCCCTGTGCATTTACTTATTCAGGACTCCTTATTCCATGAATGCAGAATTACTGTATTTTAAAATGAGCATGCACAACCAGAAATTTGGGGAGGAGACCAATAGTAGCTCATGTGCTGTATGCACTTCATTGCAAATAGAACACAACCATCTTCAATTGAAGATACTGTATTCTCTCTCATATGCTCCATGTGTTATCAAAGCCTTCATACATTTAGGAGAATAGAGAAACTCTCTTAGTTCTGCAAATAAAATAGTATAAAGTATTTTTTTTTTCCACATCTCTGCGGGTGCTGGGTGCTCTGACAATTTTACAACAACTTCATATTTCAGTGTGGTATACACTGTTCCTGTCTCCTGAGAGATGGTTTTCTTTTCACAATAAATGTTTTAAATCATTTTTTTCTTTTCAGCAACTAAACTGCTGGCTGTTTGATACTCCTACTTTCAAAATGTATTTTGATGGTAGGGTTTTGATTTCGCTCTAAAACACACCACAATCTTAGCATTGTGGAGCCTTTTTTCTGCAGAGAGTTGATCCAAAACCAATAAATCCTATTAAGTATAAAAAAACCACTGGAACTTTTGCATTTAAAATGCAATGCAGTTCATTGATTGACATATCCCCACTGACTTGATGGGGATTGCCTTCATTTAAAAAAACAAAAACTAATCCAGATCTTGTTAACTAGTTTCTGCTGCTGGGTGTGTGTGCGTGTGTGTGCCTCTTTGAAAAAACCAAATCTGAATTAGCTATATATCCTCCATCAGCTTTGTACAACGAAGACGTTAATGACATGCTATCGCCATTTGTTTCCAGGCTAAAGAAGAAGTCACAGTCTATCGATATTTCTGCATCAAGTTATGAACCTCTGGCACCTGCTGCTCAACATGCAATGCAACCACCTAGGCCGCCGCCTGTCACAAACACAGCTACATCCGAAGAGGAGCAGAACAACACTGCAAATACGCAACGGCGCAACCCGCGGAGGGGTGAGCTGAAGAGATACTACACCATTGGTGAGCCAAAACACATACACCATATTTCCCCTTTAAAACGTGCAATCTCCTTCAGTGAAGGAAAGCTCTCACTGTGGAACAATCAATCACATGTTCATTGATTGGGTGAATCAGAGCTGCTGGGTTTTCTGCTGTTCGGTGCGGGTTGTTTTCTCATCTGCTGTGGGCATTAAGAGTTTGCCCTTATGCAGGTCACTTAAGCAAGAGATATAGGAGTGCCTTGTCATTGCTTTTAGTTTTGTGTTGTTGTTTTAAAAGAACATTCAGTTCTGTGGTCTATTACTTCCTATCGCCACTGTTGTTACTGTTGTTGTTCTCCTTGCTGTTCCTCAGCAATACATTCCTAAGGGAGTGGTAGTGATTATGAAAAAGAGAGAGCAAGCAATGTGTGGCTCTCTCTTGTGTCAGAGTAGTGGTTCCTGGCTTAAAATGGTGTTTGTCTGGTTCTGATCCTCTTCGTGGTTATTTCGTGACTTCTTTTTATGGAGTTATGTCCTATCCTTTGCTTGTCCGGAGATCCCTGGACAGATCCCTGGTTCATTGCTGGGGATCTGGGGTCAAGATGTTCCAAGACATGTCCACCCCAGTCCCGTTAAGCCTTGCTGTTGTCCTCCATCAACTAAAAGTGTGACTTCCAATACACCCAACATCTTGCATGGGGAGTGCACCGGTGGTAGGAAAGCTCTCGGTCAGGGAAGGACCACAACTCTGTAGAATAACATCTGTTTTGCCTGAAGAAGGTCCCAGTAGACTCCTGCCTAAGACCCTGGAGAGCCTCTGCCAGTCAGAGTAGAGAATGCTAAGCTAGATAGCCCAATGGTCTCACTCAGAATAAAGCACCTTCCCATGTTCCTGTGGAAATTTGTTCTCTTCCGCTGATTTTTCCGATTCAGGGACCCCAGAACCTCATGGCTCCTTGGACCACTGTTTTGACTTGTGTAGCAGGGTATGGCATCGGTAGAATCATTTTATTTGTTAAACATTAAACCACAATACTTGTGCAACTCCACATTCATTTTAGAATCGCCATAGTTATTAGGTCGGTTTGCAGCTCACCAGTTTCCCTCTCTGTTGTATTTTAACCGGGTGGTTGCCTCCAAACCTAGTCTCAAACATGAACGAAGGAGGTTGCTAATAACTGTTCTGCCTCCTCCATGCACCTGTCTACAGTTAAGGAGCAGAGTTGCAAAGCTGTCTCCACCTCAGCTGCCTCCCTTGCTTCGTAAAACAGAACAAGCAAACTGCACAGACCCGTGAAAGGCTCTCTATCTCGCAAGCAGCATCCAAGCCTTGTTAGTGCATCTCAGTGATCAAAGCAAACGTTTTGTAGAGCCTCCAGGCCTTAGTCTGGTAGTAGCTTGCAAGGCATCTGCGTTGTCAACTGCCACTAAGATTCTGGCTGTCCCTAGCCCCATCTCCCTGGCAGAGGTCTTTATTAAATTTATATCCTGGCTTTCCCCCCAAAGGAGTTGATTGCATCTGTTGTAAGGACGCTTAGTGGTTGCTCATGAGTAACAGTCCAAGGCAAAGAACTTCTAAAAACTAAGTTCTTTATTGTGCAAGCTATGTACAGCAAAGCAAAGTCTCAAGCGTCCTCTCCATACTCATCAGTGTCCAGGAATGAACTCTTTCGGTTTCTCTTCCAGCAGAAAAGCCTCGGAACCCTGAAACCCCTCCTTCTTCCCTCCTGTGACCGACCACGTAGCGTGGGAACCTGACCTCTATCTCTGCTTTCCCTGTACTGTTGAGGCTCTCCGACCCCTTCTAAGCCCCTGCATTGCCTTCCTGTCTCCCCCTCTCCGTCCCCGCCTGAGGAATGTGAAGAATGCAAGCTCCCACTGGAAGAGGGGGAGGAGGAGCTCGTAAACAGCGGACGTGGATCCCTGTACTCTAAATGCTCCTGAGACGCTGGCCGTATCGGGGAGGGGGTTTTCCTGACATCCGTATTCTTCCATACAGTGGGAGGTGAATCACCTGGACCCTCCTAGCGGCAATTTAAAGGAAAATTGGCTTGAAAAAAAATATTTTGAAAACTCAGGTATTCAAGTTGTTCGTAACGAAGCTGCCAAAGTTTGAAACAAGCTAAATTTCCTCGATTTCTTTTCAATAAACTTTTTGTGCTAGTGTTTAAGCAATCCTTTAAGACCACGAAACGTTCAAAGAACTTTGCTTGAGCCATAAATGTGAGGTGCCATTTCAATACCAGCTGAGCATCCTTTATTACTTTAGGAACTCTGCACTGGTAGAGAAATGTCCTGAGGTGCAACTGTACCTTAGTGGGAATTAGGTTCCAGCTTTTGCACAGAGCAATCATGAAGGGCAAAAAAGTAATTTTTATTTTATTTTTGGTCTGGAGCCAGTAGTCTGCCTGGCGCTGTGTGACAAAATTGCCAATCAACGGGAGCTGCATTTTACCATTATTACACGAGGAACATAGATCAGTGTTTTGTAATGGGAGTCCATTTCCATTTCTGCCACCCCCGAAAAACACCCCTGCAGAAGCAAACGCTACTCAAACTAAAGAAAACAACAAATCTGAAAAACTGTGTCTCTGCAACTCTTATGAGCTAAATATCCATTGCTCTTATTCAGGGGTCAGCAAACTTTTTCTGCAGGGGGCCGGTCTACTGTCCCTCAGACCTTGTGGGGGGTGGTGGACTATATTTTGAAAAAAAAAATGAACAAATTCCTATGCCCCACAAATAACCGCGAGATGCATTTTAAATAAAAGCACACATTCTACTCATGTAAAAACACGCTGATTCCCAGACCGTCTGCGGGCCAGATTTAGAAGGCGAATGGGCCGCATCCAGCCCCCGGGCCTTAGTTTGGGGACCCCTGCTCTTATTCATGGGATATGCATTGAAAGAGGGCTTGTTTTCTGCAGAGATCAAGAGTGATCTCTGGTGACAGAAACACGTAGTGCCATCTTTTCAGTTGCGGGCAACTGGGCCAGTCAGGTTTCTGACTAACTGCAGATACTGCAGTAAATGAACCAGTGGCAAGTTTCCTCTATGCAAGATTATTTGACAGCTGAATCCACATTGAAGGTTTCATTGAGAGTAGGAAGTTTGAATGCCTAAAGCAAGTGTATATTGACTAATATGCACACATCAGCAGATTTTGTGGACTGGTGGTAATTAGTGTTTTGAACCCAAGTGTTTGATGTGTTTAGGCTCTTTAGAAACTTTTAGCAATTTCCTGCCTTTGAGATCCTGTTGGGAACCGCCCCTCCCCCCCAAAAAAAACCATTCAAGGAGTTTTATGGCTGTTTATGGACCCAGGTGGCGCTGTGGGTTAAACCACAGAACCTAGGGCTAGCCGATCAGAAGGTCGGCGGTTCGAATCCCTGCGACGGGGTGAACTCCCGTTGCTCGGTCCCAACTCCTGCCCACCTAGCAGTTCCAAAGCACATCAAAGTGTAGGTAGATAAATAGGGACCGCTCCAGCGGGAAGGTAAACGGCGTTTCCGTGCGCTGCTCTGGTTCGCCAGAAGCGGCTTTGTCTGCGGACAAACGCCGGCTCCCTTGGCCTATAGAGCGAGATGAGCGCCGCAACCCCAGAGTCGGACACGACTGGACCTGATGGTCAGGGGTCCCTTTACCTTTACCTTTTATGGCTGTTTCTCCTTAAGGTGTAAAAAGTGACGGTTATTAATTGGCAAATGGGCCGGGGCTTCGTTTTTCAAAAGAGAAGGAGGCATAGAGATGGCAGTGAAAATGATTTGTTTTACATAAAATGCCAAACTGCATAATTATATGTTTCCTTACTCTTAGCAAATCTGTAAGCAGCCTTGCGCAGCTGCCTAATCGCTTCTCTGCCTAATATGTGAGCAGTTCCCAACAGGCAGCATCTACCCAAAATGTGACATTCTATCTTAAATCTGTGTTGATAGACTAGAAAGCAGAGAATTAAGCGTTAGCTGTAAGGTTCAGCCACCACATCTGAAACGCTTAACAGCTCCCTCATGTAGTAGAATATATCTGTCTTGTTTTTTGTGGCTTTTTATATGCATTTTACTGCGTGTTGTGACGGGCTTGTGAACTGTGTTGTATCGCTGCTGAAAGGAGGATGAGCGATGAAATATAGGATGCCGTTGGTTGGAAAGAGAAGTCAGTTCCTGGAATATATTTACAAATACAGGTACTTCTTATAGATTTCCCATTCCTGGCTAGCGAGAAGAACATGTAAAACTCCCAGCAAGTGCAAAGACAGCAGCTTTGAAACAACCGAGTCTAGTTGTTTGTTGCATTAATAGCATTGGTTCATGATGGGTTTCAAGGTGGGTACATAGTGGATCAATGTTGCTACCCATCCCGGCATTGATTAGACCCAGACTTCCTTATCTTCCACAAGGGGAAAGGCCGTCGTAGCTGAATGGCAGAATAATTGTTTTGCACGCAGAAGCTCCCAGGTTCCATCCTTGGCACCTCTTAGGTAGGAATGGGAGACTTCTGCCTGAAACTTTGGAGAGTTGCTGCCAGTCAGTGTCACTCATACTGAGCTAGGTGGGCAAATGGTCTGACAGTGGGCAAATAAGGCAGCATTCTATGTTCGTCATATCCTGGAATCTAGGCACAAGGGAAGTGAACCAGCTTCTTCCCTTCGGTGTGCCATTTAATTTGGAAGATGTTGCACAACCAAAGTGGTTAGGCAGCCTCTGTTCATGGTTTTTCACAATGACGACGACAACAACAACAACAACAACAATTATTATTTATACCCCACCCATCTGGCTGGGCTTTCCCAGCCACTCTGGGTGGCTCCCAACAGAAAATAAAAAAATACGATAAAACATCAAACATTTAAAAATTGCTTAAACAGGGCTGCCTTCAGATGTCTTCTAAAAGTCAGATAGTTATTTATTTCCTTGACATCTGATAGGAGGGCGTTCCACAGGGTGGGCACCACTACCGAGAAGGCCCTCTGCCTTGTTCCCTGCAACCTCACTTCTTACAGGGAGGGAACTGCCAGAAGGCCCTCGGAGCTGGACCTCAGTGTCTGGGCTGAATGATGGGGGCAGAGATGCTCCTTCAGGTATACTGCGCCAAGACCATTTAGGGCTTTAAAGGTCAGCACCAACACTTTGAATTGTGAATGGTCTCAGATACCTCTGCTATACAAGCAAACCTTAAATTACTGGCTTAAAAGACCAGGACGTGTGTGTGTGTGTGTGTGTGTGTGTGTGTGTGTACACCCATTTACTGTGGGTTCCAGGGATTGTACTGCCATTATTTTAAATTAATAAATAAAATTTACGTTAAAAACTACTTTGGTTCTTAATAAAAGTTTATTAAAGAAAATACATAGTCACAAGACTTTATAATTTCTCCAAGGATAAGTGTCCTCAAACACCCTGCAAGAGACAGTCAAACAAGACAGGGAAATCCTCATTTACACATGTCTGAGGCACACTTGACGATTCACATGTGCATCGCCGCAAACCTGACAGTGTCGGGGTTCGGTGCTGGAGCTCCTCGTGCGCAAGCTTAGGCTGCCCATGCACGAGGTACCAGTTGCGGGGGGAAAGCGGCCAGCGTTCCGCGTGCTTATGAGCACGGGCGCCGGCCAAGTCTCACAATCTGAAGGAAGCTGAGTAAGACGGAAAATGACTCCGAAGGTGCATGAGTTCTTAATTGCCTTCTAACTAAAATAATGCCTCGAGAATAAGCGGATACTCTGAATCTGAATTAGATAAATCAAACCAAGGATGTTAAAAAATTTCTTTAAACCTTTCTACCCTTTTCCCCCAAAGGAAGACAGACACCAGTTATATCTTTAGTGGCTTTGGCAAAACCCGCGTAGGCTCGTCTTCTTGCCCTAGGCTAAGTTTCCCTAAGCTCACAGTCCCTGTGCGCCCAATCTTCCGCGAAGTTAACTAAATAATACTAAACCGAAATATCTTCCGCAAATCTAACCCTAGGCTAAACCTAAAAGCCTAACTAAAACTAAACCGAATAGATCTTCCGCGAGCTAACTCTAACTAAAAGAAAAACCCATCCAACCCATCCAGCCCGCTCCCAAAACCCTTAAACTAAACCTGAACTTCAACAGAACAAAAGTAAAAGAACGTGCCTAAGCGGGGAGCCTCAGCCTTTTATTTGGGAACCAATATGACATCACGATCAATACTTTAACCAATAAAACCACTGTTGCTGCCCTCCAAAAAGGCGGGAAGCAGATTTAACGTTCATTGATAACTTCAAATATTGCCGGAACTACAAATTAAAGGCGGATTAATCTTATTGGTAAACCAACTATTCATTCTTACTTTCACTTTTGCTTTCACGCGTAAGGATACCAAAAGTAGTTCTCAGAACCCATTAAAATAAATGAACAACCGCGGATCTTTAAACGGATCCACGCAGCGTATTCCGACATGACAGTGGCAAGAAAAGGGGCAAAAGGGGCCCTAAAAGAGCGTGAAAACATTGTCTCGCAATTCCAGGAGCCTTTGCAAGTGCAATCCCAGGAGTCTTTGTGCCGACCTTTGATGCCAGTGGAGAGTTGGACTATGAGCAAGGAGGTTTGGAGGGAGCGATATTGGTGTAGTTTGGTGGATTTTTTTTTGTTTTAAAAGCATTTTTTTCAAAGGTTTCCAGAGGTTTAAGAGGGTGTTTGCAGGCTTTTCCCATTGTGTTCCCAATATACGTTATTTCACTTCAATGCGTGGTGTCTCTATTGGAACGTAACGCCCATAAATGGGGGTTATGTATAAAGGAATTGGAGGGTTTTACCTGGAGGCTTAACCAGTGCTGTTCTTGAATAGCCAGGAAGGGTTCTGGTGAAAGGACCCACCAGCTGCCCAAATTCCCTCTGCATTTCTATTATTTTTCCTAATTCGGAAAGAGTCTTTCATCAACACTCTTTAAATGTATGCCTAGATTGGCAATTACATGTTTGAGCCAGTTGTACTGGACCTTTGTGTCCAGAACAAATTTGTTAGCTGGAAAGTATTTGAAAGTTTATTGGCATTTCAAACCAACCTGTACCACCTCCCTCTCTTAGTCTTCCCCTGCACTTGGCCCTCACCTTTGTTTTGCGTTATATAAAACAAACAATTTAATGAAAGTAATAAAAAAGGCAAAAAACAATCATAACATCAATGGATTGTTTGATTCCTAAATTACAACCTAGGAATAATACTAAATATTTACTTTTCTTTTCTTCAATTTGTTTTCCCAGACAAGACTCTTCAATTTAATCATTCTTTATTTTTTTTTAGTTTCTCTCCTTCCATTCTAGCGTGTTTGAGCTAGTTTCATCATGAGCTGCTCTGTTTACTTCCAGAAACATTCCCTCTCATTTTCATTTCCTTTAGCATTTGAAGTAAATAAAATAATTTTAAAGAATAAAAATTGATTCCACCCCACCCCCATTCTGATTAACTAGCTCTTCTGACTCTATGCCACAGACTTAACGCTGTTTTTTATAGCCGTTCCTTCTCTTCAGGAAAACACGGGGATCGTAATTTTGTGTGTGGAGCAGAAATTAGTAATAAAAACAACAGAGAATTCTCAACGCACAAATATACAGTTGCAAGAAGTATTTGGAGAAGACATAACTGCTGAATTAGAGGTTGCAATGTGAACATAGGCCCTACCATTGTATACCCAGACGCATACCCTCCAACATTTCTCCGATAAAAACAGGGACGTCCTCAGGAAAAGCCAGACATTCCAGGATCAAATCAGAAACCGGGATGGTTTCTGTTAATTTGGGACTGTCACTAGAAAATAGGGACACTTGGAGGGTTTGCAGATGGCACAGTAAAGTGGAGGAAACACACACACACACACACACCATAAAAAGTACCATCTTCTAACACTTGAGTTCTTCATACAGAAGGCAATGATGTAGTTAACAACTGTCTCACTAATTTAACTAGGCCAGCAAGAGACTTGACATGAAAAGTTTACCTTCTTCCGACCTTGTTGGTACATTGTTCTCTGCCAGAAGCAATCAATGTCTTAAGATCAAGCAACACGGGCTAATCGTTACCATGATAAATGGATTAAGAAATTGCATTAACACATAGTGTAAGTAGCAGGTCCTCTGCCCCCACCAGTTACCTCAACTGGATTTGCTTCTTCCTAGGTGGCATTAATTTGTGGCACGCTAATCCCAAACCACATGGTTAAGAGTCAATATTTATCTGATAATGAGCTGCATATTCAAACAGGTTCATGCTGGGCAAATGAGAGGAATAATTAAAGTGGACATCATCATTCGGCCCTCCAAAGCTATTCTGCATTTCAAATGGCAGCTTAGCAGAGTTTGCTTCTTGTGCCTTTCATAGCAGTCTGGAAATGTGCATGATAGTGCTTAAAACACCCACCCACCCACCCACCCACCGTAAATAAACTCTTCTTGCAGCAATATTAATAAACCTCCTGTCTGCTGCACTGTTTCAACGAGAGGTCAGTACACAGAAGCAGCTTTCCTCCTGCATTGCTAATGGGGATCTGGATGCACATCTCCACTTGTATTTTAATGTTTATCTGAGCTGCCTGCATGCATCTTCTGCAGCAAAGTGAGACATGTATCTGCCTCCAAAGCCACTGCTGGGTACATGCAACCAGTTGTCCAAGGCTAGTTTTATATAGCCAATGAGATGTGTTTCTACAGTCAACCCAGAGTCAACAGCTAATATCTCTCTGGTGGAAATAACACCTGTTGCCTCATCATAGTTATTTCCTGTGCTTTTTTTGCATTCTCTTAAACCATCAGCTGCCAGGGACCAAATGACTCTTCCAAGCACTGTAAGGATTTGGCATCTTTATATCATCAGTTGGCTACTATCCGCAACTCCTTCTGCCCACTCGGTCTCAAGGGAAGAGCCTCAGCCCTGGACAATGGCAACCATCAGCTGCTCTAGGACCAGCGGTGGTGCTCTACGATGGGACATTCATCATTAGGAATAGGTTCCCATTATTAAATAGTACAGAATAGTGCAGGTATGGAGAACCTGTGGACCTCTAGATGTTGCTGAACTACAATTCCCATCAGCCCCAGCAAGCATGCTTAATGGCAGCAGTAGTTCAGCAACATCTGGAAGGCCAGAGGTTCCCCACACCTTGGCTAGTAAGCACACCATTAACATTTTGAAGGAAAAGAAATCACAATTCAGGCACAAAAAAGGTAAATAGTGCCAACAAAATAAATTGAATGATTGAAAATATTTGTTTCACAGCTTTCCTAAACATTCAAAGAAGCTGACAGTAAAATATAAAGAAGAAAAAGATATTAGCAGTCCAGAAGTCCAAAACAATGAAACATCATATTGAAACAAAATGAAGCAGATAAAACCAGTGAAGAACAGAAGCTATAAATCATCAGGCTGACTTCCATGAAGCTACTAACAGCCAAAGACTTCATGGATGTCAGGAAACCCCCCCTCCCCGCGAGTGGTAGCATCCCAGGAATGTCTGCAGTATAGGGAACCCCCTGTGCATTTTCATAGCTTGTCCTCCCCCTCCTCTGCCGGAAGCTACCATTCCTCCAGTGGGGAAGGGGAGTCGGAAGCAGGAAGGCGGTGCAGGGGCTCGGACAGGATCGCAGAGCCTCAGCATCGTAGAGATCGCTGGGAACGGGGCCAGGTTCCCACGCTCTTGAGGGACAGACAGGATAGACGTGGGAGAGGGAGGAGGGGATTCAGAATCCCGCGGCTTTTTTGCTGGAAGAAGAACAGGAAGAAGCCATTCCTGGACTCTGCTTAGTTAGGAGATGGACGTTGAAACTTTTGTTGCATTGTATATAGTTTGCACAATAAAGAGCTTAGTTTAGAAGTTCTGCGTTTGGCTGATCCTTCATGAGCAACCACTGAACTTCCTTACAGCTGTGAAGCAGATGTCCATGGGACAGGCCTCCCTAAGGAAGGAGTTCGGGAGCCTCAGTGCCGCCACTGAGAAGAACCTCTTCCATAACAGAGGAAGATGCCTTATACAAAGTCAGGTCCATCTAGCTCTGTATTGTGTAGCTCAGTATGAGCTAAGCTTACCTGAAGATGCCAGAGCTTGAAGCTGGGACCTTCTGCATGCAAGTCAAATGCTCTACCACTGAGCTATGGCATTTCCCAGGCAAACATTGATTTTGCACACAAAAGATGGATGCTGTTGGTTATCTTAATAGATTAGTAGGTTTATATTTAAGAATGTAACTCTCCATAACATAAAAGAAACCCTGAGAGAACTGAGCACACACAACATATATTTATATTTGCACTCATTGGTGAATTTGCAAGCTTCTGTTCTACTTTTGTCATGCCCCATTCCAAAGCAAACACCCAGATACCTCCAACTTTAATTAACACAACACAATAAATGAACACACTTCTACATTCCCGACAAATGCACACTGCTTTTATAGATAGATTGTTCCAATTATTTTCTTTTGAATGTGGGTTCACAGAATCTGGAGAGGGAGAGAAATCATCTCTCTTTCCTGAGCATTCGTCTACCTGTTTGTGAGTGATAAGCCAAGTGTTGCGGACTTGGTGCAACCTGTGGATAACAAAAGTAGTTTCCTTGGTAACAGTAGGGATACAAAATTCTGTGCAGTTTTTTTTAAAAAAAAATTATTGGTAAGTGCACTTTTTGTGGTATAGACATGGGGTTCCTAAATGAGTAGTTTACATATTAATCTGTACCTATTTTGTTGTTAAATCCTAAAAACATTAACAGAAACTCTTTAGTGTCTATTATAAAGTGTAACCACTTTGAAAACCTCTGGAACTAAACTTTTTAGGCGGAGTGATCTCAGTGGCAAAGTGCCCACTGAGTTTTACTTTTACTTTCACTTTTAAACGGAAGGATACGAAAAGTAGTACATAATAAACATTAATATAAACAAATAACCATGGATTCCAAAGAATCCACGAAGTGTATTCCCACAACCAAGTATAAAGGTAAAGGGACCCCTGACCATTAGGTCCAGTCGTGGACGACTCTGGGGTTGCGGCGCTCATCTCGCTTTACTGGCTGAGGGAGCTGGTGTACAGCTTCCGGGTCATGTGGCCAGCATGACTAAGCCGTTTCTAGCGAACCAAAGTATATGTAATTGTAATAATAATAATAATAATAATAATAATACCCTGCTCATCTGGCTAGGTTTCCCCAGCCACTCTGGCCGGCTTACAGCATATATAAAACCATAATAAAAAACATCAAGCATTTATAAACCTCCCGATACAGGGCTGCCTTCAGATGTCTTCTAAAAGTTGTGTAGTTCTTTATCTCCTTGCCATCTGTAGGGAGGGTGTTCCACAGGGAGGGCACCACTACCAAGAAGGCCCTCCGCCTGGTTCCCTGTAACTTCACTTCTCGCAGTGAGGGAACTAGCAGAAGACCCTCAGAGGAGAACCTCCCAAGAGATTGGGATGGAGACGCTCCTTCAGGTATACTCGGCTGAGGCTGTTTGGGGCTTTAAAGGTCAGCAGCAACTCTCTGCCTCTACCTCAGCCTTCCTTCCTGCTTTGTCTTATTATATTCTTATGCCTCAGTCTGTCTAACGATAGGGCCAACCTTGCCATGGTGGCTAGAGAACAGAGGCACTGCTCAGTGGGGCTGATACAGCAGAAAAGCATATACTGAATTGCTGAATGGAGGCATCTTGTGTGAGGTTCCCTCTGCTCGCAGAAGGTGCTTCTAAGCACTTTGGAACAAGGCCTCGGGCTGCAATCCTAAATGCATTTACCAGAGGAATTTCCTTTGAGCTTTGTGGGGTTTGTTTCTGAATAAACCTGCATAGGATAGCGTGGCAAGTCTCAAAGCTTTCCCATCTGCTTAAGGCAGAAGTTTTCAACCTTTTTGAGTCCACGTCTCCCTTGACCAACTACACTTTTTCTGCGGCACCCCTGTGGGGATCAGTTGCCCAGTTATATCACTCCTTGCCTGTAGAGCTAGCAGCCTCTCACCCTTTTTTGAACACCCTCCCTTGTGGAGCGCTCCCTCAGCCTCCTCCCCTCTCCTTGGGAGTCCTCCGGGCAGCCTCCACAGCACCCCCCTGGTCTCTGAGCTGCCTCAGCTCCTGGCAACCAGCACCCCCTGGCCAGCTCCAGAGGCACCATTCACCTGGGGAGCTTGTAGCCAGGGCTGCTGCAGCAAACAGCTGTGCAAGCCTTTGCGAGGCAGAGACGCGAGAGGGCTTCAGAAGAGGGAGGGAAGGAAGGAAAGAGGCTAGTGTTGCCCGCAGCACCCCTGACCATCAGTCACGGCACCCCTGGGTGCCACGGCACACTGGTTGATAACCACTGGGTTAAGGGGAAGCTCTGTCTCTTAGCACTTTTTGGAGGGGGGGGGCAAACGACGGGGATTATTTCAGAGCCTGGTTTCTCTATTCTTTCTCGTGCATTTACCGCTTTATAGTAACATTTAGGATTCTATATTGATTCGAGGCAGCCACATAGGAGCGTGTAATGACTTCAGGCCATCAAATATTCAACATTTATGACAGCTACCGTTTTGTAAATATAGTTGCTAATTGGCCAAATAGGGTTGTTGTTTTTTTTGGGGGGGGGGGGGGGCGGGGACGACTATATAACAGTAAGCAGCAGCAGCAGCACACCACCAGTCTGATGACTCTAATTGGTATGCCAGAGCGATTTTAATTTTTAAAAATCTGTTTAATTTGCATAAGATAAAATGTGCATCCTTCCACGGTGCTGTGAGGGAAAAAACAAAACAAAACACAGGCTAGAATAATCCGCTGCTGGAGTTGTTGATATAAGATGTCAAGGCTCTCACTGACAATATTTGTTTGCTAATGGGATATGAGCGTATGTGACTACTTAGGTATGTAATTAAAAACTTTTGTGATCTGCTGCCACTTTGAATTATCTTGTTTCCTTTAAAAAAAAAAAAAACACTACCCTGAACAGTAAGGAAATTCATGGTATGCTGATTTTTGTTGGAAGCCGCCCAGAGTGGCTGGGGAAACCCAGCCAGATGGGCGGGATACTAATAATAATAATAATAATAATAATAATAATAATAATAATAATTCTCATAGCCATGCATTTGGGGAGATTTCTTCAAGGGAGGGTCTGCCTAGAACAGGCACCCCCAAACTCGGCCCTCCAGATGTTTTGGGACTACAATTCCCATCATCCCTGACCTGGCCCTGTTAGCTAGGGATGATGGGAGTTGTAGTCCCAAAATATCTGGAGGGCTGAGTTTGGGGGGTGCCTGGCCTAGAATAACAATATTGGCCTTCTGGGTTGCTGTGGGTCACATAAAGCTCTAATAAAATCAACTGTAACTTACTATTTGCCCTCGGCTTTCTTGAGCTTGAATTTTACTGTTCTTTTGCCACATTTAAATATGTAGGCATGATGCATATAAAAGCAATTTCCTCTTTTTCTTTTCCCCAGTACATTTTTGAGCTGGGGCTTTCATATTCTGGCCTTTGAATAATGCCAACTAAGATCTGATCCCCAAAACATATAATTTGCTACATCAGAATATGTCCAAATAGACATATGTCTACCAAAAAGGGCATGTCCACAAGCCATAGACCAGTGAGACAAGATTCACCCTTACAGTTATGCAAAATTAATATGGTTATCTTGCCTATAATCCCTTCAATTTTTAAACATTTCTACCATTACCTTGTTATAGATAATATAACATGCCTATGCTATGGTTCATATGCCTTTAGAGCTGTAGACAGCATAAGTTATGTTAAATAAGGTTATAGGAATCAAGCTATTTGAATTCCAAACAACCAAGATGCATCCTTTTAAGGTCAGAGGTATGAGATGTGCCATCAGTGATGTTCCACTTGAAATGACTTAGAAAGTTTCAAGATCAGGAATATAATCAGGCAAGCAAGAAAAAGCATGATGAGTCATAAAAGAGGAAGGGCATGATCCAGCTAAAATGAAGCACATTGAAATTTGTATCATCTGGTTATAAATTAAGTTTGTATTCCAGAAACGTGTAACTGTAAAGCATTGTGCATCAATGGGAAGCCTATTTGCAGAATTGGGGTGGGGAAAAACATTTCTTAAGTCTCAAACTGCACAATGCATTCAGGCATCATAAAGATGACACAAAATGGGTACACTGTTTTAAATATTTTCAGTAGTCTTTCTGTCTGTTGATTAAAACGGTTGGTTCTGTTGAAATACAGTTCATTTCTAGAGGCAATCTGCCCCCAATGCACGCCATACTCCAAGAGATGCTACAAGTCACTGCGCAATGTGGGGAAGGGAGGAACGAATTAATCATTGTCTTGATCTTAATATTTAGATTACTATTTCATATTTTGCTGGGGATTTGAGGCCATTAGAATTTAAATAACTGTTGGCAGGGCAAACATGAAAATATGTTAATGAGTCGATCATATTCAGTTCAAAATGAATCATTTTTAGAATTGTGTTTCAAAGTCCCCCCCAACAGTCAGTTTTGCATTTGTGCTTTAGCCTTCCAGATGTTGCTGAACTACAATTCCCATCAGCTTCAACAAAGAGGGCCAGAGGCAAAGGATGATGGGAGTTGCTGATCAACAACATCTGGAGACCCAAAGGATCCCCATACAGTGGAACCGCGGATTACGTACCTACCTCCTTACAAACGCTCTGCTAACCCGGAAGTAGATGCTCCTGGTTGCGAACTTTGCCCCGGGATGTGAGCGGAAGTTGCACGGTGGCGGCAGCGGGAGGCCCCATTAGCGAAAGTGTGCCTCATGTTAAGTATTAAGAAGTGGGTGGACATAGCAGACGACACAGCGATTCTCCAAGCAGCTCTCTTTATTCTCAGGCTGGAACAGAACTGAACTGAAGGGCTGAGCCAGCCTGCTTATATAGTACTTCAGTAACATGCAACAGTAACAACTCTCTCTAGCTACCCAATCCGTGAACGGCACCCTCAATCCTTCATTTGCATGTTGACCTGAGTGAGAACTGTAGTCACGGTGGGCAGAGTGAAACTACATGACAACCCTAGTGGCCTAGGGTGAGAACTGCAATACATAACATTAAGAACGGTTTCGGGTTAAGAACGGACCTCCAGAACTAATTAAGTTCATAACCGGAGGTACCACTGTACTGGTCTTTTAGCGTTGATATAGAAGCGAACGAGGTGCAAAGCAGGCACGATTCACTTGTGAACTTGTTTATGTGTCTTAGAAAGTGATAAAGTACACTACATTTTTGAGACCTGCATACATTTTGCACACTGGAAATACCTTGAGTGCTGTGTGGGGCCATGTGTAGACAATGATCATCCACAATGGATGCTCTTCTCCCATATTGGTGCTTGTCTATCTTCTGTATGTTTTGCTGTGGAAAATTTGAGCAGAATCGAGACACAAGCCACTGAATTTATTTCTGTTATGCCAGAGCTTAAGGAAAACACAAACACCACTGCCATGCTAGGAACCGCACTGTTTGCACTTGGCTACTTCTGAAAGTCAGTGATCCCACGCCTGCTGCCCGATCAATACTATGTTCAGCTTGAAGATCATCTCTGAATTTCTAATAACTTTGTGAATCAAGATCTGATGACTGAAGGGGAATGTCTGGGGGTGCATACACTGGTGGGAATTAGTTTCTGCTTACTGAACAACATAATCATTGCCTGACTTTTCTCCAGGCATTTCTAGAAAAGAGTCCACAGCTGTCAATTTGTTTACCAAGGACCCATCTGTACTGGAGGAGTGACTTTAATATGAAGTTTGAAGGTGGTCTAATAAAGAGAGTTTCTTGGTTTGATCATACTTAGTCACTGAGTGGTACTAACCTAACAGCAGAGGGGAAGAAATACGATGCCAGGCACTGCAGATAGGTAGGAATTCAACAGAGTTCTATGGCAATTCTTCCATGAGTGCTGCATTTCAGCTTGCCAGACACAACAATCCCCTCTCCTCCCCTGGCACACCGCTCTGGGGGGTTCTTCTAGCCGCCCTGAACCAATTTTTGGGCACACGTGCTGGACACAAAGGTTGGAGGGGGGGAAAGCTTAGTTGTTTTAGTGGAAGTCCTTCTGCAGGCTTCCTCTAGCAGAACTCATTAATTGAATCTGGCCCATAATAATTATAGTGTTGTTGCATGCACCCCCAATCTCTGCACAGTTGGAGATTTCAGGGGTCCTAGCACTTACCCAGAGTTTGGTTTCCTTGGAATGAAGGCCAATGGTATCGTTAATATATGGCTTTATTTTCACATATATACAGCCTGAGCACAGGTTGGAAGGGCTCACAGCATTGGCACTTCAACGGATCTTGCGTCTTCATTAGGTTTTCTGGAAAGCACCGAAGGCCTTGCCTTTGGTTCAGCACACCGAGAGAGACAAGCCTCTCTCCCCAGCTTCTAGCCCAGCCAAAAACACACACCCCAGCCCTCCTGGCCTATTGTTCTCCTCCCTAGGATGTTGTGGCATCCAGCCAGGTGAGGTGTGAAAAGGTCCACCTCTGTCCTCCTGGAAGCATCTCCTGTCATCACTATTGCATCATGGCTCTCTTTCTTTAAGGGACTGATGAGGGTAACCCTGCTAGAGCTATTAGCCCCACAAAGAAACTGGGTTGACCAGTTCATCTGGTTCTTCTACTGGATTCTGAACTTCTTGGATACAGAATCCCAGGCCCAGAAGGGACCCAACCAATATCATCCCCCAATATTAATAAGAATATAAGAGAGCCAGTGTGGTGTAGTGGTTAAGAGTGGTAGACTTGTAATCTGGTGAACCGAGTTCGCTTCCCCTCTCCTCCACATGCAGCTGCTGGGTGACCTTGGGCTATCACACTTCTCTGAAGTCTCTCAGCCCCACTCACCTCACAGAGTGTTTGTTGTGGGGGAGGAAGGGAAAGGAGAATGTTAGCCACTTTGAGACTCCTTCGGGTAGTGATAAAGCGGGATATCAAATCCAAACTCCTCCTCTTCTTGAGCATGCGTAAAAGTCTCCCCATGATGGACATTCCTGTGCAATCTGAGGTTCCTGGTTGAAAGGAAGTGAATAAGGATGTTCTGTGGGCACACTTTTCAGCCCTCTTCAAGCCATGCCATATTGGCACGGACGGGGCAGAAATGGCACACTTGGCTGCAGTTTTATAACTTCCAAAGAGGGTTTGAGTGGTTTTGAAATTAATCTGTGAGTCAGGAAGCCCCTGTTCAAATCTCATCCCAGTCAAGAATTCGTTAGGTTGCCTCAGCCCAACCATCTACAGAATGGGCATAATAATAATGTTGCCTGACATGGTAGAGTTGTTGTAAAGGTTAGGGCACAAAAATGTACGTGAAGCATTTTGAATACTGTAATGTCGCAGTCCTAAATATGCCAAGTCTAGAGTATGTCCCATCAAGTTCAATGGGGTTAACTTTCATCTAAGTACCTATAGGATTGCAGTCTAAAAATACTACATAAATGCTACCTATTAAGCACCATTAGTGGCCTTTGAATATTGTAATGCATCGATTTTCTACAGTACTGCTGACACAATTCTCTTTCACTTAGTATAGATTACACATTCCTAAAGCCATAAAGATTTTTTAAAAAACCACTGGGGTTCCTCCCCTGGAGACTTTTTCTTTCTTTCTTATGTGCCAGCAATATATTAAATGCTTTCGCGTGTGTGAAATGTGTTTTCAGATATTAAACTAGACACTCAAGTGGTTAAATCTGATAGTGAGAATAACCTGACGTTGTTGTTTAGCCTAATGATCTTGTTTCTTACTAAGGCCAAAAAGTCAAACCGATTACAGAATTTCTTTGAGAAACTCAAGCTGGATTGAGTGCATTTCCTTACAGTGTTCTTACATTCACATCCCAGCAATAAATAACTTTGAATTAGGTAGTGCAAAAGAATCCAAAGTGGATTTAAATCTAACAAGGCTTTTAGACTGCCAGGCTGACTTTCCTTTTACATCTGTTTTCATGCTAATCCTCAAAGAGTCCTTATTAGACATTCTCTCTATGTAGGGATGAAGGAAGCAATATGGGTCTAAATCATTGCCACAAGGAAGGAGGGAAGCAGGGGCACAGGAGGGCAGCTGGCTAATATGCCTGTAACCTAATCGAACAGCTTTACAAATGGGTGGAAATGTCAAGAGAGGTGCTGAGAAATGACCCTGCTATTTATCAAAATCCTTCCTGCTTCTTTCAACGATGTTTCAAATGCAGGAATCTCCAAGCAGGAGTCTCATTTGAAATACACCAAATGTGGACATAAAACTCACCAATAAATTAGGTAGTTTAAAAAATATCCAATACCTTCACATCCCAAAGCACTTTTGCTTTCTGCTTAAAGCCAGCATACAAATAATTGTAATTAATAAATAAAAATCTGGTCCCTAGGCCTATGTATGCATGTAGGTTCATGCACAAAGCATTGTAGCACCATCACTCTCCATATTTGTGATTCTGAGCAACAGGCATTCAGATGCAGTGTCTGGAATAGTGGGGGTAAGACATAGGCACCATAGCTAGTTGTCATTGGTAGCCTTGTCCTCTGCGAATCTGCCCGGTCCTGAGAGTCATAGAACTGTAGAGTTGGAAGGGACCCTAAGTTTCATCTAGTCCACCCCTCTGCAATACAAGAATCTAAGCTAAAGCATCCATGACAGATGGCCATCTAACCTCTGCTTAAAAACCTCCAGTGAGTTTCAAAGCCATGCAAGTTGGTGGTCATTACCGCCGGAAGACAGCAATATAGGGTGCATGTTCAGGAGGACACCAGTATATGCTCATGTTCCAAACAAGTTGCAACCTCACTCCTACTTTCCAGGGGTGACAGAGTTTCCAAGCATTCTAGTGCATATTTCTTGATTTGTAATACGCCTTGGCCTTTTCCGAGGACAAGACTAGATATGAGCTTCTTTTATATATTCTTGAATTTTTACTTTCTGCTATGAGAATTAGGAAAAATAAACGCATAGGCTGAAGAAAATCCAGTAATAGAGTTTGTTGTTGTTGTTGTTTAGTCGTTTAGTCGTGTCCGACTCTTCGTGACCCCATGGACCAGAGCACGCCAGGCACTCCTGTCTTCCACTGTGGGCTTAATTCTGGCTTCCATGTGGCCAGTCAAATTGTACTGTAGATGCATACGATCTAGGTTAGTGATTCTACCATTACAATTCCCATCAATGGTAGTTTTGTAAAAACTGGCTTAAGTGTCCCGTTCAAGACAATTGAATAAAAAAGTTTATGCAAGCATTGAAAACGAACAGCTCCAAATTAGATTCGCATCTCAAATACCATTTATATAAAATATTCCAGAAAACGAAGATTGCATGTATTTAACATTTTGAAATGTTATGTGTACAATCTGTCAGGATATGTTATGTTCTTCTGACAGGGTGCAAATTCCACAATGCAAGTTCTTCCCTTTTATAATGTGTTTGATTGAAACATATTTTAGGGCATAATTCATGTGTGTTCTATTCTATTGTTATGAGCGGTGACAACTGCAGGACCCTGACTGAAAATCCTAACAAAGTCTTAACTTTATTTCAGTATGAATGCAATATGGAAAGCGATTATTGGTGGTGGTAGAAGGACAAAGGAAGTGAGGTTTGCAGCCACCACTGGTCAGCTGATCTGTGGTAGCTGCAAGTCCCGCTTTCGGCAGGCATTGGCTCCACTGGGGAGTTGCCAAGTGGAACCAATCCCAGTGGGTCTCCCATTAAGTGCCAGAGTTAAAATATGCTGACTAGAAACCCCATTGGCCAATAAACAATGATGTCAAGTATAGGGCGCTGGGTGTGGTCTGCCTAAATGGCCAAATTAGGGCTCCTGCCAGGCCTAATTAGGCCTACTGCTCAGAGGTTTTCCACTGCTAGACTACAACTCCCATCATCCCTGACCATTCACCATGCTGGCTGGGGCTGATTGGAGTTGCGGTCCAACAACATATGAAGGACCACTGAAATCAATGGGATGTAAGTTAGTCATGAACAGTTCCACTTATTTCAGTGGGGCTGAAGCCCTTCTAATCCAACTCGTAGTGTAATTCCATTGTCATTTTAGAGGCTTAATGGGCCACACTGTCCTGAGTATTTCATGGGAGTGATGTCATTTGATAAGCCCATAAATTGTGAAGAGGGGGAAGGACAGATAATTTTATAGACTCTCCCCAAGCTCTAACACCCAAGATTCCTTTAGAGATGCCATGGAGTTGAGGTATTATAAAGCAGATAAATACATATAGTCTAGATGTGCTGAAATGAGTATAATCCAGAGGAAAATGAAATGTCTAAGCTACAAGCCAAGCTCCAGTGGGATTTATGCAAACCTATCCCCCCCCCGGGTTCACCCCAATTTTAAGGCCTTATCTGTGTTACAAAATAAAATACAGGCCACTGAAAAGGAAAAGTGAGCATGAGTCTGTTGTGAAGTCCATATGAGTGATAACTGAGGTTATACGTTACCACTAGAGCTGTGCCAAAATTTTCAGCACATTTTATCCCTCAAAGAAAAAATAATAAGTTTAAAATGGAGAGAAGGCAGAGAGAAAAGGACAAAAAAATAAGAACTTGGGGTGTGAGGGAAGAGAGGAATACCTAAAACATTTGACTCCTAGAAGGGGCTTACATTCATCATAGAATTGTAGAGCTGGAAGGGACCACGAGGGTCAACTAATCCAACCCCCTGCGATGCAGGAATCTTTTGCCCAACATGGGGCTCAAACCCACGACCCTGAGATTAAGGGTCTCATGCTCTACCAGCTGAGCTACCAGAGATGATGTATGTTAATAGCAACATAGCTGTCAAATGTCCCCAATATGCACGTATCCTTTTTTGGCTGTTGATTTTGCTTGCTATAGCTCACCTATGTATGGACAGAACTGTAAAAGGTAAAGGTAAAGGACGCCTTGATGGTTAAGTCCTGTCGAAGGCAACTATGGGGTTGTGGCGCTCATCTCGCTTTCAGGCCGAGGGAGCTGGCGTTTGTCCACAGATAGCTTTCCAGGTCATGTGGCCAGCATGACTAAACCACTTTTGGCACAACGGGACACTGTGAGGGACACCAGAGCGCACGGAAATACCGTTTACCTTCCCGCCACAGCGGTACCTATTTATCTATGAGCACTGAGTGCTTTTGAAGTGCTAAGTTGGCAGGAGCTGGGACAGAGCAATGGGAGCTCACCCCGTTGTGGGGATTCAAACCGCTGACCTTCTGATCAGCAAGCCCTAGGCTCAGTGGTTTATACCACAGCGCCACCCGCATCTAGGACAGAATTGTAAACTCCCGGTATAAGAACCATGTCGAGAGGAAATGCTCAGCATGTATCGGTATACTCAATTGGAGAATACATGCATTTTTTTTCCTTTGGACTCTGATGGTGGTGCCTAGTTAACGCAAGAGATGGCCTGACAGATAGAACCATCACAGCCAGGAATAGCTATGCAACTCCAAGCCCACACTGTGCAGAGGAAGAAACACTGTTGTATTAATCTGAAGATTGTAGCTGTAGATCACTTTGACAAATGCTGGGGGCAACTATGGATAACTCAGTCAGCACAGCTTGGGCTATAAAACCGCCGGCAGTTCGTGGGTGGGATCGTGGTGATGAAGAGGACAGTAGCTAATAGCACTGCGGTTTCAGAGTTTCCCCCCCTCCTGCAACGAGCTTTAAAGTAAATAAATAAATTTATCTGCAGAGCAATTGTACAATGCCTACATATCTCTTGGGTGCTAAACAAACATGGCTCTCCACCGGGTCTTAAGTGGTAGCATATGAGAGAAAGGTGCATACCAACTCCTATATTTCTTAGGAGGGGGACCACTGGCTGTTTATCATCATCATCATCATCAGTCATTCATCACTTACTTTATAAAAGTCTAAAAGCGGTTTAGTCATGCTGGACACATGACCCAGAAAGCTGTCTGTGGACAAACGCTGGCTCCCTTGACCTGAAAAGCGAGATGAGTGCCGCACCCAATAGTCGCCTTTGAGTGGACTAGACCATCCAAGGGTCCTTTACCTTTATGTATCTTGTTTAGGGTATTAGAGTCTGTTAGTGAATGGTAGGCATGAGTTTGGCCAAACTGCGAGAGGCAGTGAAGGATAGGCGTGCCTGGCGTGCTCTGGTCCATGGGGTCACGAAGAGTCGGATACGACTGAACAACCAAGTGAATGGTAGGAATTAATAAACTGTGATATTTAGATAATATTGGGGATATGAGGGGAAAATGCAAGCTGCAGAACTGTGTCCGACAAGAAATTCCTGGGTTAGCTTATGCAAACTGGCCTGGGCTAGCTAAGTGCAGAGCCATTGAGAAGCAATGGGGAGCCAGGTACTGGGCCATTAAGAGTGATTCCCTAAAGGGTGGGTGGGTAACCTTTTTGAGTTGTCAACCAGATCCTTATCTGGCACCATCCCACATGCCAACTTGATGTCACTGTGACATCAGGTGATTGATGGGTGGGTTGCTCCACCCAGCTGTCGGAGGTCTGTTGTGCAGCACTTCCTAAGTGCCCCCAAGGCCAGCTGGTTTTCGGGCATTTGGGAGCCACAACACAAGAGGCTTTGCTGTTCCAGCAGCACCAAAACATTTGCATTGAAACCGCTCCTAACATGGAAAAGAGTAAGCTCTGTTTTACCAATGGTTCCATGCTCCCTGTCCAGCCACCACTTAATGGGGTGTGGGGTGGGGTGGGGTGGGGGGACTAGTTTGGATAGCACCAAGCCATTTCAATTGAAGCTGCTTCTAAAATAGAAGCGGGAAGCTTTGGCGAACTCATGGCTTCAGGCACACATTTTTCAAGCCTGATTCCACCCACCTCCTCAATCCTGTACATTGTAAGGCAGGTTACTTCTTCACTGGCCAAATTTTGGGGGGGGGGGGGGGCCGGGAGAGAACTAGACACAAATACTGTAAGACAGCTTCACACACACCCCTCAAAAGAATCCTGGAAACTTCAAGAAGGTTACCACCTTAGGGGTTTACGGGAAGGAATCCAGGAGTTCATTTTCTGAGCTCAAGTTTCCCCCACTTGAAATCTTTTAATTATGTGCAGGGATGTTTTTTCATAGTTTAAAGACTCCAGTTGTTCTTCTAAGTGCAGAAGTGGTCACTATCTGTGCTGCACGGCTTCCGGCACAATGCAAATTTGACATGCTTTCTAAATGTGTCTCCATCCCAGTTAGAATGCAGATCGGGGCATGCATCCAAGTGCAACACCACTGACAGTAATACAATTTGGAGAGCCCGCATCTGCACTCAAGAGTCCCATTCAGATGTGCCAGTTTCCTGTATTTGCAGGTGGTTGGACTAGATGACCCCCGATGACTAGATGCAGTTCTATGGTTCTGTGAATTTAAGGCCTGCCGTTCCTGATCAAGTGATAACTTGTTCCGGTGGAAGTGGTGGGGAAAGATCAAGAGTGAAAATGTATCCCCATCTTTGCCATGCCCCCTCCCTGTCTCCTTCTGGGGTTGGAGGTATCAAAGCAAAACAAGATAGCCAGCAGCAGAATACATAAATTGCAAAAGAGAGCGAGGGTGGAAATGTACATGGTCACTTCTTTAGTTCTTTATCAAATCTCCAGTTCATGTTTAGTATGCTGCTGCCCCCTGCTGCATGCTAGCTGTGATTCTATGTCATTTTGTTCATTGCAGGAGCAACCTAGCTAACAAAATGCATTAATGTTTCCTCGTTAATGGAGTCGTAATCTTACGATTGCCCAGTTTCAACCTTGTTTTCTAATTCTAACTTCCTTTTTATTATCTTTCTTTCTTTCTGCCAGTGATTATGACCTCCTCCAAGGTCAGGCAGGTGTTTTATTATATTCATATCTGCGACAGAATCTACAGACATGAACCTGCACAATTATGGGTGAGGTGAAAACCTGACCTACAATCAGATACTGTGAAATGATAAATTAGGCTACTGCTATGTGGGATTTAAATTGCCTCAATGCATATTTATAGCCTCTGTCTGCAATGTAAGATTCCTTGCAATAACAGGAAAGCAAGTTACCATGGCCCATTGACACTATGGGGCAGTTGTCAGGATAGAACAAGGTGCTGGAATATGTTCTCTGCAAGTTATGATGACAGTTTCTCAGTAGATGGAGAAGATTATGTGAGTGCTAATCTTTCTTTTGGCTTTCTTTTTATTATTATTCACAGTGCTTTTTTCTAACAAAAAAAAAAGTTTAGGGATACTCTCATTTTCCTACACATATTGAAATACTGCCCCTCAATGAGGCCAAACTTAGATTCACAAAATGTTTAGGGGTATGCGTCCCCCCAGAAAAAAAGCACTGATTATTCAAATGATCACTGTGGTGAGGACGTTACTGGTTGTGAGAAATTAGAACGATGAGAGCTCAGTGTCAGAAGACACTTTGCATGCAAAACGTCTTTGGTTCAATCCTCAGTTATAAAGACAAAGGCCAACATTCTGGTCAGGAGGTCTCCAGCACTCCAAGCTTCAGCACTGATGACTACACACTTAAGGTGCTAGACAGTGTAGACAGTTTTGCCTACCTGGGTTCCACCGTAACCAGCAACCTCTCCATCGATGCCGAGCTGGAGAAACGTATTGGAAAGGCAGTTATGGCAACAGCTCGCCTTTCCAACAGGGTACGGGGGAATGTGATGTTAATGTCCAATACCAAGATGAAGGTCTACCAGACTTTAGTGTTGACCACACTGCTTTATGGAAGTGAGTCGTGGGCAACTCACAACTGTCAGGAGCGATGCCTCAACACTTTCCACATGTGCTGCATTAGGAAGATTTTGGACATTGCATGGCAGCACAGAGTCTCAAACAAAGATGTCTTCTCCCAAGCCTACGTTCTCAGCGTATTTGCACTTTTGTATCAGCAATGTCTATTCTTGGTTGATCATGTCCACAGAATGGAAGATGGCAGGATTCCCAAGGACATGCTGGTTTCAGGCACCAGGCCTGTTGGCAGACCAACTCTGCACTACAAAGATGTCTGCAAATATGACATGCAGGCTGGCAACATCAACCCTGCTGGGTGACTGCAGGACCTGGAGACAGACACATTGTGCAGTGGCCAGAGGAGGCATGACAGCTGGGAGGAGCTCAATGAGAAGAGAAACACCACGGTGCATTTGTAGCAGCACAACCAGTTGCCTTCATCTGCCCCAGCTGCAACAAAACATGTCTCTCCCTTTTTGACCTCTAAAACCACAGCAGGTGCTGCAACCTTTTAACATCTTGACTGCACCCCAAAAGGCACATTCCTCCACTGTCTCCTGAGACAGATGGATGCCAACAAATTGGAGTAGGATATGTGAAAGACTTTCTATCCGAGACCCTGGAGATATGCTGCCAGTCAGAGTGTACGATACTGGGCTACGCGGACAACTAATCTGTCAAGTGTAAGAAAGCTTCCTGTGATAACCTTTAAGCCACCACTGTTCCCCCAAACCTAACATACATTCCCTTAGAGCAGGGGTAGGGATCCTGTTTCAGCCCAAGGGTCCCATTTCCTTTGTGACATTTTTTCCTGGAGGCCACATGCAGGAGTGAGTGGAGCAGAAATAGGGAATGGCACCTCTCTGCAGTAGGCAAGTTTCTGCACAGACTTGCACATGCCCTCTTAACTTCTAACCTGGGAAGCAAGTGGCATTGTCAGAGTCAAGGATGCATATCCAAAACACTCAAGAAGGGTGCAAACCATGACTGACAAGGTGACCTGGAGTGGCTGGGGAAGGGAAGTCCTAGGGCCTGAGAGAGCCAGAGAGGTATATTTGTCCCCTGCTGTCTAAAGTTCTCCATCCTTGCCATAAAGCATTAGCAGAAGTTATCCTTAACTACACCCCCCCCCTGGCATTTACCATCTCCTCCCATCCTCTTCTGCAGAACCTCCATGGTGCTTCCCATTTTTCTTTGGAAGCTCCAGCCATTGCACTAATCACCCTCCCTGCTTCCCTGCCTGTGCTGCTTTCCGAATGGCTTTTTCCCTCTGTATTTTGACAGTTCCCATTCTTGCCTGGGCTTCTTGTCGCTCAGTCAGCGGGGGGTTCTCTGCAGTTCCTGCTTGATTACTGCCTTGCAGAGTTCCCAGCTGCTGCTTTTTTCACACTTAGTGTTTTTCTACAAGAGATAACCAGCCCAGAGTTCCTTTTTTTTTTTTTTAGTTCTTCAGTTGTTAGAAGGTTTTTTTATTATTATTATAATTATAAAAAAGTAACCTGGAGGATTCCATACTGCAGCTTTCCCAAGTACCATATGTGCCGCCAACAGATTGGCCCTAGATTGGCTTAATTTGCAAGGCAGTGAAGCATATATAGATGCTCACAGGGATACTCATCTGTGTTCCTCCCTCTTCCCAGTAACTCCCAGCGCCACAGTGCCATATGGCTTTATGATACGACACACGTGGGTGGCATCATAAGGAGGCCATGTGCTGGGTTGGCAGTAGCAATTGTGGAATAGCCAGGTGTGCTGGTGGTTTGAAGGGACCAAGATCCTATTTCAAGACATAATGGTGCTATGACGCATCAGCAGCAAGGAGTTACAGTTTGGGCTGGCTAGCTCGGTTCCAGAACCCAGAACTTGGATGCCGCAGGATGCAGGGAGACCCACTGGCCTCAGGCTGTTTGCATAAGCAATTGGTGTGGACCCTGGGGCTTTATGCAGGGGAGGGGAAACTCATTCCTGGGAGCCAAATACAGCCCTACAGGCATATCTGTTTGCCCTCAGGACACTGTCCAGGTCATGGCATTTCCCATACCTCCACACCAGTGTTTGAAATTCACCAGACGCCCACTTTCCCCACTTGCGATTTTCAGCAAATCGTATTCTGATGCATCCTGGCTCCAACAGGGAGGATAGAACATAGCCAGTGGGGTTAGTGATACCCTTGCCCTCCTGTGCCATCTCCCCAAGGAGAAACTAAGATCCAACAGCCACTCCAGTAGGATTTTGTATGTGTAATGCAGAGGGGATCCATCTTTTCCTTGGGCAGCTTAGGATGGAGAGAGAGAGCATTGTACAGTATCAAAAGTATGTGAACATTCCATCTGTGTGGGGATTTCTGTTTGCGCAATGGGGTCCTCTCCTCCTCTCCTTCCCCCATGTGCCCCTTAAATCTGTCCTAGGGGTTCCCCCCAACCCTCCAAGGCAGATATGGGGAGGGGCAAAGGCAAGGGGAAGAGCGGGGGGTGGGGAGTTTCTTTGCACAAGGTAAATAATTGCTGCACAATTCTGCAGTGCTGAAAACCTCAGCCCAATTCTGGCTCGGCTTACCATCTGCTCTGGGTGCCAAGCGCTTGTCACAGGAAAGAGATTCCCCAGCCCTGCTTCGAAACCTAGGCAGGTGGGCTGAATTGTCTCCATCACGAGAAAAGAACTGAGGACCATCCCTTGATGGAGTGGCCTGCTCATTTATCCCTAGCTGTATTGCTTTAAGTTGTTGTTGTTCAGCTCGTTCAGGTCGTGTCCGACTCTTCGTGACCCCATGGACAGAGCACGCCAGGCCCGCCTATCCTTCACTGCCTCTTGTAGTTTGGCCCAACTCATGTTAGTAGCTTTGAGAAAACTGTCCACACCATCTCATCCTCTGTCGTCCCCTTCTCCTTGCACCTCCATCTTTCCCAACATCAGGGTCTTTTCTAGGGAGTCTTCTTCTCTAGGTGGCCAGAGTACTGGAGCCTCAACTTCAGGATCTGTCCTTCTAGTGAGCACTCAGGGCTGATTTCTTTGAGAATGGACTAGCTTTGATCTTCTTGCAGTCCATGGGACTCTCAAAGAGTCTCCTCCAGCACCATAATTCAAAAGCATCAATTCTTCGGCGATCGGCCTTCTTGATGGTCCAGCTCTCACTTCCGTAATTACTACTGGGAAAACCATAGCTTAACTATACGGACCTTTGTCGGCAAGGTGATGTCTTTGCTTTTTAAGATGCTGTCTAGGTTTGTCAGTGCTTTTCCTCCCAAGAAGCAGGCGTCTTCTAATTTCGTGACTGCTGTCACCAATCTGCAGTGATCATGGAACCCAAGAAAGTGAAATCTCTCACTGCCTCCATTTCTTCCCCTTCTATTTGCCAGGAGGTGTGGGACCAGTGGCCATGATCTTAGTTTTTTTGATGTTGAGCTTCAGACCATATTTGCGCTCTCCTTTTTCACCCTCATTAAAAGGTTCTTTAATTCCTCCTCACTTTCTGCCATCAAGGTAGTATCATCAGCTTTAAGTAATCACATATAATAAAGTACAAGTTGTCTTTGCATCCAGTCCCTGTGTCCATGGGATTGCGCTACTGTGCATGTGCCCCACGGACAGCCGTTGGGACTTGGAGCGCAGAGACTTCGGGCGGGCAGGCGAAACTGTTGAAGCGGCGGGTGTGCGTGGGCACACGGCGGGGGTGCGCGCTCGCGTGGACTTACTTCTAAGCGGCGGCGGGCAAGCAATGTCAAGCGAGAGGTTGCTCGGTCAGCTCTGCACGTGTTCCCGATGTTGCTAGGGCAACAGGGACGCTATGCGCAGAGCTGGCTAGTCATGCGGCTCTCGCGTTGTTAGAAAAAAAACCAGATAAGCGAGAGCCGCTCAGTCAGCTCTGCGCATGTCCCCGACGTTGGTAGGGCAACAGGAACGCAGAGCTGACAAAGTTTCTATAACTAACATTGAGGCAGAGTCGCCTCTGAAATTCTGTAGACAAAGAGCTTCATCCTGCCTTACTATTGGGAGGTTAATTGATGTGGATGTTTCAAAGCAGGGCATTGCAGGTGCTCCTTTTAACTCAATGAGGCTTTCTCCTAGGAAAGTGCAGTTAAGCTTGCCATGCATTTAAAGTGCATGATTCCCTTCAAATAATTTCGGGAACTGTAGTTTGTTAAGGGTGCTTGGCACTGCAGCTCTGCGCAAGGTAAACTACAGTTCCTAGGATTCGGGGCAAATGTTTGACCACATATGTTCTAGCGCCCGTTAATTTAACGGGCTTAATGTCTACTAGTCAGCCACAAACTGTTCTACCCTTAAAAATTCCATAACAGTAATGGTAAAGTGATGTCTGTGTCCAAGGCAAACGACTGGATGTTCACCAGACCAGCTAGAAAATCTCAGCTGGTTCATTGTGGTCTGGGACTTACGTACGGGTTTAAAGGTAAATTATAAAGCATGCTGAGGTCATTGCCTTTTGCACTGTATAATCCACAAGATGCTTCTTGACAGCAACAATTTTTTTTATTTGCTGGACCATAAAATGCCTGGGCCATTTATAGCTGCTTTGTAAACAAAAGATAATAACAACAAACACTGCACATGTTGCTTGCCTCCAACATACTTTCTCAGAGGAAAGTCACGCATTTGTTTCACATGTTTTAATTGGGATACTGTCTCCACTGCAAATCTCTTGGATATGGGGAAACTCACAGGTGGTGATGGCAGGAGGAGAGGTTGTTGTTTGAAGAATGTGAAGCAATATATATGAATAACTGGTTATTTTAGGATGCAATTGTTCTTGCAAATGATTCCACTTTTGCAAAGGTCTCGCCTTGCCTTGTAACCAAGATCTTCGCCAAATATGGGTCCATGCCTCTTGCTGAGATAAGGCACTTTCTACCACCTAGGTAGGAAAATAATGTTGTGTTAGGAGTCAAACATAAATTAGGTTGGAAACACTGGAACTAGATTGTGTTGACGTCTGGTAAATATGTTGCAGTGGTGTGCAGAAAGAAATTGCCTGGTGAGACTGCTGGTCGAAAAGGATAAAGAAAAGTTAAGGCTAATAATTATAATTATAATTATAATAAATGATCATGTGCAGATTTTTACAGTCTGTACCAGTTTACCATATTTATGGTTGTACCATTCCACTGTCAAAAAAGCTTATCTCAAAACGGAGCAGACCGCCTCAGGGAGACATGGATTTTTGCATTCAGAAAGGTGTGTCTGGCATTAAACAAGACTCTGTCAAGTGCATTAATTTTAATTTGGTGAGTTGGAACCTGCTAACAGAGCCCTCCTCCCTCTCTGACCTTTTATCCTCCATGTACTGGTCTTTCACCTAGCAGCAAAAACTTAAGATGGTATTTTGGGTCACATTGCCCATCACAATCTAAGTCTCTGAGGTTGTGATGAATAACCTATAGCTTATATTACTGGTCATATCAAATGAACAACAAGGAAGGGTGAATGATTAGTGTGGAAGTGATCGTTTTGGCCAGTAAAACTTGTTGTGCATCTGCTGTTGCTATTTATTTCTTTATGTGTTTATAAAAGTATATATACTGCCCTCTTGCATCAGGGTGGGGTAAAGCTGTGTAGGTTAAGGACCCCTAGATGGTTAAGTCCAGACGAAGTCGACTATGGGATGCGGTGCTCATCTCAGCTTTCAGGCCGAGGGAGTCGGTGTTCGTCTGCAGACTGAAGTCATGTGGCTGAAGTGCAGTGTAAATTCCTTGAAAAGCAATGCTGAACGATCGATCGTTAAAATGACTGGCAAGTCACACAAAAAAACTTCATAGGCTGGTTAGCATAAAAAAAAGCCTTCAAGAAATGCCTGAAAGTCAAAACCTTTGCTGGGAGAGTGTTCTGCAACATGGGGCCAATGACACCCAATGCCCAACTTCCGGTTGAGGCAAGTCAGGTCTCTATAACATGGGAGATAACTAACAGCTCTCCTCCTGATAATCTCCTTGATCGGGTAGGGACATAAGGGCTCAGATGGTCCCTAAGGCATCCTCAATTCTAGATTTGCATGGCTTTGTAAATCAACAAAAGACTCTTGAGCCTGGCCCAGTAAGATATGGGCTGCCAGAGAAGATGTTTTTTTTTTTTTTTCCAGAGGGACCATATTCTGTTGGCTGTCTGCCTCCATCAACAGTCCATCCACTGCATTCTGCATGAGTTGGAGCTGTTGGACCCATCTCAAAGGCAGCTCTACCTATAGTGCATTGCAGCAATCTATTCTCAAGGTTACCAGTGCATGGACTACGGTGGCCAAAAATTATCCTGATCCAGATACGACTACCAACTGGTGTAGCATCTTCAGTCTTCTATACCACTATTTCAGGATAGCAGCTATACCACTGAGCTAAGGCCCAGGCACATTGATCAGAGTCACTAGGAAACAGAATGCTGTACACTTCATCTTATTTAGTTGGGCTTTTTGTTCTCATTCTGAAATTGTTTCTGCTTCCCTTTTTTTAACTTTCAGGCTCCTCCTGCCATTGCTTAAGAACATAGTCCCAACCATGGTGCAATAATTCTTTGAGTGTCTATTAATAAAGAGCAGCCACTTGAAACAGCCATTGCATAATCCACTGCTAATCATGTTTAATTGTACCCAGCAGATTAAAGGGATCTGTACTTTCTTGAGCAGCCTTCCCAAGGCTCATAGAAACTTTTGCGTGTGTTTCAGGAAGAGGAAAGTGTTAAACCTTCCCTTTTATCAAGCTTTCCCCTAAGCCTAATAGCAGCACAAGAGGTAGGAATTCTACCTGATTAGTGTTGACTAATCTTATATATATAGTTATTCAAAAGCAAATTCCACTTGGTTCAATGGGGTTTGCTCCCAAATTACTGTGAATGCAATTGCAGTGCGTATGTCTCTGTGAATCAGATTTCTTCCAAATCTGAGTTTTGCATGAAACAGGCAGGTCATTAAATAATTGTGCCTAGTGGTACCCTGATTTGAAAGATCTATGCATCTTTTAAATTGAGGAAGTAGTCTGCGCCCTGCTTGTGCAACAAACATTTTAACCACATGTAGGTCTGCAGGCCTGATAAGACCAGGCACCGGCTGTGTCACATGCCTCAGTATATTTTCAAAGAAGGGACATTCCATTTTAGTGCACCTTTGCCTCTGATAACACCTGTTTACCTTTGCACTTCTGTTGCAAAGATGGCAGTTTTAGTACACTGGGTAGCCCATCACTGAGAACACCTCCCTTGTGTGATGAATATGATTGTTGGGTCTATTACTTGGGCAGCTTTCTTCAGAAAGATTGTTCTGCTTGCAGCCTCTCTCTCTCTCTCTCTCTCTCTCTCTCTCTCTCCCCCCCCCCCTTCCTTTAATGCCAGTCCATGTTGTATTTCATTATAGGTCTTCTCTCTAATTCGCCTTCAGGCTGCAGCTTCCAAACCTACCTTTTTGCAGCCTTTCCCCATATAAACATCTAGAGCTCACCAAGAGGCGAAAACCTGTTTTGCAGGCTTCTGCACTTCAGCTTGTGTGAAAGGGGTGTGGAATGTTTACTGTAATTAAAGTCCTTCTACTATCCACTTGTGTTTGTGTTGGAAAGTACAGATGGTTTATTAGTAAGTGTTTGCTGGCATTTATTTACTCATTTTGTTTATATCCCACATTCCCTCCAGGAGGCTCAAGGTGACACACACAGGGTTCCTAAGAGGGTTTCTATCCAAACAGTGACTACGCCAAATTATCGGGTGGTAGTGGGACGGTGACCATTTACAGTATGTTGGTAGAACATCTGGCCCTCCAGATTTTGATGCACTACAACTTCAATCATTCTTGACTATTGGTCATGCTGGGTGGGGCTGATGAGAGTCCTACAACATCTGGAGGTCCACTGGTTTCCTACCCTTTATGCATTGCCAAAAAATAAATAAATGAGGAAATACATAACCCAAAAAGAAGACAACAGATTTGCATAAAGTTTGACTATATAATCTTGCAGATCAGTTCTAGCAATGCTGTGTCCTTCCTGCTGAGGCCACAAGTCCGTCCACATGACTTCTTCTCCTGGCTGGCCTTGGTTCATCATATGATGACATGGTGGCAACATGACAGCTACCATTGCTAGGTCTTGCAGGGCTTCCCGGACATTGGCCTCCTTGGTTCAAGAGGCAGCCATGCTCCCCAAAATCACATTTCAGCTGATAAACAAAAATTCAGCTCCTTAGCATAACCTTAAGACATATTTATGAAGTGGAGCCATCAGGTAACAGCATCGGCTATGAATCCAGTATGAAGAAAGCTCTTAAAATCCATAGCTTGCCACTCATGTGCAGTTGTTTTTTTAAAAAAGGAAAACAAGCTACTAAAACTATACAGATACACGGATGGAATACAAAAATACACAGAAATTGATCGGATATTAAGCATCTGCTAGGTGCCATCTGTTCTGTGCCATCTCTCTTCCCCTTCCAACAGGAAGAACATAATTTTGTTAAGATATAATTTTAGCTTGGCTGAAGCATGTTGATCTCAACTCTAACATTCAAGCTATTTATTAACTACATTATACATCTGCTACGAACCAAATCTTTTATGCATATAATAATTCTGAGAGGTGGGTTGCATTTGAGAGATGTGGGACTGGCCCAAAACTACCCAGTGAGGGTTCATGGCAGAGTTGGCATTGAACCTAGGTCTTACCAGTAGTACACTGTTAAGGTAAAGGACCCCCACAGTTAAGTCCAATTGCAGACAATTCTGGGGTTGTGGTGCTCATCTCACTTTACAGGCTGAGGGAGCCAGTGTTTGTCCACAGACAGTTTTTCCGGGTCATGTGGCCAGCATGACTAAGCCGCTTCTGGCGCAACGGAACACCGAAACCCAGGGCAGCGCACGGAAATGCCATTTACCTTCCCTCTGCAGCAGTACCTATTTATCTACTTGCACTGGCGTGCTTTCAAACTGCTAGATTGGCAGGAGCTGGGACCGAGCAATGGGAGCTCACCTTGGCGCGGGGATTCGAAACCGCCGCCATTCTGATCTGCAAGCACAAGAGGCTCAGTGGTTTAGACAACAGCGTCACCCGTGTCTTAGTAGTACACGTAGGGTTGCCATATTCCCAAAAAGTGACATTTTGCCGATCGGTGAAAATCCACCTGAACGCCATTTTGACCATACAATTCCCGGGAAAACCTGGATGCATGGCAGCCCTAGACAATGATATTTCAGGGCCACCAAAATCGCTAATGGTATAAATCAGGGCCACAAATTACAGAGTAGATCCATGCTTACAGGTAAAACTGCCTGCCAGCCCTTATCCCTGCCAGTGTCATTTGGTTACTGGTCATAAAATGCCGGCAATAATATCCACTGCCACAAACAAGAACGATTACTTACAATGTGGATGTACTGGATCCTATTCATGTTCATTGGATGTAAGGTTGTCGTTAACTAAACTTAATGGAACACTGTCTTAAATGGCACTTAAGCATGCCTAGGATTACAGCCTTAACTTTTTATTTTTCTTATTAGGGGCACTGTCCAGGGAGGGACACTACAGCTTCTTCCAAAACTTTTAGTTTCCTATAGACTTCTAGTAAACCAGAGGCACACGTAAGGAATCTGTTGTATTTATAAGCTTGCTTTCTTAATACATCATTGATCTTTAATATGTTAAAGAGAACAAGTGATCTGACTTTCTGCAAGGTCTTTGCTGTTGAATTTTAAAGCATCATACATTGTTGACAGTGAGCTTAGGTTGCCTGTTCCTACATGAAACATTTTGCCTGATAACTACTCTGTACAATATACTGGGAAGCAGATGATAACTAATTTATGTTATGCCAGAATAACATTATTCTGTAATGTCACAGAAGCCTATCCAAACTTTGTATTTAGATGACTCCATTAATACTGAAAAATGTAGTGTGCCTAGTGTGCAAAAACAAGTAATTAATCTAAATGAGCATCTTGTAATCTTGGAGTCAGATTACCCACTGGGCACCTTATCTAATAGAAACTCCTGCCTGCCAATGGAATTTTACACTATCTGTATGTATATATATACCGGTATCTATATATATTATTTTGAATTTAACTTGTGGGGGGTAATTATAATTGATGGATGGTAGTAATTAACTGAAGAGGAATTGATTACATTTTAAAGCAGTATCTGAGTTTGAAATTAATTAGGTGAAAAGTAATTGAAGACGAACTATTGATTTGGAGTGATTTAAAAGTTTTATTTATTTGGGGTCATTTGGATGGGAAATTAATTGGCTTGGCTTCTCCTGTGTGAAAATTAAATAAAGTCCACACACACACACGGCTATGCAAATTTGCTTCCTCTATTTTGTGATGCTTTTATTTACATATCTATATATATAAAATGCAAGTGTCTCTCTCTGCGTCCAGTCCGTGTGTCTCTGGTTTGCGCTACTGTGCATGTGCCCCAGGGACACAGGGATTGGATGGAGAGACATCGGGCCAGGAGCAGCGGCGGCAGTTTAAGCGGGCGGTTGATTCAGAACACCCGCGTCCAGAGGACGAGGGGAGCCCGAGGAGGGAGGTCACGCTGCTGCCGCCTCCGCTACAAACAGAGCCCCGAGGCCCAGCGGCCCAGAGCAGCCCGCCCCGTGGAGCGCCGACGCTCCGGAGGCCCCCACTCGCTCGCAACCTCCACTTCCCACCACCACCTCCGGCTTCCCTCCTTGCTCCGCTCTTGCAGGCCACGGCCTCTCTCCTGCCAGAGCCTGGAGTCGCAGCTGCGCCCCCCCCCACGCCGCCATTGTGGAGCGCGCCAGACGCGGAGGGAAGGAGGGAGAAGGGGACGGACAGCAGGAGGAGGGAAGCTGCAATGCAGCAGGAGCAGAGGAGCAGCGGAACCGACCCCTTCCTTGCCCGTCCCGCACACACGCCATCGCTGCAAACCAGCTCCAAGCAGCGCCCAGCAGGTCGGGTGTGCAGCAGCTGGGTCCGCGCCCTACTCCTTTTCCTCCTCCTTCCTCGGCAGACCTCATCCTGCTTCAGTACCTCTCTGTCCCCGGCGGCTGCTCCTCCTTCCTTCCTCCCTCCCTTCCCTCGGTCTCCGTGGGGGCTCCGTCTCTTCTCCCTCCTCCTCCTCCGCCTGGGCAGGGCAGCGGGCGAAGAAGGCAGAAGACGCCTCCCTCTTCCTCAGGGGCCTGGAGAGGAGTTGCAGGGACACGCGGGGGGGGGGCATCGAGGCACCGGCCCTGCCTTTCCCAAAGCAGCGGGGGGGTTGTTTTGTTTTGCAAGGGGGGCAGAATTGGGAGGATGGGGCGCAGCTGCCAGGTGAGGGTTGGGCAAACGCGGGGGATGGTGGCCACGGGCTCCTTCCCTTGGCGCGCGCCCGTCTGCGTTTGTGTGGCCACTGGGAACCGCTGCCTCTCTCTGTGAGGGAGGGGGGAACCTCGCTTTTCAGGCGGGAAAGACCCCGCCCCCCCCTCGCCATCCCTCGCTCTGCGCGCGCAGCCTGCCCCGGTTTTAAATGTCACAAGTACTACAGTACATTTTTGGACCACATATGTTCTAGCGCCCATTATTTTAACGGGCTGAAACCACTAGTTTAATAATAATAATAATAATCATAATAATCATAATAATAATTTATGTATCCCACCCATCTGGCTGGGTTTCCCCAGCCACTCTGGGAAGCTTTAAACAAAATATTTTTAAAAATCTTCCCTATTTATTTGGTTTGGACTGAGGTATCCCCTAATAATTTGCTTGTAGTCTTTTCATTTATTTTATATCTATATGTAAATATGAATTTGATGTTACTTATATAAATTTACACATGAGTATACAGTAAAAATTCATAACAAAACCTAACCCATATTTCAATAACTGCATCCAGTTGATTTACATTATTTCTCTTAACTCTCCATTAATTTTAATCCAATTCATTACTCCAAAAACAAGATCTTTGCTATGCTTTAAAAAACAAACAAAAAACAAAACACATAACTGCATTTTAACATTCCTCCCTCTTTCTCCTTATTCTTTATCCATTAAGTTAGCTTTTGAAGATTTGGCAATGCAGAAGGAACTGCTGTGCAGCCAAAATATTGAGGGTTTTTTTGGTTTTTTTTTGAAACAGCAGTGATGTTGGTCATAAGTCCTTTGCTCAGGGTCACAAGAACATTGTTCCATCATTAGATATGTCTAATTTCCTTCTTCTCTGCTTCAACCACAAAACTCTGTTTCCTCTTGTTACTCAAAATATAGTCATTTGAAAAACTTAACATTTATTCTTCTAGTGTGGCTCTGAAATCTTAATATTATCTGCTACCTAATCTTGCATAACTCTGCATTAGGCATAACATTCATTGTGTAGTATTATACATTTACACCATTAGTTTTCTACATTGTAAACAGAAAGAGGGCATTTCACAATGTGCTCTGGATCTTTATTTTTAAAAAGAGAATAGGAAAACAAGTCAATGTATATTTAGTGCTAGAGGCTCTCCTCGTCAGTGACAGTTTCCTGATTAATTAGTTAATCCCCCAGATCTGTAGCTATCTTATTACTAGTAATGTCTGTGACCTGGTGTGACATGCTGGCAAGTTAAGAGTACCAAAAATTAGACCACGGGTTCATGAACCAGTTTGCTTAGAACTAAGTTGTAGATTCAACATTTTATATCCCAGTGATTTTGACAGAAAGTAAAACATGTACTTAAAATCAATCTCATCAAAACAAATGAGACTACAACTCCTAACTTTGGCTGCATTGTAGCCCAATCTTCATATATTGGGACATTATATAGGTTGTTTTGATCATTCCAGTGGGTGGGTAAGCTGCACACTTATTGGGGTGGAACTCTCACTGAAATCCATAGGACTATTTCCAGGTAAACATGCCTAGCATACTGTGACTGTTATAGGGCTTTTCACAAGTGTTTCTCCATGTATTCTGTAAAAACACAGAGTTGTTGTTGTTTAGTCGTGTCCGACTCTTCGTGACCCTATGGACCAGAGTACACCAGGCACTCCTGTCTTCCACTGCCTCCCACAATTTGGTCAAACTCATGTTGGTAGCTTTAAGAACACTGTCCAACCACCTCGTCCTCTGTCGTCCCCTTCTCCTTGTGCCCTCAATCTTTCCCAACATCAGGGTCCTTTCCAGGGAGTCTTCTCTTCTCATGAGGTGGCCAAAGTATTGGAGCCTCAGCTTCAGGATCTGTCCTTCCAGTGAGCACTCAGGGCTGATTTCCTTCAGAATGTTTAGGTTTGATCTTCTTGCAGTCCATGGGACTCTCAAGAGTCTCCTCCAGCACCATAATTTAAAAGCATCAATTCTTCAGTGATCAGCCTTCTTTATGGTCCAGCTCTTACTTCCATACATCACTACTGGGAAAACCATAGCTTTAACCATATGGACCTTTGTCGGCAAGGTGATGTATCTGCTTTTTAAGATGATGTCTAGGTTTGTCATCACTTTTCTCCCAAGAAGCAGGCACATGGAGTAGGCAGGTCCATACCTGTTGGTGCCATCCTCACCACAAATATGCAGGTCAGCTCCATCCTAGCCTCTACAAGTGATAATTTTATTGTCTTATCCCTTTTGTTAACCACACTGAGTTTTTTTCCCTACAGTCAAACAGTATGTAAATTTTATGGAGTATATATTTTAAAATCACTAGCACAGCGGTGGTGAACCTATGGCACACATGCCAGAGTAGGCACTCAGAGCCTTCTCTGTTGGCACGCGTGCCATCGCCCCACCATGGCCTTTGCTGTGGGTTTGCAAAGTGGGCATCTGCTCCCCCCCCCATGCCACTGTAGGCAGGAAACACAGGGTATGGGGGAGTTGTGCTCCCACCAACCAGTTGGTTGGTGGCCGCGTGGCTCCTCCCCCCACGTGTGATTGGTGGCTGTGTCAAGGGCTATTGCTGACTGGTTGTTTCCAGCGATCATCAAGACTATTGTTGGCTTTTGGCTCGCATGCAGAAGGATGCGTTGTTCAGGAGTGTAAGTATTTCTCTGCAATTACACCCCCCCCCCCACCATAAAAAGGTCAATAACTGTGGACAATCCTCCCCCAAGAAAGCTCAACAACTCTGGGCAATCTCCCTCCATTTTCTAAATTTTGAGTCCCCCAAAATCACTATTATCATTATTACCGGTAAATTGCCGTGTTGGCACTTTGCGATACATAAGTGGGTTTTGGGTTGCAGTTTAGGCACTTGGTCTCTAAAAGGTTCGCCACCACTGCACTAGCATGCCCTGCTCCCAGACCTTCTCGTTATTTCCCAGCCATTCAAAATGCATCCACTGGCTTCCTCCGCAATAAAAAAATGCACCCCGCATCTTTGCTACTATTTCTTGCAGCCTTTCTGGCTCCATTAACCCTCTCCTACCCAACCCCTGCCCACTAAATCTCTCAGCAACTCACATATATCATGTCAATTATGTGAGCTTAAAATCCACTGGAGGATAGATTTTGATTGATATCTGGAGAACTCTTAAAGTTTGTGCTGTGAAGCCAACAAGTGCTCTGCAAATCCCATTATATCATACTGTCTTCCCTACACATGGTTGTATCTGTCTCAAGCGTCCCACTTCCCTTGTGAGAGCACATCCAATATGTTCCTCCCTGGAACCCATTGCAGCAGCTATGAAATACTTTGCTATGTAAAGCAGTGCCATGTTTTGCTAAGATATTACCACAGTCCCTTGTTGCTTGTCGTTTTCAGTTGCTAACCATTTGAATTGTGCAAGCAAGTAAACCACACTTTCTCCATGCCTGGTGGAAGATTAATGTTTGGAGCTTAGATGAGTAAAATTATACAGGAGGAAAACAACAGGTTTGTTGGGTTATTTCAGATGACTGAAAAAATATATATCTGTTGCATTTAGATGCTCATACGTTGCATTTACCGGTAGATGCTCACGTATTGCATTTAGAGATGATGGAGGCACAAAGCAATTGTATTTTAAACATTTTAAATAAATAGTGTGTAGCAGACAAGGCTTGATATGGTGATGCAATTGCATTTTGCATTAAAAAATGCCCTGGGGAGAATAGCAATATGCTCACAAGAAGGCATAACAACTTTGATTTCAATTAGATTTTCGCTCTTTACAACCAAGGCTGAATTTGAACCAGGATCTTTAATAAGAAACTGAACATAGCTAATTTGCAATGAGATCACTGCATGATTTGTTTGTGGAATTACCTTTTCAGACTTTGGCCCGGTGCATAGTTTAGAACAAGCTGTGGTTTAGTGCAGACGAGCAGTGTGCACACTGCTTAAAAGTTCCTCTAGTGCTCCTTCCCCTGCCACAGACAAAACAAATCAGAAACTAGCTTGACATGTCCAAATCTGAATCTGCCCCCCCCCCACTCTCCTAATCGTAAATGTCCTTTGCTGCAGTCTTGTGTGTGTGTGTGTGGCAGGAGAGCAGATATACATACATACATACATACATACATGCATACATACATACATACATTTTAATTTATAGATCACTTGCTCAAAATTAAATAAAAAATAAAAAAATCCCAAGCAATGTGCAATGCACCAGGAATGTTTTTTTGGAAAGGGAAGGATAAAAGTTCCTAGAGAGAAAGGAGGGAACATAAAAAAGGAAACAGCTAGAGCACAATCAATATGGATGATGCACTCTTTGCCATATAGTCCCAGGGCAGAAATATATAACAGAGCAAAACAGCAGGATAAAATTACACATTAAAAACCCCTAATCCAAAACATGTAGCGGTCTTGATGAACCAAGCATGTTTCAGCTGTTAACAACTGGACAAGCTAGGGCTTTAAACACAGTAAGTTCCCAAGGTGGAAGCAGTGGGTGGTTATCTGAACCCAGCACAATGCCATCCCTCATACCTAAATCCAGCATAATGGCTCCCTATTCCTCCTTTAAGTGCTAACATTGAGATGTGTGTCCTTGAATTATTAAAATGGTCTGAAGACTGTCTGTTTTGCTTCTGCTTAGTTTCAGTAACGGACCTCAAAAAGAGTTTGCTGTCCCAGTGTATTACAGAACTAACTGTAACCAATTCAGTTAGTTCTATAACCACACATTTCCTGTGGCTACTGTTAAGAGTCATTCTGAATCACTGAATCACTATAGCAGCGAGGGCCTCTTTCCTAAGAAGGAAACAGGCATCCCACTCCTCGAAGCACTTCACGTGAATGAGAGCCAATCCGCAGCAGCGAAACACTTCATTTGCAGCTTGGAGCTCGAACCAGTATAAAAGCAGAACTGCCTCTGCTGAAGCCAGTTCAGTCCTTGCTGTTTCTGATTCTGCAGCGATCTGAAGACATGCTCTACTCACAAATGAAAGGTATGTTCAATTTGGGCTTCTAATGCAGAACTAAGGGTGATAGTCAGCTAGGTCTTACTCAGAGTAGACCCATTGAAATGAAGGAACATAATGTTCAGTGGGTCTCCTCTGAGTTGAATACCACCCATAGATCACTTTTTTTATACTCAGGTGTAAATCAGTGGGTAATCTGTGACCCTCCAGATGTATTTGGACCCCAGCCCCAAACCAGCACAGCCAATGGTTATGAATGATGGGAGTTGCAGCGCAGCAACATCTAGAAGTCTACAAGTTTCCCATTGCTGGCACAAGTCCTATTGAAATCAGTGAAATAGGCTTCGAAACATATGTGCACAGGATTATTATTTCTTCTGTTTTGCAGATGAGGTTGAAACAAAATATATGTGTGAGAACTTGTGGAAGGGTATCCAGCACTCTGTCCGATGACAGATTGGAGCTCAAGTCTCACTCTGCTTTCCAGTTTTTCAACTTCTAACCCCTGAATGTCTGCCATGGAATCCTTGCGCATGACTGAGGGTTCTGGGATATATACCAAGGTTAACGTGGGGGCAGTGACCTTGGTCTATTAGGCCCTATGCCAACCCATCTGAACATAACACTTCCCCATGGCTGCCACTGCAGGATAAAAGTCAGCCTGATGAGCACAAGTTAAGGAAGTTTCCCAAGCCGTCGAATGCTCAGCTAAACACATGAGGAGCCTTTGTTGTTGGGCTCCACAGAACAGTTTGGAAAAGCATCGCTCTTATCTCCAGATCCTCATCCTATTCTGCGGTACCTATTCCAACCGTTGAAAGTTGGTGGAGCCACTTCTGGGGAGAAGCATTCTAGGGCCTGGGAGAGCAGCTCTGGTTGCCTTCTGAGAAAGCTGAAGAGAGACCACAAGCACCTTTGAAACTGAGATCTGCTCCTTACCTAGCCCAGCCCACTCTGCAGATCTTCATTAAAAGATAAGCATCCCAACCAAGTAAATCAACTCTCCTTCTGGGGTAGCTGATCATAGGGTCTGGGTCAGTTCATATGGAGAGAGAACCAGCCCTTGAGTTATATTGTGGTCTTGAGAGACTTAAGGCTTTATAGGTCAAAACCAGCATTTCTGAGATCTATGGAACTTTCAGAAGATAATCTCCCACAGACTGAAGCCAGATGTGGTTTTACGGTGGCGCAACCACCCTAAAAGTCTGGGCACTGCACTGCAGGGGGCACCAAATCAATGCTGTAGAACAGAGCTCAAGAGGAGTCGGGGTGTGTGCTGAATTTTAGCATCACAAAGAGTGCTTCTATAATTTGAGTGCCCAAAGTCTGCCACTGCTGCAGCTATGTACTGGGTGTATAAAGAATAAGAAGGTGGTCTCAAGTAACCTTGTCCTGCCCTGTATAGGGATATATATCTTAGTATCTACACCTTGAATTTAGGCCAGTAGCAAATTAGCAAATCCTGCAATTAATGTGTGATATGCTGCCACTAGTTTGTCCTCACAAGCTAGCTAGCCACTGCATTCTGCACCTGCTGCAACCTGCAGGCCAGCCCCAAGGGAAGCCCCACATAAAGTGCATTGCAGTAATCTAACTGTGAGGTTGCCGGTGCTTGAAAAACTCTGGTCAAGCTGTCCCGGATGCACTCATGGGAGTGGGGTGGCAGTGAGGTTAGGGGTTGCCATTTTGACAGTGTTGAAAAGTACCACTGCCCCTCACCTGTCCCCACTGATTTAAGCGCAAAACTCTGTACTTTGTTAAGAGTCTTAAGGTGGAATACAGGACACGTGAAGCAGGTTTAATTAGATTAGTCTATAATACTGTATATGCATTATAGTTTTTTTATATTAACGAAGTTGGTGATTAATTTTAGATAACACCAAGTCAGCAGGAACAAAATTGAATAGTAATTTGTATGGTACATGAAAAGAAAACTACCTGAAAAGTGTTATCACACACACACATTTTAGTGCCTACATGCCAATCCATACAATCCAAGGAATGTATTGTTACTGACAAACTGAAAACAAGTAGCAAAAAATATTTTCCAAGCCAGCCTTGCAAGTTTAGCTGTCCAGGCTGATCCAAAAGTTGTTATGGGCAAATATTGCATGTGGGAAAAGAGTTATCAGGAAAGCCGCTTGCTGTCTGTTGAAATAGTTCATTGGCATAAATTTCAAAAATATGCACTTCCAGAGGCTGAAGGCAAGCTGTGTATAATCTGCAGATCACGTTGTTGATATTCAGATTGAGGCTAGTCATACGGTTATGAGAAATGAGCGTATGATTACTCTTGACACATTCTTTGTCTCTCAGGTTGCCAGGCTCAAAGGCTTTTTACAGACCACGTGTCTTAATACTGCTCAGCTGTGCACAGTGTTTTGTTTATTACCAAGGCACTCTGGGAAATCTCAAATTCTGTGCTCCGGGTACTTTTCATACTATAATTACATAGAGGCCCCTACCCTGAATTAAGCACCAACTGTGTACCAGGCATCATATGGGCAATCAATTCAGTTATTTAAGTGCCACAGCAAAGTCATTGTTCTTTAGACAAACATCAAAGAAAGGAGGGTGACAAAAGCTGGAATTTATTGTATTTTTATCTTGCCATTCATTTATGATTATTCCTCAAGCCCACTTTTATCCTCACGACAACCCTGTGAGGCAGATTACGTAGAAGTTGTTTTATGGCGATAGGAACTTGGGTGTCCCCAGTACTAAACTGACAGTACATGCTAGAGTCGTAATGACCTCAAACATTTATGTCTTCTACAATGAGAGAACAGAACCAGGAATGACGGCTACTACTTGTGGCGGTTCGCTCAACCTGCACAGGTCCCCCAGACGTTTAACGGTCCGTTGATACCTGCACTCACCACTTTATTACTTAACCGCTGCCACCAACCAGTTTGTCTGGTATTTACTTCACTCAGTTCAGTCAAGGAGAATATTGGAACAAAACTGTTTTATTTGAAGTTTAGTACATACGCATGTGGTTTCTGAATAAACAGTACTTTCTTGGTTGTGTTCTTGTTAACAACAGTGCCCAACGATTTCTCCCACCCCTGTTCCTACTCCTTCCCGTGCCACCCTTCTTCCCACCTCTCAATATCCACAACAAGCCCCAAAGACTCAAGACTAAAGAACCAAAGACCCAACGACCAAAGAACTAAGAACGAAAGAACTAAGAACCCATTTCCTTCCCTGGGAGGGGTTTATATAGCCCACATAACTCCGCCCCCTCAAGGTTCTTACTGGTTATTCCCGTTTAACACCTTCTATGCCAATCCGAAGTGTGGGTGAACGCCACACTACTGTACTCTGAATGATTGTGTACTGTCATTAGGACTGGGCGTTATTATTGATATATCGTCCGAAACAGGTTTGAAGTCCATATTGTGATATCGGTTTCATAATTTTTGACCTGGCAGATCATGATATGTGTGTGTGCATGCACTATGCAAAAACCATGATGCAGGAAAAACGTGTGAAGGCAGCCAGTGCCTCTACATAGCTCCTTCCTTATTTCAGACATCGTGATATATTCGTATATCACAATGTTTCGCTGGTGATATGTTAAAATGTTGAAAACCAGATATTGCCCAGTCCTAACTACCACCAGTATCAGAGGCAGTTTCCTCTGAATACAAGCTGCTGAGAATCGCAAGTGGGGAGAGCACTGTTGCACTCATATCATGTGTGTGCCACTGTAAGCTTCAATGCTGGAGGAGACTCTTGAGAGTCCCATGGACTGCAAGAAGATCAAACCTATCCATTCTCAAAGAAATCAGCCCTGAGTGCTCACTAGAAGGACAGATCCTGAAGTTGAGGCTCCAATACTTTGGCCACCTCATGAGAAGAGAAGACTCCCTAGAAAAGACCCTGATGTTGGGAAAGATGGAGGGCACAAGGAGAAGGGGACGACAGAGGATGAGATGGTTGGACAGTGTTCTCGAAGCTACTAACATGAGTTTGGCCAAACTGCGAGAGGCAGTGAAGGATAGGCGTGCCTGGCGTGCTCTGGTCCATGGGGTCACGAAGAGTCGGACACGACTGAACAACAACAAAGCAAGGTTCTTAAGTTTTTAATCAACTTTCAGGAGACCTCAAATGAGATCAATTAATCAGGAGTAAGCCCCAGTTGAGCTCTGTGGAAATATGGCCATGGTGAGGCAGCCCATGTCAAGTAGCAGATGTTTTAAGTACCTTAAAGTGTAGGAAATTTCTACCGTTTTATTACGGGCATAATCCGCAATGTGTTCTTGACACAATAATGGTGCATCATTTCTGCTTTTATTGTGCTTTAGTTTGTTCTGCGATTCTCCCCCATTGTTGTTGTTGTTCAGTCGTTCAGTCGTGTCCGACTCTTCTCCCCCATTGCTGCCATGTTATTGCTGTCCAGAGGGGCAACAGAACAATGAACATTTGTGGGATAAAAAAGGTACAGGATTCTAATGGGAAGGTACAGGATATGCACTGATTGAAATGAAGTAGTGTGACTGCCCCAAAACGTTTGCAGGCACAAACAGTATCAAAGGCAGGATCATGTGAGAGCCAGTGTGGTGTGGAGAGCAAGTGTGGTGTAGTGGTTAAGAGCGGTAGACTCGTAATCTGGGGAACTGGGTTCGTGTCTCCACTCCTCCACATGCAGCTGCTGGGTGACCTTGGGCTAGTCACACTTCTTTGAAGTCTCTCAGCCCCACTCACCTCACAGAGTGTTTGTTGTGGGGGAGGAAGGGAAAGGAGAATGTTAGCCGCTTTGAGACTCCTTCGGGGAGTGAAAAGCGGGATATCAAATTCAAACTTTTCTTCTTCTTCTTCTTCTTCTTCTTCTTCCCCGATAGCATTATGAACACACATAATCATGAATGCGCAATAAAAGGGGAATATTGAGGAGGCCTAAGTCTCATTTAACTTAATGGAGTTTACTTCTTTGTAAACATGTATAGGATTGCACTGTAAGACCCACTAATGTAATGGGACCTAGTTTTCAATAAATGTGCACAGGATCAAGCTGTAATGTTTTAGAAGCAAAAATAAATACCGAGAACTTAACAGCATGTATTGCTCAGCTCCTATACAAGACACAGAGGGAGCAGGAGAGTTGGTTATCTAAGAAATAACATCTGACAGGCATGACTTTTCTGCTTTTAGGCTCATTAGACTTCATAAGATAACAGTAAAATCTGAATGCATGTTAAACATAACAGTCTTCTGAGATGGTTAACTGAAATTAAACGTTACACACAAAAAATGGAATCTAATTCTAATTATTGCTGTGCAAGCAGTCCTTCAGCCTGCAAGAACAATGCAGCAAGATCTGTGACAGAAATGCCACAGCAATCCTTTGCAAAAGGAATGACTTTAAACTAATGGAAGTATGCTTTCCAAAGAGGCTTGCACATGAAAAATCCCTAGAGCCAGCATTTGTTGAAAGCTCTTTACCGAGCTATAAACTGAAATATATTCATATACACTCCCTCTAAAGAAACAGGTACAAGCTTTGGGGGCAGGAGGGGGATCCTGGAAACTCAACAAAAATACCCAAGTGACCTATGTGGCTAGGAGTGCCTTCTATCATTTTAGTCTGGTACGCCAGCCTACAGCCGTGTCTGGATTGGGACTACGTGGACAGTGTGGTCCATGAATCAGTAAGCTTGTTCCTAGATTACTGGAATGCACTCTATGTGGAGCTGCCCTTGGGACAGTCCAAAAGCTCCAACTGATGCAGAATGCAGTGGCTCAGACAGCCAACAGCATGTGGTACTTCTGCTAAAACAGCTGCGCACTGGCTGTCCATATGCTACCCGGACAGGATCAAGGTTCTTGTGTCGATTTTCAAAGCCCTGAACAACTTGGGTGCAGGATTCCTTAAGGGCAACCTGAGCCCTTATTTCCCAACTCAATCACTGAGATAATCCACAAGAGCACTATTAGTGGGGAGGGGGCATTAATCGTTTCTATTATGTATTTTGTGTTTTTCTCTTGCATTTTTATACAAGAACCACCCTGAGATCTACGGATGAAGGGTGGTATACAAATTTAATAAATAATTGCCCCCTGTGTTACGGAGGCCCAAATTGCCTCAATTAGAAGTCGGGAAGTTAATGTTTCCAGTCCAGTGCTATGGAACACTCTTCCAGCAGAGATTCAGTAGGCACTTTTGACTTTCAGGCGACTCTTGGGAGATCTTTTTATGCTGACAGGCCTTTGTAGCTGTTTAAATTGTGCTATTTATTTATTTGTTTATTTATTTACCAGTCAGTTTAATGATCATCTGTATTGTTTTTAAAGGTGTTAGAATGTTGTATACTGCCCTGATACTTCATGATGTGTTGTTGTTCAGTCGTTCATGGGACGCGGGTGGCGCTGTGGGTTAAATCACAGGGCCTAGGGCTTGCTGATCGGAAGGTCGGTGGTTCGAATCCCCGCGACGGGGTGAGCTCCCGTTGCTCGGTCCCTGCTCCTGCCCACCTAGCAGTTCGAAAGCATGTCAAAGTGCAGGTAGATAAATAGGTACCGCTCCGGCGGGAAGGTAAACGGCGTTTCCGTGCGCTGCTCTGGTTCACCAGTAGCGGCTTAGTCATGCTGGCCACATGACCCGGAAGCTGTACACCGGCTCCCTCGGCCAGTAACGTGAGATGAGCACCGCAACCCCAGAGTTGGACACGACTGGACCTAATGGTCAGGGGTCCCTTTACCTTTACTGCCCTGATACTTCATGATATTGTGGTATGTAAATACTTTCATAAAATAAAAAATCAAATATACTGTGACATTTAATATTCATTATTAAAGTTCAGTTTAGATTTCAGGAGTAGAGCTTGATTTCTGTACGTTAGCAATCTTTTAAAAAAAATGTTCACATAAAAAAGCACAATGGAATTTTTATATGCATGTTTAGAAGAAATGCAGTAATATAGTCTGAGTTTTACTAAACATCACGTGACTGAAGATGAGTTGCACATAGTGCTGCAATTTCTAGCCCATGTGACATCTCTTGTACCTTTAAAAGTTGTATACGAGGTAGGCCTAATTCAACTAAACATTAACCACAGGAGAATAAGTCACTTCTCACCTGACATATGTTGTGGAATCAGATGCACACTAGAGGTGTAACTTCAACACCTATGCTCTGGAATTGGCCTGTGATGGGCCCAGCATGTCAATCAATCTAGTTCTGTATGTTTACTTATGCTATTTTAGTTTCTGCAGAGCTTTTATAAGGAAAGGAAATTATTCAACAGCTACTGTACTTGGGATTCATAACTGGCTAGAACTTTCCTGTTTGGCAGTCAATAAATGGATGGCTTATTTAAAAAACAACAACAACTGGGTTGTGACTGATACTGGTACTTTTAAGCACTATGTGGCCCTTGTTCTTCAAGTGTGTTAGTGAAGACTAACTGAAATGGGTTCCTCTTCATTTCCCTCCAGATATTATATCATTTCACATAGTGGTCTCTGCATAACATCAGTTTTATTGGTCCTGTGCTGGAGAATGGAAAGGATAAGAACATAAACAAGGGAGGGAACTGCAAAGTTTGTGTATCTTTTTGTTATGCTGGATTTCTGTTAAGCCACTGGATATTATTATTCATATTAATCTTAAAAATAAATATTATGATTAAAAAACTCCAGTAGGTACAGGGTTGTTTTTCCCATCTTTCTTTTTGTCACTGCACCATTCTGATAGGCAATTGGCCTTTGGCAAAATGTGCCCTTTTGTGTAGCCCTTCATAGGTAAAAGTTATTTATTAAGAGTTGGTGCGCTTGCTGCATATGAATGGCATGATTCAGGACTATCTAGGGCAACTGGGCTGCTGGGTATCACTAGGGGGAACTTTGATGGTCACCCGCTGTAAGCACTGGCCAGGTTACTCACATGCACCAGCCTATGCACCAGATATCCATCTTATGCATGTACAGTACCTCTGAACAATGTATAGAAGGGACATGATCACGCTGTAGATTTTTCACATTTAAGAACTGATTCAGATTTAATCAACAACAGAGAAATAAGGCACCTTTTTGCTTGGCACATGTTTATCTGAAGACCAGAGCATCATGGAAATTTGGCAAGAGTGCCTCAGATGAGGCTCACGAGTTATTCAACAGCCATTTGTGCAAGCAGAATTTCCCTGAGAGCTCACACAGCATCTACTGGCAGTGTGCCTGGTATTCACTGCTGCAATTAGCACTTATTTTTATTGGCACCACATTTGTCCCCAGAGTAATTACAGGTCACTGCCACATGCTGTTCTATAGTTTTACCTTTTCCTACCTTAATCTTCTGGTTGTTTTTTTTTTTTTTTTTTTTTAAGAAAAAACACACAACTTCCCTGCGCCTTGATGTTTTTGCTAATTTTGGCCTCTTGTTTCTTGGCCTTTTTATTGGGTGGTAAGTGATGGAGCACTCAAATCTACCAGCAAGAGGAGGGAAGCTGTGAGCTGCCAAAACTTGCACAGAAGACCAATCCCACATTTTCCCACTTTTCCTGTAATACAGGGCTTCAGAGAAAGCAGGGGAGAATCAGCAGGGGAGAAGTGGATTATTTGTTTAATCCTTCCTTCAACTCACAGAAGGTCACTTAAAAAGCTCCTCCCTTTCCCACCCACCACTCCCACCTCTTTACAGTGATTTTCCTTACCCAGATAGGCATTTGCAGGTGAAATTTGGCAGGACCTTGGTGTCCTTTCTTCCTCTGCAACTGCAGGGTGGCAACTGGAGGTGAAGTTTAACTTTGCTGTTATTACCAACCAAGAAAATAACTCTAAAAACCAAATCTTAATAACATACTGCACTTGTAAAATCAACCAACCAACCAATAAGTAATGTTAATTGTGAAAATAGTACAAAAATATTATAATATATCCATTTTATTTGTTTTTGTTATTATTATTACTATTGAAGGGGAGCAGATGGCGCTGTGGTCTAAACTACTGAGCCTCTTGGGCTTGCCGATCGGAAGGTCGGCAGTTCGAATCCGAACGATGGGGTGAGCTCCCCTTGCTCTGTCCCAGCTCCTGCCAACCTAGCTGTCCGAAAGCACACCAGTACAAGTAGATAAATAGGTACCACTGCGGCGGGAAGGTAAACGGTGTTTCCATGCGCTCTGGTTTCCATCACGGTGTTCCGTTGCGCCAGAAGCGGCTTAATCGTGCTGGCCACATGACCCAGAGAGCTGTCTGTGGACAAACACCAGCTCCCTTGGCCCGAAAGCGAGATGAGCACTGCAACCTCAGTCGCCTTTGACTGGACTTAACCATCCAGGGCTCCTTTACCTTTAAAAAACAACAAAAAACCCTATTTATTACTATTGCACTTGTTAATCACTTGTTACCCGAAGGTCTCCAAGCAGTTTACAAGACATTTAAAACATAAAAATAAATAAACTATACCATAAAAATAGAACAAAACAAACCCCCATAACACCCACAGGAAGCTTTGGCAGCACACTAATAGCAAAACAACATCACATTTGCCTATCTAAAGATAAGTCTTAACCTGGTGCCAAAAGGATGTCAACAAAGGTGCCTGGCAGAGCTCTTTGGGGAGAGCACTCCACAGACAGGGAGCCACAATTGAAAAGGCCCTCTCCCTTTTCACCACCCTTTGGTTTCCCTCAGAAGTGCACGCAGGGTACGGTAAGTTATCATACCTCCCAAAGTTGATTAGTAATGAGTGTGGTAAATAATGGTAAAATCTTGGTCTACACTGAAAAATCTAGGCCTGGGTGATGTGGACACATAGCAAGCTCAGCCTACATACCAGTAATGTTTCTGGCTTTCAGTCCTCCCTGCCATGGCTCCTGTGCCAGTAAACACCAGCAGGCGAAACCAAAAGCAGAAAATTTATTTACTACCAGTTGTAGTTCTACTTCTTGTTTGGCACAATAGTCTACCATTGTTTCCCCACATTTTCCATAGCAAACAGACCATGAGCATCCACTCTCTTATTTACCGCATGGTTTATTTGCTACAAGGAATGTGGGAAAATAATGGGCAATGGGTTTAATCAAGCATCGGAAGGGATCTTTCCACTCTAGGCACTTTTCCACAAACAAGGCCTGCAGGTATAAGTCATAGCTGAAACACCCAACTATTTAAATTAGCTTTGGATAAAAATACAGGGCATCTATATTTTTAAATTATATTTCCAAGACATGCTGTTCTTCCTACAGAAGTGACTGAGTCATTTGCTCAATGACTGAACTCTTGTTTACGTGATGTAATATTTTTTATTTTTAAAAAATGGGGCTCATTAGCCAGCTTTAAGCCTCAAGTCAATGGGTGTTGTGCTATTTGCAGTCACCCAGCGCATTGTATGATATGTCGAACTCTTTGGCACACATGCCACAATTACTCAATAACTGAATTCACTCCCATACCCCAAACCTATGTGTAACTATAATGCATTATAATAATACTTGCTATTACCTGGCCTTAAAAAACCCCACCAATACATACAAATGCTTTAAAAAAAAAATCAAAATCCTGCCATCATGAGTAAGTCACAAACAGCCATCACATATCTAAGTTTAAGAAAAAGGATTTAAGTGAATGTTTTCAAGTGCAGAATTCTTGGGTGAATAAAAGTAAAACCATTCTTCAAACCAGCAGCCCATCAACAAATTGCCTCCCAGGAAATATGTGTGACCTTGCATCATTTACTTCCTTAACAGCTTTTCTTTTCTTTTTTTTATATATAAAAACACCTTTTATGTAAAACTTTTGGCAGGACCCCTTAACCCCCAATCCTTGCTGAAACAAAGCCTCAAGGGGCAATCTTGGGCACAGATTTACCCATGACTTCACACAATACAGAACTGCATATGGAAATATCAGCCACGCACTCTCATATATATATTATCGTATATAGCGCATGCACAGAAACTACACATGCAATATGAAGGTGTGTATCTACTTACAAATACACACATACAATATGGTGTGTGTGTGTGCGCGCGCGCGCACACACAGAGAGAGAATAACACATGCACCACCCACGTACCTACCGACAAACACACACACACACACACACACACACACACACGGAGTCTGCATACGAGATCTTTCTCTCTCACTCTCTCACACACACATTTATGTACAAAATAAGAAACTGTTGTATGGCCACCCCCGTGGCGCAGTGGGTCGGTGCGTCCGGCAACCAGAAGATTGGTGGCTCGAGCCCACGCCGGATCCCTGCACTGCAGAGGGTTGGACTAGATGACCCTGGGGCTCCCTTCCAACCCTACACTTCTGCGATATACTACGTAGACCCACGCGGCGCGGAGCGGCCCCTTTAAGCGCCGCAGCCTCGAGGCGGAGCCTGTCAAAAGAAAAAAACTTTTGCCCAACTTTTCGCCCAGCGGGTCGAGCCCTTCTCGCCGGCCCTTTTGGCGCTCCGGGCGGGCTTGCTGCGAGGCCACCGGCTCCGAGAGAGGTTCAAGAGGCCGCCTGCTCTCTCACAACAGGCGGCGCGACCACCACCCCCGGCCTTCGGGGTGGGGGGGGGGGAGAAGAAGACCCTTTGCAAGCGCCGCGCTCCCCGTCCGTGTCGCCTCATGGAGTACCTCACCACTTTCACGGGCAAGAGCAGCCGGCTGCTGAGGGGCACCGCCAGCCGCCTGTGGGGCGCCGCGCCCGGCTCCGGGGGCCCCCGCCAGGTCCACTTCCAGGACTCCCTGCACGAGGGGGAGCCCAAGCCGGAGCCCCCGATAGGTAGGAGGCCTCCCCGTGGCGCTGACGGTGCGGGGTTTACTTGGGAGGAGGAACTGCCCTTATGAGGCGGCAGGGAGTGGGGTCCTATAGGAGAAATTTCCCTCACCCGCCCCCACGTTTATTCTTCCCCCCCCCCCCCCCCGCCCTCGCACACGTCACGAAAGGTATAGGAATGCGGGCTTCAATAGCGTGAGGGCTACTTTGGGTCGGGGGAAAGGAGGCCTCTGGGGAGCCATGAGGAAGCCGAGGCGGAGCGGGCCTCCAGAGTTCAACTCGGTCGGGGCGAGAAGTTGGAAGAGCCCGCCGCCCCCTTTCAGAAGTGTGGTTGCAGGTAGGGGTTGGGGGGGGGAGGACATCCTGGTGTGTGTGTGTGTGGGGGGGTCTCCTCATTCCCCTCCTCATCCCATCCCAGAGGTGGGGCGGGGGCAAGTAGGGAAACTGGCGCCTTGCGTTGCTGTCAGGCGAAGCTCGGGCCCACAAGTGCAAGAAGGCTGGGTGTGGGCCCAATGGAGATTGCAGAATACACCGAAAAGTATGAATTTCCTACAAAAGGGACACAAAACTTTGCGTCCCCGAGCATGCTGAAGCTATCCAGTATTAGAAGCGCTCAGGAAGGCGGCAGTATATATATATCCTTTTGTACATAAATGTATGTGTGTGACATACATACACAATCACATGCAGACTATGTACATGTGTGTTTGTCGGTAGGTACATGTGTGTTGCTTATGTATTTTCTGTGCATGCACAATATTATATGTGAATTATATTATACACACACACACACAAACACCATATTGTATGTAGTCTACCTGTGGTTTTCCTCCTTCGTATTCGATGACACCCAAAGGGAAAAGGTATAGGCATGCTGGGTGGGCGTGCAGAGGCAGCTGCTTTTGCACAAGGACCAGCCCCTTCCTCTCACTGTGTGGACTTGCTTGCTGTGGTGGGGACTGAGCCCAGTGATCCTGATGCTTTCAGCTGCCACACCTGGAAATCAGGAGGGCAAGAAAGAGGTGTGGCTCAAGACCAATACAATCACTTCCCCAGCATGGGGGGGGGCGGAGTAGTAAAAGTTGTATTTGCAACAAGAAGAGGTGCTGTGCCTTGCAGGAGTGGCTCCTGCCCCTGTCAAAGCTCAGCAGGGTGGGCTGGGCCAGTTTCGGAAAGCAGCCTCGTTGCTCACATGCCTCAAGCTGTCTTCATAGGAGCCTCTGTCATTTATTTGCACACTTGTTTTTTCTTTTGGGGCAAGGGCAGTTAGGATAGTATTCTAGGCCTAGACCCTGCTGCACCTCCAGAGTGAGAGAACAGGTGAGGGATTGGAGGTAGCAGTGACTATTCCTTGAAATCAAGGCTCACTTGCTTTCATAAGCAAACAGTGGTTTGCTTAGTGTCTCTAGATCTGTAGGTTGCTTGGGACCATCGGGAAGTGAAGTATATCACATTTCCAATAGTTTTTGTAGGAAGTTCCTAGAAGAACTTTCCTCAGTCTCCAGATGTAGCTTCCTAACATCCTTGAGCACCAGCAATACTGCCTGGGACTGATGGGAGGCGGAATCCAACAACATACGGAGGGCCACAAGTAGTGGAAGAGCCTTTGTAGATGCCAGAGGGTATAAACACTGGAAGCCACCTATTGTGCTGGTAATTATGTCTGTGAAAGTTTTGAAGCCCTGCTTCCTCTCCCCCTTCTGCACTGGTGGAGTAAGCATGATGAGGTGGGAAAAGCTTACTCTTCTAACCACACATGATTAGGGTTTCAGTGCTGAAACCATTAAGAGTAGGCTGTTGGCTTCTTTATTGGCCATTCACTTCTCAGCTTATAGGGTGCGTTGGTAGCGAAAATGCTTTTTCATAGTAGGCCCATTCTTGAGATTGCATCTCTAATTTCCATAGGCATTTTCTTCTGAAATGCACAGTCAAAGAGAATATTGATAGTGGCTCCTTATCTGCCTATCAAAATGCAAATGCTGTGAGGCTTGTAAATTACCCTATGTTCCCATTGGGCTGCACAACATCAGTACATGGTATATGGATTTATTTCATAACCCACCTCACAGGGTAGTTGCATGGAAAATATGAAGCTAGGGAGAGCCATGTATGCCACTTTTAGCTCCTATGTGTAAAGGTGGGATATAAATGTAATAATAAATAAATTAAGGAACAAATTTTCAAATCTCCATGAAAGGGAACAAATGACAACAGATGAGTTGGTGATAGAGTTTATTTTCAATTTAAAAGTTGCTTTCCCCATTATTCACATTATAATGGTGTCCTAGTTTTTACTTTTTGAAATATGGGAACCGTACATAAAGGTACATTAATCAGACAGCTTCCTGTCAAGTGTGAACACTTGGTCATAAACTTGGCTTTACTGCCAACTAATACGTGGAAAGACCTTGATCTACAGAGTGATGATGAAAAGTATAAAAGCTCAAGTGAGAAAAAAAGAAGAATACTTATTGATGTCCTTCGTAATCCATTCAAGATAGCAGAGATAAGTGGCAAAAGGAGAGATTTAAGTGGGAGGTGCTTAAGCTGAAATGCTAAAACTCCGTATTTCAGTTTAATAAAAATGTGAAGAGCCTTCTCCCCCATTCTAGGACTCAATATGCAGTTTTTCCAATCAGGGCAGAAAAGAATTGACCACTTGCTTGTTTATTCTGCTCATCTATTGCTCTGTATTTATTGACTTACAGGAAATTTTATGCTATCTTTCTAACCATGCGCATTGAAAAGCTGCATAGATCAGGGATGGGGAGTTAACAGCACCACCCTCTAACCAACTGAGCCCTTCAGGTGTTCTTGGGTTCCAGCTTCCATCAGCCCCACCTAGTATTGCCAATATTCAGGGATAATGGGTCTTGTACTCAGACATCATCTGGTGTGCCACAAGTTCCCCATCCCTGCTATAGATACTTAAGAGATACATCTTTTTTTCCTCTATCGTAATCATCCCTTCATTCTCTTCTTTTAAGATTTGAAAATTGGAGAGTTAAGAATTGTTGCTACTTGAAATTATTTTAAATCACCTTTCTTAGCCTGAATGAGAGGACTTGCTCTAATAAAACATAATGGCTGTTCAAGCCCTGTTAAAGCCCTAGTAATTAGAAGTTTCTATTTGAATAAGTGCTGAAATAGCTTTAAACAAGAGTAGTTGCATACAGTTGTTTTTAAGCAAGGGGTGTTGAATGCTGGAGTGAGTGGCTATTTTGCATCAATATGTGAGCTCACTTAAAATTAATCTGCTTGCATTTGTAGTTCAGGTAAATTGAAATTTGTGGCCTTATTCACATGTAACAATAACCCAAAGTATGGTTTAGCATGAGTGAGCAAGACTGCTGGCGCACTGTAATAAAACTGCAGGCACATTACTTCTCTTCCCCCCTCTCCCTCCCCCATGTTGCACTACCAGGAGGAAAACCATGGTTTGGCTTAGCATTGCATCTCCACCTGAGCTTGTGGTTTGTCCTGCTCCAAACAAACCATCAGATTGGATTTGGACATGCTAAGCCAACCATGGTTTATCTCCCAGGAGTGTGGGAGGAGTAAAGTGACCACAGCGTTGTCAGTATGTACCAGCAAACTTGCTCATCCAGTCTGTCTCATAGTTTGGTATGTGTGAGCCAGACAAATGAAACTCAAGTTTTATTTCTTCTGGGATAACAACTATTGAGCTTACATAAATCTTGTGTGTGTGAGGTATGAGTAAGGCTGAAGTTGATGTGAGTCTGAAGTCTTTATAATTGTCTAGCTTGCTTCAGTTTAGCATGCCACCCTTAGCTTTGCTGTCAGAAATGATTTTATATATGTTGCTTACTGATAAGTTTGCAGGGGTTTGCACTCTCAGCTTTTCAGACAGCATAAATAATTATCAGTCTGATAAACCTATGGGATTAGAGTTTGAGCTGCAAGCTGAGAGTTCTCTTTCAAATTTCAGTTCAGTCATAAACTCAATACATTTTCTTTCTCAGCATCTCTCTGGATGCAGTTCTTAGGAAACTGCAGAAATAAAGACGTGATTATAAGTAATGACTAGGCAAATACTTTCCTCTGGCCTATTGAATATGTTTTGACCAGTTAAATTTGTTTTAGTCCACTGTTTAGTCTCTGCTTCTTGATTTTTCTACTGCTATAGGTTTATTTTTTGAAGCTTTCAATCTCAATTTTAATTTGTTTTGTATTGCAAGCTGCTCTAACAAGTTTCTGTTTTAGTGCCATGCGTAAATACTGTAAACAAATCAACTGTACCTTACAGAATGTTGACAAGTTTACAGAGATAATGCATTTAAAACACTTTCAGTGCTTAGCTGTTCTGAAAGTGCCCTCTAAATTCAAAATATGACCTTCCTTTGACTTTTTCTTCACAAACACAACCTCAGCTAGCTGAACTAGCCAAGTTTTTTTCCGTCTCACCTTCACCTGTAGCCTATGACTGTCTGTAATGATGTGTCAAATAATCATGACAAATAATTCATCCGTGAAATAGAAAGATCAACATAGATGCTTGTTTCTGGTATTAAGCTTTAATGTCGCTTAGTGGTGGAACACATTATTTGTTTGCAGAAGTTCGAAACTTCAAAACTAGGAATCTCCAGATTGGTCAGGAAAAGAGTTGAAACCCTAGAGTGCCACTGCCAGTCAATGGACAATGCTGAGCTAGATGGATCAATGATCAGATTCAGTATAACAAGCTAGGAAAAAGAATAATAAATGTAAAGACCAAAGTAAACGTGCTCCATGATGCCGGGAAATTGTAGTTCAATCTTGTGTATCTTAAATGGCTTTGGATGTGCTCTGGGAATGAATTAAAATGATAATTGCAGTAAATGCAATATTATATAACTGGTAAAACTTGTCTCACTGGTTTGTGTGCATCTCTATTTGAATTAGTATTGTAGGGACGCGGGTGGTGCTGTGGTCTAAACCACTGAGCCTAGGGCTTGCTGATCAGAAGGTCAGCGGTTTGAATCCCCGCAATGGGGTGAGCTCCCATTGCTCGGTCCTAACTCCTGCCAACCTAGCAGTTCGAAAGCACATCAAAGTGCAAGTGTTGGGAAGGTAAACGGCGTTTCTGTGCGCTGCTCTGGTTCTCCAGAAGCGGCTTAGTCATGCTGGCCACATGACCCAGAAGCTGTATACCAGCTCCCTCGGCCAGTAACACGAGATGAGCACCGCAACCCCAGAGTCGTCCGTGACTGGACCTAATGGTCAGGGGTACCTTTACCTTTTTACTTCCAGATTCACAAGCCAATGTTAATAAATAATATACAGGTCTCCTTTTCATTTTTTTTAAAGACTTGCTCTTCTGAAGGTTTTGCCACATATGGCTCTAATCAGTGGAGACTCATATAGTACACTGAACAGTTTATGCTGCACACTCCTGCCCTTTGACTTACCTCTGAATGTCATTGTTCTGAATGGCGCGTTTTCTGTATAGGACTGTAAATGTTGCAGGGGTTGAGCTAGTATTTTATTCAACCTAGGGATATGAAGCAGGCTTGGGAATGGGGAAGGTTTGCTGGGGTATGTGTTGAAAGATCCCAGTTTCCTCCTGCTCATGAATTCTGCACAATTACCTTATCTGTGTAGATACTTGGTATGTGGAAATAATAACGTGTATCTGAAGGCTATCTTGAACCAGCTGTTCAGCGGCTATTGAAAGTACTTCTTATTGACTAGTCTTATTAACTAAGTTAAAGGCTCTAAAGGGCCTTGATTTTCTTCTGATTGAATGCTGTTCAGTTATTCAGAATGAAGGTGAAATTAAGGATTTTAGAAACACTACATGATGACAATGCATTAATGAATCTCAGTTTTGTTAGCATTATAATGCTTCTCTTCTTTTATGTAGCAATTACCACATTCATATTGATAATTAAAATAAATTGAGGTATTTAACATACTTAATAGTAATTAGAACCTCTAATTTTGGCAATTTTTATTACTGTATATTCTGGCGTATAAGACTACTTTTTAATCCAGGAAAATCTTCTCAAAAGTTGGGGGTCATCTTATACGCTGGTTGGAGAATCTGTGGTCGAGTATATCTCAAACACTATATTTTAACTGGAAAAGTTGGGGGTCGTCTTATACGCCCAGTCGTCTTATACACCGGAAAATACGGTATGTTTAACATTGCTGCTCTTTCATGTTTCAGAAATGGAGTGTGGTATCCAATAGTGTAAACAAGTGAAGGAAGGGCCTCAGCCTTGTGTGATTCTCCCTTTCTTCTCCTCCTGTACTGCTGGAAGGAGAGTTCAGTAGTATTTGCTTCTGCTTTTGATTAACCATAGCTTTCTATGTCCAGAACTAGAACCTTGTGTAATCTTGGTTGGCTTAAACAAGGCAACTTCAGTAACAATGTTTTGAATTGGCTTGTTTGAAACAAGTATAGTTAATAATAACCACAGTTTGTCACAGCTAGAGGGGTGGGAAAAGAGGGTAGTATGCAAGTCCGAGGCTTGCTGTATGGCTCATTCCTGCTGATTCATATCACATTAAATTATGATTATTCTACAGGAAAAACTTCATCAATAGGAAACCATAGTTGAGACTTAAGCACTCAGATACCTCTATCCTCTTCCCCTGTTTACTGTGCCACTAGAGGAGGCTGAAGAGCTTCCCGATTTCCTTTTAAACTATCCACAGTACTCTGTTATATCTAAACTTCAGAACTGTGGTTTGTTTAAACAATGGTTAGAACAAGCCAGGATCAGGCAATGGATTCAGATTGTCTGTTATTTTTACTAACCATGGTTGAAACAAACCACCTTTCCTCAAATTTGAATGACAAAGGGTACTGTGCTTAGTTTCATTCTCTTCCTCTGGCTTGTAAAAGAAGAGAGGAAAGGGGCCAATGGGCAAATCTGACATTTTCTCATAATATCAAATAAAGGTATCCTGGTGTGGGTAAACCAGCGTTGCTTTTTACATAGGAAGTAGGATGTCGAAGAACTGTTGGGAAATTACTCCTACTAAATATTCTCCTTCTGATATCACAATGTGGAAGTAAGAACCTTCCAGTATGGAGCTAAAAATAATGGCACTTTTATCAGATGTTTGTGATTTAAGTTGTGGTTTGTAGTATAAGGTTGTTATCAAATGGTTTTTAATGAAAGGTGAAATTTTATACATAGTGAAGGGTTTTCAAACAATTCCTTATTCTGTCTTGCAGGTTTGCCCTCTACAACACTTTTAATAACTTAATTGGAATAGTTACAACTTTCAGTGTTTCTTCTTGAAATGAAATCATTTTGATTCTCTTTTTAGCATCATTTAATCTGATGGCATCTATCATTTTGATAACTAATCTTGTTGTGATATGACAGAGGAAGGAAGAACAGTTTTAGTAGAAAGCATAAAATCTATGCTGATTTGTTTATGAAGGAGGACTATAATTTCCTTGTGTCCTTTCCGCCCCCATTTTGATCAGGCCATTTCCCAACACTTAGTATCTGAATGAATTTTGTGACCCCACCTACCATCTCCCTTCCTGTTTGTACATCTCACAGGCTGTATACATGTGCTTCTCCCACCCACATCCTGTTTTCTTTGGTGTGCTTACTCAGATTTACTTAAATGTTCAAGGAATAAATAGGCGGAAAAGTAACTGAAAGGCAGTTAAAAGGGAGGAGGGGGTGTTGTCTGAATTTCCTTGTGAATGAGCCACTTCTGAGCTGAGTTCACAACTCCTTACAAATTAGCATTTGTGGTGCAAAGTATTTCAGAGTGAAACATGACATTGCATTACACTTGTACTATAATTTTTTAAAAGGACATGCATATAATCTGTATTCAGAAGGCCAGTGTTACATGAAAATGTCCATCCTTTGTGTTATTGCTAATGTTTTTTAAAAGTTTCCTCTTAAAATTGTGTCTACTAAGCTGTGTGCAGTCTGTTGCAGCTAATGGACATTTCCTGTCCAGTGCAGAACTAATTGATGTTTTAATTATTTGTTAGAATTATTTTAACCTTGTCCTGTACAATTCTTGTCATGCAGCATTTATTTATTTTTTTAAATTGGTAACACTCTGAATGTTTGCAGGTATTTGTGAAACTAGGAAGATATTCCCAATCACTGGAATAGCTTATATTGGTCAAATCCTTAAAAGCAAAACAGAGGAGTGAAGTCCCTGTTCTGGCAGCTAGTTGTGTTAGGCTGAGTTGAGAGTCACAGGGTATAAGCTGTGTAACTGGAGAAATAGATGTCTGCCCACGGGGCTGTAGTCAGCAGTCTGTGACAATACTGAAAGGGAGAGAAAAATGAATGTAACGCGTGCCTTGCCTCAATTTTTTTCAGATACTGGCCAGAAAAAGACCCTAGACAAGAAAGATGGGAGACGAATGTCTTTTCAAAAGCCTAAAGGGACTATAGAGTACACAGTAAGTAACTACTCATCTACACAATATGCAAGAGAAATCTATAAAGATTTGGATATGTTTAATATTTGGATATTAGTTTTCTGAATGCTATTTAAGAAGAAAAGTGATGCATGCTACCTTTTTGTTTATTCAGTCTGTAGCTCTTGGCAGGCAGCTGATCACCTTAACAGGATTGACGAGTACTATTTTGAGTCTTTTCAGAAATGATGCAGTGTAATTCTGGAGAGGCAAAGTTAACCTTTCTAGTATTCCTGTAGAGGTTATCAAGTTGTAAATAACTGTAAACCAACAGGACATTCCTTTAGATGCACAAATTATTTTACTTCCAGGAAAGAACCAGATTTTTAAAATCCCTTCCTGCCTTTATAGCTTTCAGCATTGTCCGTTGAATGCAGGCAATTGTGATGTTAGTCCATCTTTGCAGTGCCTTTGAATAACATTCTTATGTTCTCAGAATTTCCACTGATCTATTGCTACTTGGAAGCATAGTTCTATTTTTTCCAGCAGTATCTGAAAATGGAGCCTTTCTGTAACTGTTACGTTCTTCAAATGACCCTCAAACAGTGCTGCAGTCAAGTGTTTCATAGTTCTGGTTACTAAGGGAAACTGAATTAAGAAATGTTTTGCTACATATTTCCTGTATAACTAGGACTTGTAAGGTTACAATATTTAAATTGGCACATTAAACTGGCACGTTATAAATAATTTAATCTGATTTCTAAAATAAAAATGATGTGCTTTAAACTAAAATACTATTAAGAACATGGATAATTTTTGTAAATATTTTAACAATAAGACTACTATGTACTCTGAAGTTGCACTGACAACTTGATTGGCTGGAATTCCAGAAATTCTGATCAGTATAAGCATGAAATGTAATTAGGAAGTAAAATTATTCTTTCATATTAAGCAAATTACTGGAGTAAACAAAGTGATGCAGGCTGATCTGTCAGCTCTCATGCTTCTGTGTTTAACAAAATGGATTTCAGTATCTTGCATTAACCACATACATGCTGCTTCTCTGAACCTCTGCAATAACTTGTTAAGATTGTTTACCCAGTCTTTGCCACGTGGTTCCAGGGTGGGTTCCAGAGTATTAACTACAATATTAAAAACACTTACTGAATGTGATCTGTATTGTATCTGTATGAATAGGTGTAAAATATTGGACAGTTGCCTATAATGTGGTGTATTGGGTAGTATGTTCAGTAGTATTTCAAGCACTTTCAGAAAGTCTTGTTGTAGAAGTTGACATAGCTTCCAGTGAACCATATACTCTTCTGTGTCATGGTCAGAATCACAATACAGTAGTACCTCGCTTAAGTATTTGTATTGTTTCAGAAGCTTGTAGTATTCAGACTAAATAAGGTGCAGAACATATACCACTCTTAATTAATTGGCAGGGAGTTTAAAACATTGATTTAAAACAATGTTTAGCAATAGTAATTTAGACCCACAGTTTCATTACTGCCAGTTCTACTGCTTATTACTGCATGTTCCATCCTAGAGTGATAACAGATTACAGAAGAGATTGAAAACCTTTCATCCAACACGGTTACAATTTTCTACCTTAAATTGTTAAATGTAGCTGTTGCATAATACTTTGGAGTTAATTTCCCTTATTCACTTTCCTCTTACTGACAAAGTATTGCCTTTTCTCTCTGTCCCCAACCATTTCCATGCACTGGTAGCATGTATGTTTGTTTGAATTTCTATCCTATGGTATTTCCAAGGCAGGTAGTTAAACCTACACCCCTAAATCCACTCACCTGGGAATGTCACACTGAATTCAGTAATACTTATTTCTGAGGAGACATGGTTTGTATCCAAAGTAGCACTATGTACTACTTTAAATGTGTCTCTGGGAGGAGGTGGGGGAACTGGGGTTATTTTTTGTTTTTGTTATGTTATGTTATGTTATGTTATGTTATGTTGTTATGTATTTTGTGTTTTTTATCTTGTATTTTTTTGCTGTGAACCACCCTGAGATCTTTAGATGAAGGGTGATATGCCAATTTAATAAATAATAATAATATGTTAACTTTTCATCAGCATGTGGATTTCTGCTTGTGCAATGGAACATTCTCCATCTCTCTCCCTGCAAATATATATATTCTAGGGGTTCCCCCAAGCCTTCAGAGAAGATATGCTGAGGAGAGGGGCAAGTTTTGTTGTGCAAGTGTAAATGCCACCCTTGGCTAAGATCATTCTGTAACATAAATTTTAAAATATGAAAATGGAAAAAAATGTTAGGGGAATTTCTCCTCCTTCTATATGCTTACCTCATGTAACCAAAAGGCATTCTTAGAAGGCTATAATAGGAACTTAGAAGCATTTTTGGATCCTACTTTATTGGGTACTTATTAGTACAAGAAATATCAACTTTCTATGAAATTATAAAAAGGTCTTACTTAAGGAAATACAAGAAATGGATTATTTCTTGACACTGTAGGTGCCAAAGTCTTTCAGACAGACATCCATTTGCTGCTGGAGAATGTTGGGTCCTCTTAGCTCCAGGCATAGAGAGATGTAATTTCCTGTGATAACCATTGTTATAAACTGTTTTAAGTGATTGTTAATCAAGTTAGCCAGAATTTCAATTCCTTATAAAAAGTAAGGAAACATTTATATTCTAAGAGTTAGAGGTGCTGTTAGTGTTCAGCCTTGCACTCTATCCATTCCCTACTTTGTTGTTAAAGATCTCTTCACTTTAACAAAACAGTATTTTAGTAGACCTGGTACTCTAGGAAATCATTGAGCATAGTGGGGGGACAGCCTTTTCAGCCAAGGTGGCTAGCATTTCCTCAAATGCTGTAGAAATTAGTACCTGTTGGATATCTGTATATTATGCAACCAAAACAGACACAGAGCAGCTGTCATGAAAAGAGTGGCAATCCTGCTTTTCAGCGAGCTTAATATCTAAAAAGTGATTGATTTGAACAATTATCCTTTACTGCAGTGGTTGCTAACCTTTTTTGGCCTGAGGGCCGCATTGATGGTAGCCACCCAGCTGAAGGCCACATGCCAGTAGTAGGTGTGATCAGTAGTAGGTGTGACATGCACACACACACTCACAAGATGTGCAAGTACACAGCACACTCTCCTTTCGGTAGCCCTGGTTAACTCCGCATTCCAGCGGGCCACCAGGGAATCAGCTGAGAGGCCATCAACATGGGATAAAACACCCCCTACCACTCTTTGGAAGCAATTTGGATCCATTAAGTGGTGGGGCCGGACCATCTGTATCAGTTAAGGCAGTATAAAGATAAACTGCATAAATACTCTGGGTGCTTAAGGCCAGTAAGTGATCTTGAAAATAACATGGGTAGGAAGCTCCTTAGGAACCATATCCAGGAGAAGCAGGATATGGTTAGTTATTGGTTGGCATCTGTCTGTCTCAAGAGACAATGGAAAAGTGTGCCTTCAGAAGTGAAGTCAAACCATTGGGGAGTTACAGTGCCTGCTGTGGCTGTAGAGACCAATATGTGAGTGGGAGATGCCTTGTTGCAGCTAGGGCAGATGAAGGCGTCTGATTGTGCTGTTGCAGTTGTACCATGGTGTTTCTTCTTTCTGCACTCCTCTCAGTGGTCATTCCTCCTTTGGTCATTGCTGTGGATACACAACTTGACTGATTGTCTCCAGATGCTGTGGTCGTCTCCAAAAGATTCCTACGTGGTGGGGTTTATGTTTGCCAGCCTTCATGTTGCATTCACAGACATCTTTGTAACACAGAGTTGGTCTGCCAATGGGCCTGGTGCCTGAGGCAGCTCCATAGAGCTTGTCCTTGAAGATCCTGCCATCTTCCATTCTGGGAATTAGTGATAAAACTGTGCCACGCTAAGCTTGCAAGGGAAAGCTTGTTCATGTCAACTGGGTCTGCAAAGCCACTGCATGATCAAGAAAACCACATTCTGCCTGTTGGATTTGGACAAGAATATTTTATTGGACAGGTTGTGAAGATTGGTAGGCTTTCATATTGAAGCTAAATAGAACTTGAATACTGTATTTAAACCCTATTTACCTTTTCTTAACAGGTTGAATCAAGAGATTCTTTGAATACTGTTGCCCTAAAGTTTGATACGACACCCAATGAACTGGTCCAGTTAAACAAGCTATTTTCCAGAGCAGTTGTTCCTGGACAGGTACTTCCTTTTATATAACATATGGGAGACTGAGCAACTGAGGCAAATATATTAAAATATTTTTAGGAGGAATCTGATCATGGGTTGTCATAGACAGTTCCTGCCTCTGCTCTAATTGTGCCATGGAGGAAATCTGGAAAAAAAAATTGTTGAGAGTGGTTTTCCCCTAACTTGCCAGAAACCTCAGATCAAATACCAATCCCTTGTTGCTCTCGATCTGGATTGAAGTTGTGACTCCAGGTCCATTTCTATGTTTTAAGTGGAAAGAATACTTAGTACTAAACAACCCTCCAGCTTTCTCACTCTCCCCTTGCCACCTCCTGCACGGCTGGGAGAGGGGCATTGCTAGCATTTAGTTTTGCTTTCAAAGAATCCAGGCTTTTCATTACATACAATTAGAGATCATGATTTAAACCAAACTAATTAGCCACTTCAAGTCATGGGGTATGAAACTGGCTTGTTTAACTAGCCAGCATTTGTTTTAAACTATGATCTCTGGTTATAACAACAATTCAGGATTATGGCAGGCACTAGAGGTAGGACATTCAACTGCATGCACTACAACCAAAAACGCAACTCCACACCATCACTCAGCTACCGCTCTCCTTACATCTGCCACATCATTTCATCCACTCAGCTCTCAGCTGACCAATAATCATGTGCAGAAGTCTTTTAATAAGGCATCTGGTTGGCCACTATGAGAACTGGATGCTGGACTAGATGGGCCATTGGCCTGATCCTGCATGCTCTTACGTTCTTAAGGGCCATGGCTCAGTAGTATAGCCCCATGTCTGAAACCCTGGAGAGCTGCTGCCAGTAGTGTAGGCACTACTGAGCTAAATGAATCATTTATCTGATGCAGGCATATACTCACACGTGACATGGAGGAGTGAGATCAGAGGAACACAAAATACAAAAAAGAACACTGAGAATTCAAAGTAGTTACAGTGACCATTCATAATTGTCTGTTCATGTATTGAAGCATCTCTTACACAAAGCCTCTGCATGAAATGTATTTCCATCTTAATTTACCGGTACTTATGTTTCAGTCCTGGTGATGACATCTCAATTGGAAGTATTTTTCTTATTTTTACAGATTTTATATGTTCCTGATCCAGAATATATTTCCAGTGTGGAAAGTTCTCCTTCGCTTAGTCCTATAAGTCCTTTATCACCTACATCTTCAGAAGCAGAGGCTGAGAAGACAGCTGTAAGTGTAAGTACATAGCTGGAATAAAGGAAAATACTTTTTTAAAAAAGTTTAAGAACATTCCTGAAGGGATAATGTTTGAAACTGCACTTATCTGAGTGGTGCCGAGGTGTCTTGAAATCAAAAACTGTTGGCAAAGATCTTGACTAGATTGCTTGAAAGAGTTATAAGGATTTGCTTTCAGACCTGGGGTGGCTAAATATTTTTTTTGGGGGGGGGGGTCCAAGGGCCACTTTCATCTTTGGCCAACTCTCGGGTCCACATGCTAGCTGTGAGTGAGGCTAAAAATAGGTGTAGCCATCCCAGACATTCACATGTGTACATAACTGACCCAAGCAGATCAGCTGAGGAAGGGGCATTATTACCAGCTTAGTGTCTCCTTTTTTTGGGGGGGGTAGGTGGGACTTTTTGCTGTCAGCGCTAAATTTGGTGGGAGTTAGGGGTGGGGGCTAGAGATTTTTATAATAATGTAGGGATTTTCTATCTTCTTTTATCTAGGGAGACTGTACAGTACCCATGGCTCTAGAATATTAGATTGTAGATTTTTTATTTATTTATAAATTTGCTGCGACTATCCAAGCTAAACATTCAAAAAAACTGAAAGCTGTGATTTCTAGGATTTGAAAAAGAATGTACAGTGTTACTTTTGGTCATTATAAAATAGTACTGTTTTTTCCCTTTGTAGGATTCAGATGGGGTGCATGGAAAAGAAGCCACACCCATACCAGTTTACACATGTGTTCGGCCTGCAAGAGTTGTATCATCCACATCAGAGGAAGAAGAAGCTTTCACAGAAAAATTTCTCAAAATTAATTGCAAATACATAACCAACAGCAAGGTACAGAAGGTTCTAGCGTCATGCTTCAACTATTTATTTGAGAGTCTTCCATTTATTGAAATTTATTGGCAATTAATTCACACCAATTAAAATGCACTTTAACTTAAAACTATCAAATCTATATTTTTATAAATTGCATCCTGTACTTTTTCCACTTTCATATTCATACATTTTATTTATATGCCACTTTTGGGCAACCCAAAGTGGCTTGCAACAAGAAAAGATTTACATAATTACAAACACAACAAAAGTAGTCCTAAACAATAAATAAAACACATCAAAAAGTACACAACCAAACTGAGCAATTTTCACATAAATAATAAGGTCAAAAAATAAAGATGCAGATTTTAAAAATATCAATAGCTGTAGCAAAACCTCTCAACAAAACCCCATAAACAATACCGTAGCCTTTTGACACAATAATATTAGGTTTTGGTAAAATAGAAGGAAGTTGTGGATTTGAAATCAACAGAGACTGCACATCGCATACAGATTGTGTGTTCTATTATTTCCTAGAAATAATTACATTTTTGTGTGCACATTTCCACAGTAGTTCTGTATTTGTGTAATTTTCTGTTTGAATTATTTCATTTCTTATACCAGTGGCTAGGAGTAGCAGCAAATTTCTCAAGCCACAAGTTTTATGTATTGTGTTCTGAGGCAGAGTAGTGCAGTTGACTCACAACTTACATTCATTTAACTTACATGATTGCAACTTTACATGCATGACAGGCAGCCAGTTGAAATTTCACAAATTAAACACACAGAATGCAGAGAGCTTAACAGATCTTTTTATGCTGGGTTTTCCCTGTGCGGAAAGTGCTTTTAAGCTTCTCCACCTTGCTTACTAGGGACGTGGGTGACGCTGTGTGTTAAACCACAGAGCCTAGGGCTTGCCGATCAGAAGGTCAGCAGTTCGAATCCCCGCAACGGGGTGAGCTCCCGTTGCTCAGTCCCTGCTCCTGCTGCTAACCTAGCAGTTCAAAAGCACGTCAAAGTGCAAGTAGATAAATAGGTACCGCTCTGGCGGGAAGGTAAATGGCGTTTCCATGCGCTGCTCTGGTTCGCCAGAAGCAGCTTAGACCTGCTGGCCACATGACCCAGAAGCTGTACGCTGGCTCCCTCGGCCAGTAAAGCGAGATGAGCGCCACAACCCCAGAGTCATCTGCAACTAGACCTAATGATCAGGTCTAGTTACCTTTACCTTTACCTTTACCTTGCTCACTAGGTGAACAAGACTGAGTGCTTAAAAGTTCTCTGCTTTCCTTGGAGGGTAAGACCCATTCTGCATGCTGGCTCAGGAAGATAAGATTGCTTGTGCAGGGGCGGTTCCAATGAGTTGTTTTCACTATATGTAATTTCAGCTTTATGTTCTATCCCTGGAACATGAACCCTATGTAATATACAAGTTGACTGTATATCCTTGCCCCATTGTCTTGCAGATCTAGCAGTAGTAGCCAATTACATCAGGAGAAGAATACCGAGGAGAATGTGAGAGCCATTAATGCAGTTTAGGCTTTGGAAAACTGATAGACAATGCTGAAAGCAGAATTACGCCTGCTTCTAAAAAATAAAATATGTGGGAGGCTTGGTAGTGCCAAAATACTGTGCAGGAAAAACTGTCAAAACATTTACATCTTTCTTAAAGGCAGTGCATTCGGTATGCCATGTGAAGTAACTTTCTCGGTAAAAATAATCAGTTTTCTAGAAGTGTATGTCTGCTATTTTCAGCTCAAATCTTTCTATTGTGTATGTTTGATTTTATTCCTTCTCTTTCTGTCTGTAGACAGGTGAACTTAAATGTCCATGAACTGTATTTTTAGACTTCTGTTCATCCACAAACCTACATTGGTTTAATCCTGTATATTTATCAACACTCGCCACCTTAAAAATTGGCCAAAGGCTTCCATTTGCTCTGAGCTTCATTACTATACCATCTTATCTTTTGCTTGGCTCTTTTATTTCATTAGTAAACTTAGATTTTCAAAACTCATAATACGTTCTTCATATTCCTTGTTCAACTAGGCTCCCACTGTATACCTTTTAGAGATTTCCTACCTTTTGCAAAAACTGTTTCCACATTCTAAAATTATAACCTAGTGCTTGGTAATAAAAATAACTCATAGATATGAATAGGTTTCTCTTGGTCCCTCATGCCACTAGCGCTTTTCACCAAAACCTCTCTCCTTCCAAAAATAATAGATCATACTGTATAGGGAAAAATGCACTTCTGGTTATATAAATCACTAGATATCTTTAAGAAATGCCATGCCTTACATAAAACCATTATTTAATAAGCAGAAAATGTAGTGAATTTCACAATCTAATTTAAATGGAGATATTGCATGATTTCATTTCATTTATGCTCCTACTTATATTAATTATATGATTGCTGCAACTTATTTGAGCTAGATTCTGATACTTTTTTACCATATGTTGAAACTTTCATAAGTGCATACCCAGGAATGGAGCTCCAAGACACATTCATCTAAATCAATGGATTGAATCCAGTTTTACCCTTTCTCTCTGTGAACCAACAGAAGCCTGCTGACAGAAGGGAGCTGTGAGGCAGTTTTGCCCCCTCCTTTGCCAGATAGCCAAACACACCACCTTCTTTGCTGTTTTGGAGGAGTAGATCTTTGAGGGGCTGTAGCAAGAAGGGGGAACCAGTGAAAATTGCCTCCTCTTCCATTATCAGAGAAAGGGCATAACTGGACCCAACCTAATATGTTTCTGGTTGATTGATTGATTTAGGTTCTTTTTTTTTAATGCCTCTATTTACAGTAGTACCTCGGTTTAAGAACAGTCCTGTTTATGAACTATTCGGTATACGAACTCCGCAAAACCGGAAGTAGTGTTCCAGTTAGCAAACTTTACCTTGGTCTATGAAAGGAATCCAAATAGTGGAAGGGCACTGGTGGTGGGAGGCCTCATTAGGGAAAGTGCGCCTCAATTTAAAAACTGCTTTGGTTTAAGAACGGACTTCCGGAATGGATAAAGTTCGTAAAGCGAGGTACCACTGTAGTAGGTTTCCAGGAGAAGGCTGCTTCTCTTAGCATGCATCTATTTTGCTTTATTTGTGCAAAGAAACCAGAGGCAAATTAATGGTGTTTCCTCACCACCTCTTAGCTTTAGAACTAAATGCTTCAAGCAAAGGTGATACTAGCCCAGTCCCATTCATATTCATGAAATTCTTTCATAAAGTTAATTTTTAAATTCTCTAATCTAGGTGGAAGAGAGTCTCTTCCTAATTGCTAGCACGCTGAGAGAAAAGTCTTAGAAGTTAACAGACTTAAGAGAAAGCTATGTTTGTTTGTTTTCTAAAACAGTGATGGCTAAATATTGATTCATCTTTTTTTTACTAGGGAAAAATGTTTTCCTCATGGATTGGTTTACAATCATTCACTGGCTTACAGGAGTGTTGAGTCTTAGGTAGCTTCTTGTATAAATGTTCAGTTACTTGTAGAAATGCTTTGAAAATGTTTGGCTAATCTTAGGTCATTTCCCCACCCCCTTTCTTCTTATTTTAGGGAACAGTCAACGGTGTGCTGCTAGTAACGCCAAATAATATAATGTTTGATCCACATAAAATGGATCCATTGGTTCAAGAGAATGGTTGTGAAGACTATGGCATCATGTGTCCAATGGAAGAAGTAATGTCAGCTGCTATGTATAAAGATATTGTAGACGGCAAAGTAAAGGATTCATTACCCATGTAAGATAAATTAGATTCATTCTCTCTCTCTCTCTCTCTCTCTCTCTGTGTGTGTGTGTATAAATACATTTTTATAGATACAAAGTTTGTTTTTAAACTTCATGGTAGTGGTTTCTATGTCATCATACAAATTGTCTTTTATTCAAGACTTAAGGTAACAAAAAGTACATGACAGGCTCTAGCTTTTGTTTATGTGATGTATGTTCTCTTTCCAACTTCAGCACAGCCTTTTCCCTTTTTGCATCAATGATGAGTGTGGGGAAAGCTAGTGTCTTAATGCTGACCACCTTAATTTTGCTTAATTTCAAAGGCATTAAAATTCAGCGTTTTAGAAGAGGTAATCAGTATAAATTATACACAGTGGTTCATATTGTTCACCTTTTGTTACGTGTGTCTCTAATAATATGACTTTTACAGAGAAAAAGAGCTGATCTCTCCCCCCCCCCTTCCTTCAAGACAGTGTTCCTTTTTGTTGTTTTTAGCTTAGTTGCGAAGATAATGTTCCTGGCTTTGTTTGCTTCCCTCACTGAACAAAAGAATTAGTTTCAGCTCAATTCAAGCGGAGTTGAAAACATGTTTTACTTCATGGCTTTTTGAAACATACCCTAGAAAAGTTTTCCGTGTCACTTGATAGATTATCAGATTGAATAAAATCCTAGCAAACTCTGAAAGTAGCACATCTCTGTCTAATAATGTTGTAGGTAAGCTAAAAACGTGCAGGGAATATTAGATACATGTGCTTTTTTATTTAATAGAAAATTAAAGGCAAGTTATTCTCTTGGGATTTAAATATGTTATTAGTGGAAATACTTTCTATGCTTTTGGTGTTTTAGGAACCTGAAGAACAGAGTTTAGACAACAGTTCTCAAGTTAAGATGCTGTAAGACAGCCATGTCCAACAGGTCCATCGTGATCTACTGGTCCATCGCCAGGAACTTTCTGGTCGATCGCCGGTAGATCGTGGGTTCCTTAGTGATCACCAGCCTAAAAGGAAAAAAAAAGTGCTCTCCCCCTAAAAAAAAGTTCAACAACTCTTGTCTCTCCCCCTCCCAAAAAAAGCTCAGTAGCCATGGGCAATTGCACGGAGAGGTCCTTCCCTCTTGTTGACAGAAAGCACACCAGTATGTGTGTGAGTGTGTTGCAAGGGATGGCTGGATAGCTCCCCCTCCCTCATGCTCACAAAGAGCTTGCCAGTATGTGTGTGAGTTTGCGTGCATGCGTGGGATGGCTCCCCTTCCCTTGAGGATGTAACGGGGTGCTGCCATGTGCCTATCAGAGACTGGATCCTAGCCTGCACCCTGCTTGGTCAAATGGGGATTCAGGCTAAGACTTGGGCATTGCCAGGGGCAAATCCGAGGGCTGACCATGGGCTTCCCTGGATCTGCCCCTTGCCCATTTATGCAGCCCACACCTGGGACACTCCCTCTTCCTTCCCTTGCTGGTTTCCAGTGTGGAAATCTGTAGGTCTCCCTCATTGTGACTAGGATGGTCTTAGACCTTGCCTGGGATCTCATCCTTCCTCGTCTGCCCGCTTCTTGTATCCACGCTGCATCGTGCTGACAAGAGAGGAACAGGCCTCTGTCCCAGTTTCTGCATTTGCCGGGCTTTGTTGTTGCAAGGGAGCTTGGGAAACTGAGTTCCCTTGCATGGTGAGTAGTTCCTTTGCAAGGGCTGAGGATCCTGGGAAAGTGTGTTTTTCAGCCATTTGGGGCTTTCTGTGTTTATGCGGGGGAAAGTTTTTTGAGGCTGGTTTTGTTTGCTACTTACATAACATAGTCTTCAGTAATCAAATAATTCAGGAATTGGATACTAGCACTATTCGTTAATTTTTGGTGCATTTTAAAACTGAAGCCATGTGGCACCAGGGGGCGGGCACTGGTTGGGTTGTTATTTTCCTGTGCCACAGACATCAGTGACACAGCTCAGCTACTAGTTTTTATTTGTATGGTTTTTAAAAATTTCAGCACAAAAGAAGAACTACTTGGGATGGTTTCTTTAAAAGAGAGAACCACCGGTCAAGAAATATTTAATTCCTTCTATTCCTTTATAAACAAGCTTAATGTTCCATTACACAAGCTTGTTGCCATCACTACTGATGGAGCAAAAGCCATGACAGGTCGGGTTAATGGATTTATTGCCCTTTGTCAACAGCATGGTGATTTCCCTGACTTCTTTGCATACCATTGTATCATTCACCAGCAAATTTTGGCAAGCAAGAGACTGAACACAAAGCATGTCATGGACATAGCTTTTAAAATTGTAAATTCAATTTGTGGAAAAGCACTTCAAAGGCGGCTTTTCAATCTCTCTCTTGAGGAAGGGCAACCAGAATTAATTTTACACACAGATGTAAGGTGACTTAGTAGGCACAAATTTTTGTTCAGTAGATGAGTGGCTGTTTGATCTGGCTTTCCTTGCTGATTTCACAGGTAAACTTAGTGATATGAACCTAGAGCTACAAGGTAAAGGTAAATGCATTGGAGAGATGATTACCATAGTTTCATCCTGCAAAACAAAATTTACGCTAATGATGGCTGACCTTACAATCAAAATTTTTGATCACTTTCCTAATATGCAGGAGCATCTGGGGAAAAATGCTGACTTTGTTTTTGAAACAGAGAAGTATGTGGCCAAAATTGGTTCCATTATTCTGGAGTTAGAAAAAAGATTTGGCGATTTCTAAAAAATTGAATTAATTGTAAAATACATGTCATTTCCATTCAAATCTGATTTGGACATTAAAAAATTGCAGTCATTATCAGTACAAATTACTCATTGTGCAAAATATCTCTTGAAAATGAGATATTAACTCTGAAAAATTACATTTTTTTGAGGGCCTGTGCAGAAGAAGAATCATTTTGGAAGTTTGTGCCTAGACAGAAATTTCCAAATTTGAGAAGATGCAGTGCAATTCTACACTAATGTTTTGGTTCTACTTATTTGTGTGAATCTGCATTTTCATATTTAAAAATTATTAAGAGTAAGCAATGTTCAGACATGACAGATGAGCACCTTAAGGATTCCCTGAAGCTGCCCTGACACAGTACTCGCCTGATACCGAACAGTTGGTTACCGAAATGGTGACGCAGGTGTCACACTAACAATGGGTGAAGGCATGTATTTTTTAAGAAATATTGATAGGTAGGTTAAAGGAGTGGGTAAAGGAGTTTGTGCAGCGTACAGTTTTGTGAGTGCTTTTATGCAACTCTCTCCCAAGAAATCTCTAAAAGTTTGTTGTCCCCCGTAAGAAAAGTATTTGGGCAGTGCTGCCCAACAACTTTGAGCTGAACCCCCAAAAATGTACGTAGATCACTGCCAGATTTAATTCTGAAAGTAGATCACAGTCTCTTGGGAGTTGGCCACCCCTGCTGTAAGATTTTGCCAAGTATTTGCTCTGTGCCACTTACTACTTTTCATAGCCTTTGAAATAAGACTTAATTAGGTTCTATGTGTACTTTTAAAAAGCAAGGGAGATAAAAGTGTGTTGCCCCATCTTATGTCTTCCGTCTCCCATTCACTCTTAAGAGTAGAAATACCTGTGATGTCCCAACCAGGTTTTTTTCTGCTATCGCTGAAGCATAATCCCTTCTCTCTCTAGTATTTTACAATTATTTATTTTTATATTTCCACCAACTTCCACTAATCAGCTATACACTTTTGACTAGTATTGGTTGCAGTTGAATGCTTTTTTCTGCAAAATATTTAAGAAGATTAATCTTTTTCAGTTAAACCTGAATAAATTTGCTCTGGCCCTGATTCTCCCCTCTTCCCACTACCACCACCACCATGTGGGAATACTGTGTCCAGCACCACATTGTTGTTGTTGTTCAGTCGTGTCTGACTCTTCGTGACCCCATGGACCAGAGCACGCCAGGCACCCCTATCCTCCACTGCCTCCCGCAGTTTGGCCAAACTCATGCCAGTCGCTTCGAGAACACTGTCCAACCATCTCATCCTCTGTCGTCCCCTTCTCCTTGTGCCCTCCATCTTTCCCAACATCAGGGTCTTTTCCAGGTTTAAGTCATACTCATAACTGAAAGTAAACAGATTAAGGGTCTATTGATTTCAATGAATATACTTGAAGTATAACTACTATTGGATACCACCCCTAGGTTTTTCACTTACTTCTGGTTTTCAGTGCTGGCATAAAATCTTTCTCAGTTCATCTTGGAATTGTGATTAAAACAGATGTTATGTGATTCCCTATTCCAGTAGGATACCTAAGGTCACTTGGTTCTATTATGCTGTGAGTTTGCTTCATGATCTGATCCTAAGACTCCATGCTTTATCACTTAATATTGGAAAAGACATTTAGTTCAGCAGATCATGATGTTCCACCAGTATGATTATTAGGTTGCTTTTATAGGATATTTTGAGTTTTGCCAACTGATTTAGTGGCAGAACAGACTCAGTAACAGAAACAAAAGTTTAGGCTGGAGATAACCTGTAACAATATTTTTTAAAAAAAGTATTTAATGAGTAGAGCTACCCAGAAAAATAAATACTTATCACCACATTGGAACATCCCCCAATCATATTATGGGAAGCACATAGATAAATTTGGTCTCATAGTGAAACCTGTTGCACTGTTTCAGAGGAAATCCCTAGCTCCTCTCTTGGGCTTTAAGCTTAGTGGAGGGAGGAGGATTCCGTTCAACAGGAAAATGAGCCTGTATCTCTCTTCAGGTCATTTTTCAGGTGGAAGGGCAGGGTATAGCTTTGGTTTTGTGTTTGTGTTTGCCAAGTGCCCAAAGCCTTTCAGACACAGGCAAGCCCATGTGCCTTCCTTTGGATGTTGCTGTTTGAAATGGTGAGTGATAAAGAGTGCTGCAGTCTTTCTTAGAAAAGGTTTTTTATGTGTTTTCTGAGCGTTGTTGAATAATTTTATTTACTTTCAAGAGTAAAAAATGGTTTGGCTTTAAGAAATACTTTAATAGCAAAAGGTTTCTGCCTATATAAAGCTGAAAAGAAGAAAGAGAAACAGTTTTGCATCATCTTATCTTCAGCATCACATCAGCATTGTTATTTTTCATTTGAACATTTGTATTCAGTTTTATAATATACTGTGTTAACAAAATGTCAGTCTGTTTTGTATTTGCAGTTGTAATATAATGTATTTATCACTGTAGTATAGAATATTTCTTCCCAATCATCAACTGCTTGCCTCATTGTAAAATACTGGATTCATGGTACTTTGTACAAAAAATTGGTTTGTTTAAACCATTTATTGTGCAAATTCAGAAATGGAGAAGATGGAATTGCATCTATTCCAACCTCTCAAATGTTCTGAATTTCTGAATTTGCACAATAAATGGTTTAAACAAAGGGTTGTGGGTTTGAGCCCCACTTTGGGTGAAAGATTCCTGCATTGCAGGGGGTTGGACTAGATGATCCTTGTGGTCCCTTCCAACTTTAGAATTCTGTGATTCTGTGAAATAAATGACTAGCCAACTGCAGATTGACAGAATTCCATCTCTCCTCTGGCACCTGCTTGACTCTTATACTACCTGTAGATAAAGAGGAGGTGAAAACTCCTATCCCTGCATTGAATTCCCTGTGTCTTCCTGCCTGCAATTCCTTGTCACCTATGGTTACCAAGCTAGTGCTTAAATACAGGTATAAGGCTTATCTGATCCATCCATCCATCCATCCATCTGCCATAAAGCAAGAAGCTAATCAGGTACATTGTGGAATTGAGTTTGATGGAGAGTCATATGCAATAAGCCTCCCAACTTACACAATTAAAATGTGGCTAGTAAAAACATATGTGTTGTCTAGTTTACTAGGTTATAACATAAGGCTCCCCCCCCCTTTTTTCCTTTTAGTGATGTGGATCAATTGTCTGTAAAAGATCTCTACCATTTCAGGAAAATCGCAAGAAGCAATACTGATGAAATGGACTCAAGGATGCGAGATACAGGGAATGATAGTGCCAGCACTGCTCCGAGGAGCACAGAGGAGTCTCTTTCGGAAGATGTGTTCACTGAATCGGAACTCTCTCCAATAAGGGAGGAGCTTGTTTCTTCGGATGAACTTCGGCAAGACAAATCTTCTGGAGCCTCATCAGAATCTGTCCAAACAGTAAATCAGACTGCCACAGAACATGTAACAGCTATTTCAGACTCTGCTAATGTACTTGGTAATGTAAACTCCAGTCTAGAACATCCTTTGAATGATGGCAGCAAGTCTGTTAGGGATACTGTGGGTTCAGAATCGGCAGACACAACTCTAAAAGAAGTACAAGATACTGCAGAGGGAACTGCTGCTGATGCTCAAGAGGCAGCACATGGCACCGATCAGGAAAATGTACCAGAAGGTGAGGAGTGTTTGCTTTCTGAAGAAAATGATTCTAAAAGGGATGCTACAAATAAGGGGCAACTTGTGAAAGAGCCAACTCAAGATTCTGAGACAGATATTGATATGCTGCGGAAACTTTGGAAGAGCCATACTATGCAACAAACTAAACAACAAAGGGACAACATGCACCAAGATGCACATAAGGAAATGAAGCACAAAGTAGCAATAGCTGATGGAACAATAGAAGGTAAGTAAGTAAATATTAGAGTAATACAGACAGATAGATAGATAGATAGATAGATAGATAGATAGCAGTGGTGTGGCTGGAAAATATAGCCCATTCCTATACCAGCTTAGTCCACTGACAGATGAAGAGAAGTAGTTGTCATAGCTAGAAGAATTACTTATGCCTACATTAAAAATGATTAAATATAAATTTGCGTCATAAGTTTGTCTTTATTATTAAAAAAAATAATTAAATGAACACCAAGTAGGTTTTTTTTTAGCATCTTGTTATTTGACGTAACCTTATCACACATAATTGAATTGCTCCCGTTAGTGATAAAATGTGTCTTGGAAGTATTTACCATGTTTGCATTCAGAATGCAGTTTGTAGACTATGAGCAACAAGTATGCCAGTTAAGGTAACATTTAGCATTTATGATGATAAACTTCCATAGTGTAAAATCCATACCCACAGCAATAATGAAAGCAGCAGCGAAAAGGTAATTTATTGGCTTAGCCAAAATTTGTATTTACATGCAAAGCTGTTGGACAACTGTATCTCCAATGGAAAGGAATGCCATAAGAGAGAAGACATTGCCCTGTGTCATCATACCACTATGGCTTTTGATGGAATTACAACCAGGCCATCTCCTGCAGCCCTTAAGGCCTGATCTGGTAGTGAGAAAGATGCTCTTTCGGGTACCTGGATTCCAAGCTATATTGGGCTTATACACCAAAGTCAGCTTTCAAAGGTTAGTTTTGGAAGAATGAAAGAGTGCACAGAGATAAAGTAACGAGGACAGTTCAGAAAGAGAAGGAAAACATTTAAAGGAGTTTCAATAAAGGAAATGAGGAATCCTGGGAAAGGGGAGGGAGGAAGTATTTAAAAAGACAGATAGCAGATTTCAGGATACAGTACAAAGTGTTTGTAAGAAAAGAACACTGAGAAACTCAAGACACAATAAGAGATTAACCAGGATTTTAGTTGCACAGATGAGGAGAAAATGACTCTTTATTGGGTGATTTCAAGCTATGAAAAAAGAAAGCAACTGGAAGGGTATACATATTTTTCAACTGAATGCAATAACCACAGGAACTGGAAGGGCACATTTAGGTGGAGAGGGGTTATCCAGCATGCAATTGCATAAAAGCAGAGAGATTTATAAGTTGTTGGCATCAGTCTGACTCAAGATAAAATGGAGTGTGCCTCCAGGGGTGTCGGGGTTTGGGTGCTGGAGCTCCTCGTGCGCAACTTGAAATAGTCATGCACGAGGTACCAGTTGCGGGGAAAGCGGCCAGCGTTCCGCGTGCTTTTGAGCACGGTCGCCGGCCAAGTCTCACAATCCGAAGGAAGCTGAGTAAGCCAATTGATGACTCCGAAGGTGTATGAGTTCCTAGTTGCCTTCTTAGTGAAAAGTTGCCTCGTGAAAATGAATATACCCTGACTCTGAATAGACGGACCAGTTAAATGAAAATAAAATTTTTACTTTAAACCTTTTACTCCCCTTATTTCCCCAAAGGAAGACAGACACCGGTTGTATCTTTAGTGGCTTCGGCAGAACCCGCATAGGCTCGTCCCCTAAGCTAAGTTCTCCTAAGCTTAAAGTCCCTGCGCGCCCGATCTTCCGCGAGGCTAGCTAAATAAAACTAAAACCGAAATATCTTCCGCAATTCTAGCCCTAGGCTAAACCTAAAGGAAAACCTAACTAAGGCTAAACCGAATGATCTTCCGCGATCTAACTCTAACTAAAAGAAAAACCCATCCAACCCATCCAGCCCGCTCCTAATCCCTTAAACTAAACTTGACTTCAACTAAAACCCAACTAAAACAAAATGAAAGAATGCACGAACGAACGAACGTGCCTAAGCGGGGTGCCTCTGCCTTTTATTAGGGAACAAACGTGACATCATCATCAATGCCTCAACCAATAAAATCACTGTTGCTGCCCTCCAAAAAGGCGGGAAGCAAGTTTAACGCTCATTAACAACTTTGAACATGACCGGAACTATAAAATAAAGGCGGATTAATCTCATAAGTGAACCACACTATTCATTCATGCTTTCACTTTCGCTTTTGCGCGCAGTTATACCAAAAGTAGATCTCGAAAACCTCATAAAATAACCAAATAAATATGAATCCATGGCGGATCCGTGAAACGTATTCCGACATATCATCTTTCTTTTTTTGTTTTAAATTAAATTATTTTTGTTTTAGTTATATAAAAAAAGAAGGTTAAAGATATCAAAAGCATTTATCCTGACATAAACATTACCATTTGTTATGATATAGACCTAGATATGAACACTACCGACTTTGTCCATAATCATCTTTTCACAAGAGGAAATACTTGTATAATAATATAGCAAAAGTCATGAAAATAACAAACCACTGGCCGAACATAAAAAGTGATCGATCCGATACACTGTAAACTTTCTAGGCATATATAAATACTTCAGTATGTAGCGTAAAACAACAAATTACTTCATAAGCATGTATACTTTCGCGTGCAGCGTAAAACAACAAATTACTTCCCAAACACAAGAGAGGACCTGATGCAGCTCCAAAATTAAAAATAACGGATAACGACTGCCCAAACATAAGAGAGGTCCCGATCCGGGACCCAAAATAAAATATAACTAGAGCTGGGGCTACATAGCCTACCCAGACCCCTCCCCCATTTTTTTTAAATTTTATTTGGAAAACAGGAAAAATGGATAAGGTAAAAGAAAAGGTTCGTGGCACTGGGGCTACAGAATCGAGGGAACTTTCAGGAAGGTAGATTCTGGACTTACCACAGCGACCACAGGTAACGGGGAACTAGGGTCCGATTCCAGAGAGGGGATTTAAGCCACCTATGTAATGGCTTTCCAGCCGTGAGTTGGGATTTAAGCCACCTAAGTAAAGGTCTCCCAACCATGAGGAAGGATTTAAGCCATCTACGCAAGGGTTTCCAGCAAAAGCGAGATGGGATTCAAACCACCTACATAAGGGTCTCCCATCAACAGCAGGAAACAGAGTGGAAGGAAAAGCTGGGAACCTGGTTTACTGCCAAAAGGTAGCATATAGAGGGGATTTTTTCAAAAGAAAAGAGGGGTACCAAGAGGGTAGGATGCCACCAGACTTGACATATATACCTTGAACAAATCCGAGAATGACCAATTCTTTGACCAAAAGAAAGCATTTCAAATAAGGTATATAAGCGTTAAGACGCACATTTTGAACTACAACTTTTGTAAGCACAACGTGGAGATTTAAGATTATTGAAATGAAACATATATGCAGGAATATGTCTATGACTAGAACTGCACAAAGACGATGCTTTGACCTTACATAAACATTTCCATATCATCAAAATTGTGACGCTCTAAATGGAAACCATTTCAGAAAAGTTTCATATATATAAACATCCATATCATTAATTACCAAGCTATAAGGAAAACACATGTAACATGCGAGGCGGATATTTCAAGAAGCATACAAAATTAAATATGCAATTTTTGTAAATACAATAAAAGTACAGGACAGTTTTAGAACTGCAAAATACACTGGAGAGGAAGATGAAGACGATGAATGAGTTGCCGGTCGTCTTCTACTCAGGTTTATACGATTCTGGAACTCAGGAAAAGTTCATGGAACACAGGAAGAGTTCCTGAATAAAGTTCTGCATACGAGGGATACAGGAACATCTGTAGAGGAAAGAAGGTTAAGCAAGCAATTCATGGTGATCTGCTAGTGAGTGTGAGAAAGAGTGAAACTGGAACAAATCCAGGCAGCCAGGAACCAGAGGCCGCCCAGAGGCAAACAAAAGGTCTAGGCAGTAGGAGGATAAGGCAAACTGCCCAGAACTCAACTGGTGCTGTTAGTTGAGCACTTTTGAAAAGTTACTGCACTTGACAGGAAGTTGAGAAGTTAGCGAGTAGCTAACAACCAGAGTTAGACATCACGGCTTGCGATGAAAAGGGAATATCGAGTTTCACGCAAGGTTAGTCCAGCGTGTTTCTTGAATGAAGAATGGGAGTTGAACACACAAACAGGTGTGGGAAATAGGGGTTTTTTCCGCAGAAGTAAGGACAGTCCTCCGCTGAGAAGGATTAAGCAACAAGGGGCTGCCGTTGAAGATGCAGGCTGGCAAGTACCACGCAGGGGTCTCCTGACTTGACCTTCAGATGTAGAGTTCCTTGCGGAAGACCGTACTCCTGAGCACTAGGAGGAACCGCCTGAAGAGCCTGTAGTAAAGTTCTTGGCTGATGCAGAAAAAGATACTCCAAAAGAATACCTGGGGAGATGCGGAGCATATTTGCAACCAGGTAGAGAATAACAGAGAGCAGGTGAAAAGGGTTTGCGGCTTCGGTTGGAAACAGGTATGCTGCAGGAAGTGATGGCAGCGATCCGTAGATACGGTGAGTACCAATCAAAATCAGCCAACAGAATGCCCATGCGAAAGACAGTACGGAACATAGCAAGGAACGTCCCATAGTTGGCGACTGGATCACTAGAGCAAAAGAAAGCTTCAACGATGTGAGAGTGCTTGAAGATGCTGCTGAGCAGAACTTATAGACAGGAGAATTAACCTTACCAAGCAGTGGATCTCTCCAGGAGAACTTTGCGATAGATTTTCTGGAAAGGACAGTTTTAAGACTATCAAGGGAAAGTTCTAAGGTCAATGACTGTGGAGCTTTATCCATGAGGTACTGACGGAGAGTAGAGGGTTGCACACGATCCTGGTGTAGCAGCTCTTTGATTAGGGCCTCTGCTGCAGCGAGCTTTTCTGACGTCAGCGCCCATTGGTCGACCCATACAGGGGGTCCTTCCTTCCATGTGAGTGGAAGAGCATGTACTGGCGCTGATGCAAAGGCCCACATCAAAAATGTGTATGGACAACAGTTTTTGCCTTTGACAATAGGTCTCTACCCCAAAGGGTGATAGGCACATCCATAACAAGTGGACGGAGCTGCACCATGGAGCCTGAGTCTGACTGGAAGGTAATCGGATGCACGCTCTGGTGGGCGGGTTCGAAACCTCCGACTCCGAAGACTTCCTGGGTGACAGTCGTTGCCCACTGGTCAGGCCAGTCCTTTCTGGCGATAACTGTGACATCTGCACCTGTATCAAGAAGACCCTTGATCTTTCGTCCACCCATTTCTAAGACGAGGTGAGGGCGTTCTTCTGTAATCTTAATTAGCGCCATAGCTGCCTGGGGAGGCAAAGAGTCTACAGGAGCTGTAGGCGTGGAAGTAAGCAAATAGAGTCTGGCAATTTCCAAACCTTTTGTTAGGACACATGGAACTGTTGAGAATCCTGGAATCAGCAACTGAGACGAATCCGTAATTCGAACTAGGCCTGCAGTCAATGTGACTGTGGCAGGGAGGCGATCCATCCTAGGCAGAATAAGGCAGATTGAGGTGTCTGGGAATGGACCACGAATGGATGTTGGCAATTGCTGAGCAAACCATGGATTTGAAAAGTAACAGTCCTCTGTTAAGAAGAGTGGTATACCTGGGACAGAAGATTCTTCTTGTTCCTCACTGGCAGTGTCTGAAGACATCTTCCTGGCTTCGGGTTTCTTGCACTGCTGAAGTTGGCAACTCTGAAGCTGCTTTGCGTTGAGTTGGCAAACTTGAGGTTCTCCTGTTGGCAAAAGTTGCTGATGCTGTTGAACCTGCTGGCATTCAGTCAGTCGTGCATCAAGCTGACAGGATGGAACTTCTTCTTTGACACAAGGCAGTCGAAGTTGTTGTTCCTGATAATTGTTTGGTTGTGGTGGGCTGAGCTTAAAAGCTGGAGGTGACACAAAGGTGTGGACATTGCTAACCGGAGTGATGTTTAAGCTTCCACAAGATGGAGCTGGCTCACTCACTTGTATTCTTTGGCCACATGGAAAGTGATCATCAGCTGGGCTGTTACCTGGATATTGCTGTTTCATCAAGGGCAAATGTCCTTCAATGACAGATTGACCTTGACTCGAGGGTGAATAAAGCTCAGGTGCTGCAAGGTTGACCTCAGTAGGATGTCTTCTCAACGTTGAAGGCAATTCTGCGATCAAAGACTTAACTGCGATTGCTTGCTGTGAAGCAAGGGTGACATCAGTAGGAATTGAGAAGCGTTTAGCAGGAGATGAACTGAATGCTGTGTTTTCTGCTGGAACCCCTTGGATAGGTAAGGCAGATGATGAAACCTCTGGAACCTGAATGTCTGAAGAGGTCACATCTTTTCTCTGGACATCTGAAGAATAGACATCTCTCTAGATCACTCTTTTTTCCTGAGGACCTGGGTAAGGAGTAGCGTTGTTCGCTTTTCTAGGATGATTGACCTTTATGATGTTCTTGAGCTTGCACCCTATTGTTTTACCGGGGCCGGGGCGCGGCCCGCAGAACCGTTTCCCTGAACTGGAGATGAGGTAGGTGAGGTATTCTGTGGATTCAAACGACAATCATTCGCCCAATGAAATCCTTTTTGGCAGATGGGACATCTCTCTGGCGGCTTGGCAGAAGGCCTTGGTGTTGCCGTGCATTGCGACCTGAAATGCCCATCGCCTCCACACCCATAGCACTTCTTGACTGGCGTAGAGCTGTCTTGACGTGGCATCTGTACCGCAGCTGCCAAGAGTTGTGCTTTGTAGGAGTGGGTACCAACATTCTGGCAGACGCGTAGCATCTCAGTCAATGTGGCATCTGGACGAGCTGCAACTGCTGTTAGGGCATTCTTGCAGTCATCATTGGCATTTTCAAAGGCGAGTTGTTTTGTCAGCATGTTTCTGGCATGACGATCTTCTATCTGGCGTTCCACTGCAACAATCAGGCGATCCACGAAGTCCCCATAAGGCTCTCTTGGACCTTGCCTAACTGCAGCGAATCCTGATACTGAGCTGGCATCTGTGCGATTGGGTAATCTGCGCCAAGCTTTGACCACGATGTCTGCTATGGTGACGAGTGCAGCATCAGGTATGGCTAGCTGTTGATTGAGATTGGAGTAATGTCCTGATCCTGTGAGCATATCTTCTGTGGCGAGTGGTGTTGCACGTCTGGCTGCTACTTCTTTCCACTCTTGCAGACACAGAAGAGCATCTGTAGGCGACAGGAAGGTGCGAAGTATTAACTTCCAATCAGATGGCAGAAGTCTACTAGTAGACAATCCTTCAAGTAAGCTTCTAGTATAAGGAGCTTGAAGTCCATTTTCGCGTATGGCTTTTCGCAGTTCACGTAGTGTTTCAAAAGGGATGGCTTGATATCTTGCAGGTTGTCTTCCATTGGCACGAATCACTGGAAAGATATGCATTGGATCAGCACTAAAGTCTATTTGTCCCAAAGCTGCTTCTAAAGCTTGAGTTCTGCAGATGGGTTGTATTGCTGTTGGATCTGTAGGTGGCATCAGTGAGTTTAAATCTTCTTGATGCTTTCCAAATGATGAGCCACTAGATGGTGCTAAAGAGTCTTTGACATCAGGATGCCTTGAAGATGGCTGACTATGAAGACAAGATGGCTGACTTGAAGTTGGAGCATAAGGTTGTTGGCTCTGTACTGCAAGTTCTGGCATCTGGATCATCATTGTTTGGCTTTGCTCTTGCCTTGGAATCTGCATTAGCATTGGAGGTGCTGAAGGGTTAGCAAATTGATGTTGTGCTGCTTGCATTGAAGCTTGGATCGCTGTTGATTGAAAATCAGCTTGCTGAAAAACTGGAGCTGCTGGCTTGAGCGCAGCCTGCAGGGCAGCAGGGTTTGCTGGCAAAAAGGCTGCTTGCTGCTGCTGCTGCTGGATCGCTGGCAAAAGCGCGGCTTGCGATGGAGGAAGCGGGACCGTTGCTTGGAGCGAGGTCCGCGGCTGCTGCTGACTTGAGATCGCTGGCTGGTAAAGGGCCTGCGATGACTGCTGAGCGACTGGCGGTGGGGCAGTCCGCGGCGGGGCTTGAAAGGCCGACGGCATCTTCTGCACCGGCACAGGCGGCAATGAATCTGGCAATGACAAATTAGACAAGGGCGAGTGCGTGTACGACAACGGGGCCTGAACTGGCTGCTGCGAGGGGGCCGAAAATGGCACAACCGCAAGCGGCAGCACAGGGGCACTATTAAAAGCAGTATTTCCTAAATTCACTGTTCCATTAAGCAAAACATTTCTTGGGGCAATTTGTTGGAAGCAATTTCTTACTTTGCTCCATACCAATTGTACAGGAATTCCGATTTTCGGGTTGGCCATAAATTCTAACCCGATCCTTTCCCATGAAGCTAGATCTTTCGTTCCCTCCTTAGGAACCCAAGGGCAAACTTCCCCAATAGTCTTAACTAAAAGCTCTACTTCTGATTCAGAGACAGGGTGACCATTTCTTTTCAAAAGGTACAATAAATCTTCACAAAATTTAACTTGAGCAGTTGAGAGTGAGGAGCCCATTTTTTATACTTTTCCAAAACTTTTCCTCCCCCACCCGTAGGCTTCTACTAGGGGCTACCGGCCCTACCCGTAGGCTTTGACCGAAAAACCTGGCACCCGTAGGCTTTAGCCAGAAAACCTTCCCTCCCACCCGTAGGCTTTTTCGGGAGACACCGGCCCTACCCGTAGGCTTTGACCGAAAACCCTGGCACCCGTAGGCTTTTGCCAAAACCCTTCCCACCCGTAGGCTTTAGGGAAGACCTTACCCTGCCCGTAGGCTTACACTAAAATTCCTTGCCGCTCTACCCGGGGACCCCTTGGGGCAAATTTTACTCTATTTTGGGCAAGCGGTGGATCCGCGCTACTGCAGCGAAATCCTGGATAAACCGGGCCGTTATACCTCACCTCTCAACGTCTGTTTCCGAGCCACTTCCGATATGTTGCCTTTAACCGGAGTCTTCGTGGAAGCGATTTTCGACTACGCTTCGCCTCAGAGAGGGCACCACTTGTCGGGGTTTGGGTGCTGGAGCTCCTCGTGCGCAACTTGAAATAGTCATGCACGAGGTACCAGTTGCGGGGAAAGCGGCCAGCGTTCCGCGTGCTTTTGAGCACGGTCGCCGGCCAAGTCTCATAATCCGAAGGAAGCTGAGTAAGCCAATTGATGACTCCGAAGGTGTATGAGTTCCTAGTTGCCTTCTTAGTGAAAAGTTGCCTCGTGAAAATGAATATACCCTGACTCTGAATAGACGGACCAGTTAAATGAAAATAAAAATTTTACTTTAAACCTTTTACTCCCCTTATTTCCCCAAAGGAAGACAGACACCGGTTGTATCTTTAGTGGCTTCGGCAGAACCCGCATAGGCTCGTCCCCTAAGCTAAGTTCTCCTAAGCTTAAAGTCCCTGCGCGCCCGATCTTCCGCGAGGCTAGCTAAATAAAACTAAAACCGAAATATCTTCCGCAATTCTAGCCCTAGGCTAAACCTAAAGGAAAACCTAACTAAGGCTAAACCGAATGATCTTCCGCGATCTAACTCTAACTAAAAGAAAAACCCATCCAACCCATCCAGCCCGCTCCTAATCCCTTAAACTAAACTTGACTTCAACTAAAACCCAACTAAAACAAAATGAAAGAATGCACGAACGAACGAACGAACGAACGTGCCTAAGCGGGGTGCCTCTGCCTTTTATTAGGGAACAAACGTGACATCATCATCAATGCCTCAACCAATAAAATCACTGTTGCTGCCCTCCAAAAAGGCGGGAAGCAAGTTTAACGCTCATTAACAACTTTGAACATGACCGGAACTATAAAATAAAGGCGGATTAATCTCATAAGTGAACCACACTATTCATTCATGCTTTCACTTTCGCTTTTGCGCGCAGTTATACCAAAAGTAGATCTCGAAAACCTCATAAAATAACCAAATAAATATGAATCCATGGCGGATCCGTGAAACGTATTCCGACACAGGGGTGAAGTCAAACCACTGGAGAATCACAGCACCTACTGTGGCTGCAAAGACCAGTAACTCGTAACTGCTGCCTCCCATGTTGCTTTTGCTTTTGCTGCAACTTGCCAAGAAAGATCTGACATTTAATATTGTCTTTAATGAAAGGTTCTCTAACAAAGGAGAAGAGAAGACATCGGTTACACAAGTTCTTATGTCTCAGAGTTGGCAAGCCAATGAGAAAAACATTTGTATCACAGGCAAGTGCATCCATGCAACAGTACGCACAGAGAGATAAGAAACATGAGTACTGGTTTGCTGTGCCGCAAGAAAGGTAAGATGGGAGCGCTTTTCTGTAAATATAGCCCTCATAAAGGACTGCCTTGTCACTTTTCAGCTTAACAATTGCTGCTTTCTTTTAGTATACCAAACTATTTTTCTACCAGACTCAGAAAGTATTCAGCTCATAGGAGCCAATTCGCAGGGGCCGAGGTCCATTTGACCCCTCCAATAAAACCATATCTTGTGCCCGATTATGCGAGGCAGGGGTTACCTGGGCTCCGCCAATATTGTTGATGCCTGAGAAAGACACACATTCTTAATTTATGGACTTCACTGTTGCAAGTTGTGGTGGTGGCTTTCAGTGGCTACTAGTCAATATGCCTGTAAACAATTGAAAGATGGTTCTTGATACTACTAGTTTTATTTAGGGATGAGTGAGGAAAGAATGAAGTACAACACAATAGTTTTTCAGAAAAATTAGTAGTCCCTTTTTATGCTTCTGAGTGATTGTATTCTAAATTTTCATTGGAATACATTATTAAAAATTGTAATGAACATTCACTCGTTCTTTCTTTTCAAAAAGAATAGTGAATAAGCAACAGTGGAAAGGTATTTAGAAGAAATTTGAAACATGTATAAGTCTTTGTAAGTTTGAAAGTTCAGTAACTACTTTTCTCTTTTGCTCTCTGAAAGGACTGAGCATCTGTATGCCTTTTTTGTTCAGTGGAGTCCAGAAATATATACAGATACAGAGGAGATAAGTAGAGAGCCTGGCTTTATGGTTGTAAAAAAGTTTGAGTCTGAAGCCAGTGAAGATTCAATTAACGAAGCAGCTGCTAAGGAGTGGGAGGTAAGTGATTTTAAAGATTTCTTAATGACTGGAAGTCATAGCTTTTGTTTGAAACATTTCAACTTTCTATATGAGGAATGTCCATGGGGAAAATATAAATTAGATGTTTTTTAATGCAATCTCTATTTTTAGGGTGCATTTGGAGCCAAACTACTGTTACATGCAGGTGTGTATATAACATGTAGTCTGACTCTGTTTAAATTGGAAAAGCCATTTTGGAGAGAGGTAATTTGCAATCGGAGAAGAGAAAGCATAAAACCTTTTCCTTATCAGACTTTAATTCCCAGCAGCTTTTCTTCTCCATGAATTGCAAGCTTGTTGAGAAGGAATTGAGCCCGCCCCACACTATTTTACTTATCTCAATCACTTCTCGCTCCTCACCCTGCTTCTTTTCCCAGTTTGAAAAGTTCTGTCGGATTACCATTACATTTGTTCATTGCTAAAGAAACTGATGAGCTTTTGGCTCAAACAGTTGCTACCTTGCAAAAGATTTATGTAGTTTTGTACTATTTTGCGAAAGGAAAAATAGACCTGCCTGTTAATTTGTACATGTAATAAACCAAATGTTTGTGTTGCCCGGGCTTAGTTTCTAGTGTAATGTATGTATTTATTTATGTACATAAGCTTAATATGTTATTTTAGTTGTGTGCTTGTGTCCTAAACACATGCACTTATGTACTCCATAATATTATGTGACTCAGTGTATGCTTGTTGTGCTCATGAAGACTTGCTTGGTTCATCTTTTGTAGATGTTGTAGATGTTCCAGTTGCTGGTCTTGATTCTAAACGTTACAATGTGCTTCTCCTGGATTTGCATCAGAATCTGCTGTATTTTTTATTAGTTATGAAATCAAGACAGGAAAATATGAGTGAATTTTAATGTGACATCTGTGCAGAAACAATTACATATAAAATTTTAAGCACCTCTGGAACAGAAAACAATGAATTCTGCTTCATTGATTGTTTATTTAATGTACATTTGTTTTTCAGTATTTTGATATTACCATTTTATGAATCTAAAATTGACTTTAAATAAAATTTCAATATAATAGGTATATAGATATATACTTTTTGTTATGGGAATTCAGTGATTACTGAGAGCGTTTCATGAATATCCTAGCAAAAATCAGTTTGCAAAGGTTAATGCTTTTAGTCCATGCACTCTTCTTTTCTAAGAGATCAGAATCTCTTATTAGCAGTCTTTTGAGATTCATTTTAAAGGGAAGGAGCTTAAAAAGCAGAGGAAGTTATGGTTTGGACATTGAAATAATGAAAACTCAGTTGCTCTCTTGGAACCCAAGTGACCATTGTTATATCCATTTCTAGTATACTCTGCTGTTCTTACAGGAGCTTTCAGGACAAAGATTCCTGAAGTCAACTATTTCATGGTTTTCTTGCCAGCAGTCGGTTATTGCTACTGGAAGAGTATGCCTGTCTTTGATTTAGTCTGTGTAGTGAAACAGCAATATGATTCCCTAGTGTGTGTGGACAGTCTGTAAGTTACCTACTCGGATATTGCTGGTGTACAGCTGTGGATTGTTGAGAGAAAAAGATGCAGAAAAGCTAGTGTGATCATCCTTTGCATATCTGGTGTTAAAGGTAGAAACAGTTGAACAGTATTGTTGATGATAGACATTTTAATGCCTCTGGTACTCTTTTTGTGTGGCGTTTTTTTCTGAAGTCTTTTTTATTATTAAACCTATTATTCTAGAAAAAAAGGTCTGCTTTCAGTTATGATGTCAGCAACATATGGCTCTGGGCTATATGATTTTGATGTACAGAACATTTGTTTTCTAGTCCCCAACTTTACTATTTACTGCTCAGTATACCAAGTCCAAAGTTTATCTTGTAAATTTACCAAATTCACACTTCAGCACTTTCCAGATGGAAAAAAGGAAGGACTTTAGTGATATATAACATTAATCAAAGCAGCATTTTACCCCTACAGAAAGGTACCAAATTACATCTTTACTGTCTTTGGCTACATTAACAAATGTGCATGCATTGCCTACTTCAACACAAAATTACTAAGACTAATACATGATGCTGGTGGGTGAGGTAAATAGTAAAAAGCTGAATGACTGTAAGCTTGTTGGAACTGTCTTTTCCATGCAAATACATGTTCAGATTGTTTTCTGTTTAACATCAGATGTGATATATTTTTCTGCATAGGAGGAGCCATTAACTTATGGACTGCCCTTCCTGCCAGCACAATACAACTTCTCTCTCTTTTTTTAAAATGATATTTATTAAGTTTTCCATTTTAACAATCCAATCAAACCATATCGTATATTCCAAATTATACATATTATTCAATAATCAAACAATCCAAATATTATGCCAAAGTATAAAACTTTTCAGGGGGACTTCACCATGCTCCGAGGTTGGTATACAACAATACAACCTCTCTCAATACAACCCTTGAGAGAAGGTCACCTGCATTACAGTTGCTAGCGCAGGCCCTCCAGTTCCAGTAACACCTGCACACTAATCTAAAAATAAATAAATAACCTGCAAAAGGTATTTCTAAGCTACAGTAGAATAAATCTTCTTGACCTGTGTCCCTTTCTATTGGAAGCTGTTTCGAAGAAACCACATCCTGTATTGATACAAATAGGTGCAATGCTTATTGAAAATATTAGGACTTGGATGCTTTCCAATATTTGGACTAATTCCCATTACTAATAAACCATGGAACTTTCCCCCACCTTTCTTTAATAAGCCTTGCAATAGGATTCTGCAGTCTCTAAATACTATTTTTAGTTTGTTCTCTTTACATTCATCTTCATGGTTATGAGAATTCAAATGCTCTGCAAGTCTCTCTGCCTGTTATGTCTAAGTTAAAGATATCAAGGTCAAAATAACTTTTGACAAGAGGCAGGATTTTTTTTTTGAATGTGCATATGTAGGTTGTAAACCATTCATTGTCATATATCAATTTTGAAGGCAAAGTTGACATTTAAAAAGAGTGTAAGGCTTGTAAGATGACATGTTGTCATAACAGTCAACTTCATATTATTGCTCTCCCTAGGTGTACTGCTACATATGATCGTGTTTGCGAGAGACAAATCAAATTCTTTTTGCATACTGTGCTGATTTAAATATTCCTATAAAGCACCTGGCAGAACTGTCACCTGACAGCAGCCATTATATCAACCTCCCTCAACAGCCACTTTGCAGTACCTTATTGTATCAGGTTGTGATAAAGGACAGAAGAGAAGGGATGCAGGGCCACTCTCCTGGTGCAGTTGAGAGACCACCAACTTTTGGCTTCTCCTCTTGGAACTTTTTTCACCCCAGCTGGTCATTAGAAGAATTTGAAACTAAAAACTAAGTTCTTAGTTTCTTCCTCTCACTTTCTTTGTGTTCCTTTTTTTTTTTTTAGTAATTCTTCCTAACAACTTTGCTACCTATCTTGTATCAAGGGAATAGCAAAATACATGAATCATTTCAAGGTGCATTGCACACAGCTGAAATAACTTGGCATCTGTAATCCTGAACTAGCTTTTGTAACAAACTAGAACAAAATAACTTCTCCCAGAGGCCCATATGTTATCCTCGATTTGAGATTAGCCATGTTGAAATATGCAACATGATGTTTTTGTAAAAACAACTTAGGTTTTGTAAATATAGACTCCTAACACTAGTGGAACACTAGTATGTGGCTCTTGCCTGTAACCTGATGGTAGAAGTTACCTTTACATAAGAACATAAGAGCCCTGCTGATTCAGATCAAAGGTCCGTCTAGTCCAGCAACCTGTTCTCACACCAGATACCCATAGAAAGCCCAGAACCACAAATAGTGTTCTCATCAACTGGTATTCAAAAGCACTTAGTTTCTGACAATGAAGATAGGATATAGCCAGAATTCATGACTTTGTCTAATCTTCTTTTAAAGCCATCCAAACCGCTGCTCAGGGCTCCTTTAGGAAGGAGGCCAATAGATATAGATATGATAAATAAAACAAGTTGTGGGCCATCTCTGCATCTTGTGAGAGTGAATTCTTAACTCCCTAGCTCAGGGTTGCCAAACCTTTGGACTAGTAGGCCCATTTCAATTTTCGAGTGTACTGGTAGTGCCAGTCACATACTGACTGCTGTAGGGGAGATGTGGCATAATGCAGAATGGCTCCCATAGGCAGTGTGGCATAACACAGAACTGGAGAGGCAGACACTCCCAACAACTTTATGCTTCACAAAGGAAGTCAGCTATGTCTTGCTTGACCTGGTTATGGGGAACATGCACACAGTGATGCTGTTGCTATCCAATAACAGCCTGTTGTACTGCATGCACCTTTTAGCTCTTCTTGTCATCCTTCCAATTTTGAATTCATTGTACAGATGATGCTTTCCAGTCAGGATTGTCAGACAGGAAGGTGATCAGGTTTTTCCATCTAATCATCATCTACAAAGCCAGCAAAATACCTTTCAAGATGGGTGTGTAGGGGAAAAGCCTGTATATGGCAGGACCTCAGGCCAGCTGGGAAAAGTCTGTAACTCTCTGCCTCTGAGGAACGATTGTGAAATGTAAGGGGTGTGTGGTAGACCAGAGCATAGCACGTCTCTTCTCTCCACATACAAGATAGGGAAAGGAGGAGAATATACATATTTTCCACGTAGCAACCACAGCTAATTTATGTGAGAAGGTTTGTCATTACACGGTTTAAATTATTTCGTATGAAATAAAGAAATGTACCTAGGGACGCGGGTGGCGCTGTGGGTTAAACCACAGAGCCTAGGGCTTGCCGATCAAAAGGTCGGCGGTTCAAATCCTTGCGACGGGGTGAGCTCCCGTTGCTTGGTCCCTGCTCCTGCCAACCTAGCAGTTCGAAAGCACATCAAAGTGCAAGTAGATAAATAAGTACCGCTCCGGTGGGAAGGTAAACAGCATTTCTGTGCGCTGCTCTGGTTCGCCAGAAGCGGCTTAGTCATGCTGCCCACATGACCCGGAAGCTGTACGCCAGCTCCCTCGGCCAATAAAGCGAGATGAGCACCGCAACCCCAGAGTCGTCTGCGACTGGACCTAATGGTCAGGGGTCCCTTTACCTTTTTACTTTGGGAATTGGCTGCAGTGCAAAGGTTTGAGTTTTGTGGTGACTTGAATCCTTTGTTCTCACCTGTCCAGCAATCTGAGGAAACCCCAGCTGCAGATGAAATTTACTGGGAGGCATCAGACAGTTCTTATTTTTTGGCGTAACTGTTGTTGTAAGGCCAAAATGTGATTGTTACATTGATTGATACATTGTTTAAATAGGGTTTTGTATAAAATCTGTGCTGCTCATGTAATTTTTTGTATTGGTACAAATCTAGCTTGTGCCCCTTCAACTAGACATCTTTATAAACATTATCGGGATGTGGGAAAGTACATTTCCTATGCTGCATAATTCTTTTTCAAGGCTTAAAAAGGCATACAGTATTATCACTTTCTTCCTAGATGTTTAAGCTAGAGTAATGAGAACTGTGTGAAACTGCTACTTTGTGAAACATGTTTGTAGTACAATTATATGTCACCGCATACACAGACTGTATACTGCATATACAATCAGTTTGCATGGGGTATACTGTGTGTGTCTGTGAGACTGAGTTACAGGGTGTGCATAATATACATGTTTGTGTCCATAATGCTTTACTTCTAGTCTTGGCTGCCCAAGGATTCCCCCCTCTCAAAATATTTCAAAATGTTATTAATATTGATGGCACTATTACTTCCATTTACACACAAGAAACCTGGGGTTCAGGTCATCCCACGACACACAGCCCAGTTGTCTTCCTACATCCGTAGAAATTCCTCTTCCCCTTTTGATACTTCTCAACTACACAATTTTATCAGACAGAACAGCTGAGATGGTTGGCTAGCATACTTTCAGCAATGTGCGTTATTTAAAAGCATATTTTTCTGCAAAGATTTAAGTGCAAAATGTCAATCAGATTTCTTCTAGAAAAGTTGTGATCACAAAAAAGAACAAGTGTAGCTTATTAAAATTAGTTAACTGAAACAAATGGCAGCTTTTTATGTATTTAATTGTGGATTAACATTGTTCTTGAAGAGATGCAGTTCTGTTTTGACATAATTCTTACTAGATTCTAAAATACTGTTCTGTCTCTTTAAACTATTCAGCCTTTTGAGCACTTCAGTGCACTACAACCTCCCTTGAATATAGAAACATTCCTGTTGTTCATTCACCAGGCAAGACACACCCCAGTGGATGCATACTATTCGCTGATTAGCTTTCTGTCCTGTCAGTCAGTTGTCTGTGACTAGCACGTTATTCTGTCTTCTAGCAAGACTCTTCTGTGCCTGGAATTGAAAGCAGGTAGAGAGAATGTTGTGTGGAAATCCTCCTGTAAAGCTAAAATTGCTTTAATTTATTTTTCCAAGGGAAATGATTCGTTTCTGGTATGGCAAGAAAGGAAGAAAGCACCATTCAATGAAAAATAAATATACCCTGGTAAATTCCTTTGAGAAATATTTTATTGATGTTTTGGCCGTCATTTTGATGATGATACCATGGCAAACTAGCAGTAGTTCCTGCTTTATTAATTGTAAGATTACCTGCAGAATTTTAAATTTTAGATAATTGTTGCATTACAAAGATACTGTAATTCTGAACAGTACAATATTTACGAAATAGTTGAACTTTGCAACCAGAGCATAATGCTTTAAAATGATTTGATTTGAACATAGGATGTAGCAATTTGTTGTAGGCATTGAGGGAAAATGCCTTTTAGGAAGTTTGTTATAGCAACTTGCTCGTTCTTGTGTATTTTAGCTAAAAATTATTTACAAACCATAGCATTAATCTAAAAATACGCACGTTTTTCCAAATGTTAAATATGAAGCTTGAATAATTGTATCCCAAGATCGTGTCTTGAATCCGATGTCCAGTGTGCAGAAGTTAGCTTATTTTTATTTTATCTTTGTTTTATATGGTAGTGTTTTGAAAATGACTCATAGGAAGCAATTAGTGCCACTGAAGTTTTTGTTTAAAAAAAATAAAATGGAGGATAGTCACTATGTGTCTGGCTTGTCACTGTAGCTCAGTGAGTCCCTTGTGTAACTGCCAGAAACAGGAAGCAAGCAACTGCATGTGGAATACTTGAGAGAAGTTCTGTAACCAAGTGCATTACAATAGCATGGATTTTCTGCTTGTAGTTGCAAGGCTACCGGTACTTTCTGCAGAACTTACTGTGACTTGTATAAACTAATTCATCTTTCAGGAGGAAGGAGTGTTTCCTCACAGTAAGCAGCTGCTAACTGTAATTGTATTTCATGCCAAATTCTATATTTCTCTGTTTGTCATGTTGGTATTTGATGATATACTGATTTAAGAATCTGAAATTGGAAAATAGGACCAAGGGGGGGAAAACACATTTTTTTTGTGTCTTGGTAATTGCATCAGTTTGGATCCCTTCCCTTTTGTTCATATAGGAAAGAAAATAAAAATGATCTGACAGTTAGGGTTGGGGGTCTGGGCATATTTTCAGGCACTGTCATTTGCATTCTATTCTCTTTGTTAGAGATAGACATAATATAATACATGTAATGTAATTGGAAATGAGGAATGGAAAATAGTGACTTGTCTATGGGGAGAAACTTTGCATGCAGGTATAGAAATCATACTTAGACATTTTTTCTTGCTTGTGTAGTACATCTCTTTCTGAGATAAGATGTCTCCATTACCAAACATTTTGACACATAATTAAAGGTAAAGCTCCTTTAAGTCTTGCATCAAGTTGAGGCCTGTCATCTCACTCTCACAATGCTCTAAAACCCAGAGTTTGTAAAATGTGAGTAGCATCCTCAAAGCACTAACGATGTGAGATAGCACAATAAAGAGAAAGTGCTAGGGTGGGTAAAAGAATGCTGCCTGGAATCCTTTACATAGCTGAGATGTTTCTCTGGATTTGCACGCAATGGTGGTAAAAAAACCTAAATTATTACATTTAATTCTGAATGTATTTGTGTGGTGTCATTTGAGATTATTGCAGTGCGGGACCAGAACAGAGTTCTTTCTGTAGGCTGTCTGAAAGTTACCCTCCTTTAATCAAAAATTATTTTATTTAATTCTGAAGTTACTTGAAACAGCATTTTAGGGGTGCTGATTTTAAAATGTGTACCGTATTAGCTATTTTGAATCACTTTCCTTCTTTCTGTATTCTTTGTTAACTCTAATTGTTTTCACTGGTTGAGTGCATTCTCATTTAACTCCTGGTACTTGAACACGGATGGTGCTGTGGTCTAAACCACTGAGCCTCTTGGGCTTGCTGATCAGAAGGTTGGAAGTTCGAATCCGCATGATGGGATGAGCTCCCATTGCTCTGTTCTAGCTTCTGCCAACCTAGCAGTTTGAAAGCAAACCAGTGCAAGTTGATAAATAGGTACCGCTGTGGCGGGAAGGTAAACGACATTTCCATGTGCTGTGGCTTCCATCATGGTGTTCCATTGTGCCAGAAGCGGTTTAGTCATGCTGGCCACATGACCCAGAAAGCTGTCTGTGGACAAACGCTGGCTCACTGAGCCTGAAAAGCGAGATGAGTGTTGCACCCATAGTTGCGTTTGACTGGACTCAACCATCCAGGGGTCATATACCTTTACCTTACCTACTTGAACAAATCTGTAAAATGTTCACCCTGATTGCATAAATGATTGCATGAACTTTCCCAACCCCTTCTGCCCTTACATGTGACCATTTCTAACATGGATTAAAATGAAATTTGGTATGCTCTTAATTTCAGTTTGGGGACCCAGACTTCATCTGCCGTTGTAACCATTTCCCTCAAAGGGTAGCTGTGTGACATCTTGGATGAGGGTTTGACAACATGGTAGCTGTCACCTGTGCAAATATGTGAACAAGGTGAAGTACCCTGGAGAAATCTGGAGGGAGGAAAACTAGATTTTTTTTCTGTGCCCCCTATTCCCTCCTCCAAAGCAAGGGGGCTAAATTCTTCCCTTGGAATTTTTCCGGACCTTCACATATCTACACTTGCAGGCTTGTGTGTATGTGTGCCAGTACCTTACAGTGCACAAGAGACTAGTTGCCTTTACTACTCCGTTCATGTTTGCACTGACTTGGTTTCTCCTACACTGAAAGCACTTCCTTAAGCATCTCCAGGTTTCATTGAATGCTAGGATTGAAACCCATCCTCCCTTCTATTCCTAGCAGAGAAGTGCAAAGAGCTTAACCATTGTGAGCTAGCACAGTGGCGCGTACATATGTGTCTTGTTACTGAAGGGAGGCATGCTGTATTTATTTGGAATTATGTCGCTTTCTGTGGCAGCATTTTGCATTATGCTATGGCCCATGGCTCAGCCATTTTGTGACTGGAACCCACAGCATCTTCTCAAAATTCTGCATGTTCCCACTGTCCATTAAAGGTTGGCAACCCTTGATAGAAGGGTTAGAGTCCACTTTATCAGGTATATTGAGTGTTATCTTAAGTTGGCAGCTATGCACACACATGTTTGTGGAAGAGGGATAAGGATGGAGAGAAAATCGAAATTCAAAAGGTGCAGGCAGACAGTTGTGTGAAAGTTTTTTTAATGTATGTTTTTTTAAAGGTCGCTACATTGACCTTTCCCAAGGCAATACTATAAGACATTCTGGCATGGGTGGGTTGTAGGGGGGTACAAATGCAAACAGCCATTATCTTGATTCAGGCCACAGCTAATAGAATTGAAGCTCCTTATTTATTATTTTATTTCATTTATTAAATTTGTATACCGCCCTTCATCCAAAGATCATAGGGTAATTCACAACATAAAAATGTAAAATAAGAGCACAAAATACATAATAAAACAAAAATAGAACAATATATCCCCCTCCCACAAACACATTTAAAAGGGCATAGAACGTTTTAGAGAAACTTTCCCCTGGCACCTAAAGATATGTAATGAAGGCTCCAGGCAAGCCTACTTAGGGAGAGCATTGCACAGATAAGCAACCTGGTCTCCAGATTCTGCACCAGCTGAAGTTTCCGAACCATGTTCAGAGGCAGTCTTACATATAACACATTACAGTAATCTAACCTAGAGGTTACCAGAGCAATAGAGAACAGAAGTGAGGCTATCCCTGTCCAGATTGGGGTGCAGCTGGGCCACCAGCCCAAGCTGATGGAGGGCACTGCACCACTGAGGCCACCTGAACCTCAAACGACAGCAAAGGATCCATAAGTAATCCCAAACTGTGTACCAGCTCCCTCAGAAAGGCGTGTGGCCCCATCTAGGGGCAGGCAGCCTCCCATCCATCCATTCTAGGGGACCACCCACAGACAATGCCTCAGTCCTACCTGGATTGAGCTTCAGTTTGTTGGTTCTCATGCAGTTCATTAACAAGGCATTACAGTGGTCCAGCATATCCACTGCCACGCCTACAGATGTAAAGGATAAGTAGAGCTGTGTGTCATCAGAATATTGCTGACACCGTACAGTTTTAGGTTTGTGAGAGGGTTGACTCACTGTCTAGGATGTTTGTAGAGAAACTGACAGAATGCCCTTTGGTAGCTCCCTGCTAAAACCATTCCAGTGTATTATGAGGAACAGGTGTTACCCATGCTTGTGTTATTAACACTGTTTTATGACTTAAGAATATATAAAGACCTATAACATAGACCTATGGTAAGCTTGCAAGCAGGAAATAGGCAATAGACCTTTTCTGTGGTTCCCCAGATGCAGGCATTCAGAGGCACATTGCTGCCTCTGATCCTTGCAGGTAGCAAATACCCATGATGACTAGCAGCTGTTGAAAGCCTTTTTCCTCTGTGAATTCTTCAAATTTTGTTCTGTTTTTATTTAGTTTTTTGAAAGTTTTATTTTATTTTGTGTAAATGCTTAGAGATTTTTATATTATGCGGTATATAAATTTTGTAAACAAATGAATCTCTGTGATTCTGTTTTAAAGCTCCTAAATTGGTGCCCATCGCCACATCTTCTAGTAGCAAATTTCACCATTGAACTATGTACTCTGTCGTAAAATATTTCACTTTGTCCTGCATCTGCCACCATTTAGCTTCATTATAGATGAGAGAGAAATGCCTCTTCACTTTCTTTCTCTACAAGATGCATTATTTTATATTTCTGCTGTGGGTGTGCCACACAAACCTCCAAATCCCCAAATGTTGTAGCCTTTCCTTGTAGGGCAGTTTTTCATGCTAGTGCTTGCATGCCAGTGGTTGGAAGGCCCAGAGGCATAAGTAGGCAGAGCAAAAGATGTGACACTCACCTGTATACCAGGCACATCCAGCTCCCAAGAGACTGCGATCTACTCCCAGTATAAAATAACTGGAAGTGATCTACCCATTGTCATTGGAGGGAGGAGGAGCATGCATGGGGGGTGTTGGCCAGGGTTGTTGAGCTTTTTTTGGTGGGAGGCGGGAACATTACTTGTCTGCATTTGACGGGGATCACCCAGGCGATCTACCTGTCGAGCGATTGGACACTGCTGCTGTATACAATAGGCTGCATTCTAGCCACACCCAAGCCAGAGGCTTACAAATATGCACCCTCTCAACGTATTTTCATAGTTCACAGATACATTCCAGTCAGGCAAAATTCTCTGGGGGGAGGGCACGGAGCAGGGCCAGTGAGGCGTGTGGCCTGGGGAAAAGCCATGGCCTTGTGGGCGTCATGAGGGCGTGATAAGCACGGGGGGGGCGTGTCTTTCAGCCCCTAGTTCCGAGATAGTTGTATCCAACAAAGCAGCTCCTTTAGTGCTAGGACTTGTGTCTGTGCAGCTGGACTCCCACACCCCTACTAATCTGCTCCAGGGGGCTGGGGGCAACTTCAGAACAAATTTGGAGGAGGTCTGCAGGGAGGGGAAGTTCCATTGTGCAACAGGAAGTTCTTTTGTTAACAATGATTTTGTTGGGGGCAATATTACTAGCACAAATGGCTTCTTTGGTAAAGAGAAAATATACAAATTAGATTAGTTTTCTTTCTTTCATGAAAACAAACAGCATTTTTAAAGAAGACTGTTTCTAATATATTAGAAATTGCTAATGTACTGTACCTGTATAATCCATATGAATTCCCATAATCCAACCCTTGGTGTGAGATTCCAGAAACATCCTTAAAGTTGGATGGAGCCAACCAGCCTCCCCAGTACTATTGTGTAGTGGGATTGACACTGCAGTTAGTTGCTTTAAGATCTACAGCTGCTGTATTATAACGAACAAGAAAAAGTTCTGGCTAGATTCCATCACTTTGGTTCATTCAATTCTCTCTCCCCCCCCCCAAATATATTCTGTTACATAATTGCTTACTCTTCTACAGACACAAATCATTTTGTAAGCTGTATCTCTGCGTACATTTTCACAATTAACATTAGGCAGTTTTATTACTTATAAATAATATGATATACTAGTGTTCTAAGAAGAATGCAAAACTATTGACGGCACTGCACTGTGGTCACCTAACATCTAAGCTATTATGGAATCTATGGAAAATGGAATTTTTCATCAGTCAGCATTGATGCCCAGCTAAAAATGACAGGCAACATTTAAGAAAGGAAACTATTTAGTGATCTGTATGCCTACATACTATTCTATAAGATGTGCTTCTCCGATGAAAATATATCAGATTTCTGGTACTATTTTGTTGGGAACGTCTGTTGTTACATGTGTTCATTCTAAATTTGAAATGTGTCCGAGCATCACATCACTACAATGATAAACGTCTAATTACATTTTATTTCATTTATGTTTTGTTTGGTATGTTGCTTGTCCTTTTTTTTTTTTTTTTACCCTGCCCAATGTCTCCATAATCTTGTCATTTATTTTCTTGCTCTTTATTTTTCTTTAACTATGAGTGGAATTATTGTCTTCCTGTCTCCATATTCAGGTAGTGTCAGTGACTGAGTATCACCGCAGGATCGATGCTTTAAATAGTGAAGAACTGCGCACACTCTGCAGACGTCTCAAGGTGCTCTCTTAAGTAGTTAACCACCCCTCGTCCAGAGGCTAGAACTTCTTTCTCTGTAGTGTCCTTGATCAGACTAGTCTCATATTCATTGTGTTTGTCTTGGTTACAACACTGCAAGAATCCAGCAGAAAATTCATTCCTCATGAATTTGTCTCCCTATGCAGTGGTATGGCTGAATGCTGTGACATTTGTGGCAAGTGGTTCTAGAGCTTACCCAAACTTTTGCAACTTTCAATGCTCATGTCAAAATTGTAATGCCTGCAAATTTTGCATGCAAAATATATTAAAATAAAGTGCTTTTTCACGTTTTGTCCAAATCCTGGGTGCTAGTTACAGATCAGATAAAGCCAAAGAAAAGCTCCCCAAGGCAAGGCTGCTTTTAATGCTCATGGGAACTACATAGACCCTGAGCAAGCACACGGAACACAGCTTGAGAATCTCTCTACTCTTCTGAGCAGAAGATGTGTGCAGTTACTGAAGACTGTTCAACCAGTTCCTGGCTCCCCTAAGCCAAACCTCATGCAGGATCCGTTTTTAAACTCTTGGTGTGTTTTTCTCCATCCTCTGTGGCTATAGAAAAGGTTGGCAGGCTCGCAGTAAAGGAAATCCGTGTAAACTTTAGTTCTGGGTTTGGGTAGCTTCCCAAGGTTCACTGTGGCCGAAGGGATTGGCTGCACTGTACCATTGAGTCTTAAAAATCAGCACCTTTACTTTTTACAATTGAGGACCTGGACAAAAAAAGGTGAAATTTGGGGATAGTAAGTGAAACCATGCCATAAAATGGAGGCAATAACAGAAGTGAAAATAGAACTAAAAAGACTGTTTTGGCTCAGCTCTAATTATTTTATACTCAGGGGAATTTTCTGTTTATTTTTTGAAGTTTTGCTCTCATTGCTGCACGTCTTTTCTAGACTGCTGAAGACTCACTTCACAGCTTGGGATGGAAGTTTGCGTTGAATTAAGAGCATTTCAAAAGAGAATGCAAAGAGCTTGCTTTAGCCCCAGTTCCCAACTGCAATATTAGTTAAACCCATTTAAATGTTTGTGAAGGATCATCTATATCATTGGCCACAAGTCAGAAAGCTTAAAAGAAGTGCCCTATGTATGGCTCAACACCCATGTGTAAGAGGCTAGTTTTTCTCATACTTTGCATTGGCCAAATGGTACCCCTTGTCTTGAGTCAAAAGAACAGAATGGATGTACAATTTTATTCCCCTTTGCTCCACTGCTTTAAGCTTCTTGGGTAACGCCAACCCTTTCTAAGCTTCTTGCCATCACTTTTGCATTCTCAGCAGATACACTTCTTTCCGCTTTGGCATATGTACACATGAAGATAGTTGTGTACATTGTTGCTGAAAGCATATCTTTAAAACTGCATGAGCATTTTCTAAAGCTTGAAGAAATAAACCGTATTGAATATTATCAAATGAATAATAAAAGCTCTGATCCAGAGCTTGGCTAAGCATTTGGATTTTAAGCCTCTATAATGCCATTCACTTTAGTATGAGTAAATCAGTATAAATCCAAATATGTTTCAACTTAACTGAGATATGGACTGAACTGAAAGGGTTTTTTTTTATAAAAAAAACCTTTGTCTTTCTGGCTAATATTTACAATTGGCTAAATGTGGAAGAAAATGCTTTCATTGCTTTCCTAATTCTGCTTACCAGAAAAGCTGATGTTTCAAGTGGTGCCTTATTGACCTATTTTATGCTGTCTAGCAATGAGCTAAGAGTCCCGATAATGTGAGTGAGAGATACTTCTTCTGCTTTGGGATAATATCTTTAATAGGTTCAGTGTTCCAAAAGATAGCCTCTTATAATTGTGGATATAATTTAGTATGAGGAAATAACAAATGGGGGAACCAACATTTTATTATATTCCTGTGAGTAAAAATGTCACTTGGGCAGTTCGGCAAAATACCTGTTTGCATATGAATTATTTGCTAACGTGGTTGGATGCTGAATTGCTTGTACTTTTCAGATATTTGTATTCACATTTCAGAATACGATCAGTAGATAAACTTGGTTTTTGTATAATAGCTGGAAATATATAAATAGCACACCTGCCACTATACAGTAGGAAGGAGAGCTAAAAGAATGCTTGATAAACTTTATCGTTTCCTTCTCCAAAGAGAAATTGTGGTACAGCCAGTACAGGGGTATTCCTTAAACACAGTCAAGGGATAGGATGGGCTTCAGGACTGCAAATTCTCTCTTCTCTTAATTGTAGTGAAACATTTTGCCAGCAGCATCACTGGTTAACATTTTTGAGACAAATGCACCACATCTTGCAACTATACTATAACTTTCTCTAGCTTGTAACTAATGTGTATGTTTTGATTCCTTTTTGTTTTGTGTGATAATGCTTCTTTCTCAGAAGAAGTGGGAAAACATTTACATGGAATAGGTATTTAACATTTTCGCTCACCTCGCTAACCACAAGCTATAGCCAAGAACAAACCTTGTGGTTAGCAAGGAGGGGTACAGCTCATGGCCAGCGAGGAGAGAGCTTAACTGTGAACCTGAGTTTGGATAACATGTTAAGCCAAACCATTTTTTTACTTTACATGTCAACACCTGCAGATTCTGCTATACAAAGATTGCAAGAATAATAATACTAAAAGACCAGGAAGGGGATAAAAGAGGCATGAACTCAGTAAACTGCACAACTCAGTATGCTTGGCTTGCTTATGTGTTAAAGAATATCTCTGACGTCTTTGTTCCTTTTCCTTGAGTTGAGGAGGTTTGTTTAGGGAGGGTTTCTAACAAATATTTTTTTTTTAATGTAAAATCAAAAGTAGAGACAAAAAAGAAAACCCAAACAAAGTTACAATACATATGAGCAGTACAGATTTATTTTCCAAACAAACAAACAAATAGAGAGCAGGTAATGGAGAAAAATAAAAGGAGCAAAATACATCATGATCACCAAACTTTGCAATTTGGTGGGGAAGATTTGACATGAAAGAAATGAAATCCCACCAAACTGCATAGAAATGTTCTTGGTCTTCGTTATCCTTTGAAACATGTCGTTCGTGAGTTATTTTCTCTGAGATAAACAGAGAATACATATTGTTGTACCACAATGAGAGGTTTTAAAGTCCTGTAGTGTCTTTCATTTCTGAGCCACAGAAGTTCTCGCTGCAGCCATCTGCTGCGTAATTCCTTAGGTCACCCCACAAGTTCAAAATGACATTGTGGGAAAACATGGATAGGACCAGTAGTAGTAGTAGTAGTAGTAGTAATAATAAATAAATAAATCTTCAAAAACCTCGGTCCAAAATTTGGATGCCAGAGGGCATTCCCACCCATAAGTGGAGTATCAAAATAGTCGTGTTGTTTCAGAAAACAATTGTGTTTTATATACACACACACACACATACATACATACATACATACATAATGGTTCTACAGGGCCAGGGATGCCAACTTAAATGAAATGTTGTGGGGGCCCAGGAAAGCCCCTCCCCACATAGTCGATCACATGACACTGTGCACGCACACCATTTGAATAGCAATGCCCATCAACTTGGTGGGGCCCCAGCCGCCTCAAGTATTTTATTGCGGGGGCCGAAGCTCCCACGGCCCTATGAGTTGGCTCCAGAAAACAGTTATAGCAACTTATTTGATCATATGTAAATGGCTACAAGAATGTGTCCGGGAAGGTGGAGGAAGTCTATTTAAAGAAATCTTGAGCTGTACTACAAAGCGAGCTGATGTTTCTCGCTTAATCATGACTTGCCCATGAATTACAGTATAGGCTCCCACAACAGCTATAAAACAGGGGTGGGGATTCTGAAGAGAGAGGCAGTGACCCTTGATGCTTTTCTCCTACAATCCCCTTCCCTATTTCCTTTCTCATAATTGGGCAGTGGCATCAGAAATGAGCTAGTCTTGATGGACAGCTGCTGTACTCTTAGGGAAAGGAACACTTCAGCATCACTACCCCTGTAGCCCATGCTTTGCATGAAGTCTTTTCCCACTCTGCTGTTTTAAAGCTGTTTGGTAGATGTCCATTTTTTCTTGTTTTGGGATCTGCCACAGGAATGTGTAATTCTCTCTTAAATAAGTATACTGTGCCAATCAGTAAGGTGACATTTCCAAAAGAGAGAATAAACGCCTTTTTAACTAAATTCACCAAGATTAGAATGGAAGCTTTTTGGTGTGTATTTACATACTTAATTTGAGCACTGGAATGCACTCATCATATTTTGTTCTGATGTACAATATTCAGAAATCAAGCTAGGGGGTGGGTGGGACACACGACAGTTTTGCTTATTTGGACCAGAAGTTGGCTATGCACAACACTTACTGACTGTTACTCCTCCCTAAGATGTTTTTCAGCTTTTAAAAATAGTTGTCTTAAAGTGGCAAACATTATGCTGTGCTTAAATGGGGGGGGGGCAGGTGGCCCAGTTGAGGCATTGCAGGGAGATAGGAGAAATATGGGTGTATTTATCAGCATTTGAATCACTGATGAGTACATTTGTCATTTGCATTTCAAAGGTGGGAAGAAGCTGCTTGCTACTTGGGGTGGAAGGTGAAGGGTTCTGTGGCTCCTATTTGGGGATCAGTTTCTATGCATCCTTTAAATGTAAACACAAATTAATATAGTATTAAGTAGAAAAATATTAATAGATCATTTCCCCCCCCCCCTTTCAAGAGCCTGGCTAAACTTGATGGTTGATGATTTTTGTGTTGGGTTATCTTTAATCGCAGAAAGCTGGAGATTGGGGAGGTCCCATTTTAAATAGCAAAATAGTCTCCTCCCAATGTGGTTTTCTCCCAGTTGGGCAAGCACAGGCCTTCACCTTTCTTTCTTTCTTTCTTTCTTTCTTTCTTTCTTTCTTTCTTTCTATGATGGGACTGGTGCAGACAATAATTTGCTACCATCTGTCACATTTGGCCCCTGTGCCATGCAAGTTGAAAATATTCTGCAAGTTCCTATGTGGTTAAAAACTTTTATTTCAAATATTACTGGAGATATGTGATGAGAAAAAAGCCAAATGCTATTTTAATATGTCATTCAATGTACAGTATACTGGGGCATGCTGTGGCTATCTTACAATAGGGAAGAGTATAGTTGAAAGCTTTAACAAGTAGCTTTAACAAGTGTTTTCAGATTTGCAGATATGTTGCATGGTATTTTGAATGCTTATTTAAATTTTCCTCCATCTTTGCAGATCACTACAAGGGAAGATACACCGTCAACACAGGGAACGATAAAGGCGACACTGGAGCCTGAGGCATTTCGGCCAAATCTTAATGATCCCAGTGAATTGTTACAACCGGAACAAATTGAAAAGGTATGAAATAAGAAAGGTATGCCTGTCCTCAAAATGATAGCTTTGACGTGTTATTTAACATTGCTGTAAAAAGCTGAAGTGTTAAAGTAAATATTGTACTCCTCCTCCTGAAGATGCTGGTATAAACAAGTTACCAAAAATCAATTAAACATAAAATGAGAAAATATTTTCATGTGATTGGTTTATTGAAGTAATACATCCTGGCTCCAAAATGCTTCTGGTAAGGTTCAAAACTAGTTAAGTTAGTTCCAGTCTACAATTCATATTTGTGCTCCTTCTCTCTGTATATTATAATAATTATATGAATAATCCATTTAGGGTGGATTAGAAATTATATGTGGTGGTTAATCCAGGATAACGTGTTCTTTAACCGGGAAGAGGGGAGGGTACTATTTATTATGGCTATATCTTACCTCCAGTATCAGAGGTGGAGAGCACAGGTACTGTTGGCCTGCTATCCAGCTTTTGTGCTTTCCGTGGGCATCTGTTTGGCCACTGTGAAAACAGACTGCTGAATTAGACGGGCCTTTGTTTTTCCCCTCATGCTGTTAATCTTTGTCAGTTCCCCAGTTCTATACCCCCTCCCCAATCTGCTCTGGAAGGTTCCCCAGCCTTTTCTCAGTCTTTTCTTCTATGAAACTTTGTGGATAATGAAGTAATCTTGACTGACCATGACTTATCAGTAACTCTGGGTGCCATGGGAATGTGTCCCACAATGCACAATATGTCTAGATGGTTCAGCAAGTAATAGAAAATGAAATATGAAGTTCTTATCTTTACCGTATCCTGTTTGAGACCTGTATTAGTTTACAAAACATCTGCTGGACATTCAACAAAACAATTTAGGTCCCCTGAATTGTTTCTGATGTGGTCAAGATAGACTGTCTATTGTGCCTAACAACCTAATCCTAAATGCTTTTAGTTTGAAGTAAATCCCGGTGACTTTAGCGCAAGCAAGTAGCTTTAAAAATACAGCTTGTCCCATTTGTTGTTGTTGGTTTGAAATTAAATATTACAACTATTTTGTGTAAAGAAGTTTTTAAGTGTTGGACATGAAGTAATGAACTACAAAAGTCTAGCAGAAGGAAGATAGGCCATATGTGTGTGAATTGTCTCATCCCAAAGCTTTTTTTATATGTATAAAAATTAATGAATCCAGTATATTCAGTATGTATGCATTATTTGCATCTGTGTTTTTTATTAGCTCACAAAACATCTTCCACCACGAACTATTGGGTATCCATGGACCCTTGTCTACAGTACTGCAAAGCATGGCATGAGCTTGAAGACCCTGTACAGAACCATGATGGGGCTGGACACACCAGTACTAATGGTAATCAAAGACAGTGATGGACAGGTAAGGAAACAATGAGCACTATTCTTCCACTCTCTCTCCCATCAAACAAACCCCAGTTTAAAACCTCTTAAATTAGCCATCGTATAGCATAGCTACATTTTACATTAATCACAGGAGAGGAGCAATGAGCCAGTGCCAAGTATTGTTTCTCTGCTTAACTTTAATGGACCAGGGGGCTGGAGAAAAGTAGCCAGAAGCTGTTGCTTGCGTGTGTTTCTGCAATCCTATCTTCTTTTTCCTGTTTCTGGAGAAACTTCAGAAGTCTCAACAGGCAGAGGCTGGCTTACATGTCACTACTCTAGATAGGAGGAATATGACACATAGCAAGGTTTTGTTTTTTGTATTGGGATCCTGTGGCCCTTTAAAGGCTGGGAAATTTATTGTGCTGTAGGAAGTAGTATTTTGTCTATGAAAGTACTTAGGTGTCAAGTTTCATAGAGCCTATTTCATCTGCCACAATTTTTTTTTTAAAAAATAGGGTGCTAAAAGAAGACTCTTGTGTTACAACCACATAGAGCCCCAAACCTTAAGACCTGGGTGCATATTGTATCTATATACAGTCATACCTCGGGTTGCGAACGTGATCCATGCGGGAGGCACGTTCGCAACCCACAGTGCATGCTTTGGTGCCTCTGCGCATGCGCGTGACATCACTTTGGGCTTCTGCGCGAGTGCTGAAACCCGGAAGTAACCCGTTCCAGTACTTCCAGGTTCGGCGCGGTCCGCAACCCGAAAACGCACAACCCGCAGCGTTCGTAACCCGAGGTATGACTGTGGTGGCTTTTTAATGTGCCATAGTACATGGCTTGGCCATTTGCAGCAGAACATCAGAACTAACTTTACTAATACAACTAGGTTTTGTTTTTTCCTGATTTGGAAATACAGATCTATGTGGTTCATAATGCTCTTCTCAAGCACAAGGTGAATGTGGCTCTAAAAGCCCTTCTCCACCTCTACTTTCAGTCCATCTGGAAAAACACAAAGTTGTGCTATGATTACTGCTTCTGCTTTCCTTCATTCTCCTGAGAAGAGTTGTACAGGGCCACAGGAGATGGGTAGCACCCCAGAGGTGCATTTTATGGTGCTGCATTTTGGCAGCTGCACATTTCTTGCTCTGAGCCAATAAAACAGCAGCATGTCTTGTACTGTAGCAGAATAGGAGAGCAGAGGTAGTGAGGTGGAGGAGGAAGGGTGGAGCTCAGTTGAGCAGGACAAGGCTGGACCAAGATTCTTCTATTGTGTTTTCAGGAAGCTGATTTGCTTGTATAAGAGGCACACTGAATCAGCATGCCTGCTGAAAGCAAGCTAAATTAGTGAAGAAGTGTGCATGCACACGAAAGCTCATACCAAGAACAAACTTAGTTGGTCTCTAAGGTGCTACTGCAAAGAATTTTTTATTTTATTTTGTTTTAAATTAGTTGCAGTGATCTTACTCTGATAACTGCTGTCTCAGATTGGCTAATCATCACAGACATTAACGATGGCAGTCAGTCACTGCTATTATTTTTATTTTATGTTATTTTTTGCACCAATAAGTACCTCTTTTTGTGATTCCTGAGTTGATTCTCTGGTTCCTAAGCAAGCTGCCATCTGGAAGTGCCTTGGGAAAATAGTTGCATTAAGTACCTTCTTGAAGGTAATTCATATTAGCTCAGCATTGTAAGTAAGGAGAAGTAAATTCATTTGATCTGAAGAGAAATTAGTGGAGGGATCTAATTTAATCTGGACATGAAGAAAGACCGTATCAGAGTTCTAATTGTACTGCTTACAGATATATTAAGGAAAGAAATCTCATGAACACCAGATCATTTTAATTATTATTTTTCTAGATCTTTGGGGCACTAGCTTCCGAACCCTTTAAAGTGAGTGATGGTTTTTATGGCACTGGAGAAACCTTTCTTTTTACTTTTTGTCCAGATTTTGAGGTAAGGACTAAAAAAGGTTGATTGATACAATACGGCATAATTAACGTGTGAATTTTATGCTTTTAAGTTGATATTCATCTTAAACCCCCCCCCCCCGGGAATATGTAGAGTTTTTGTCAGCTTTCTGTAACTTCTCCTTTTGATTGTAATTTTAATGTTTTGCTTTATTGTCTAAATTTTAATGTCTAAATTTTAATGTTTTGCTTTATTTGTTTAAAGCAGTTCTTTAAAAAATTAGAAAAGATCTAGTTCAGAGGGTCTGCTTCAGTGAGCATATGTAACAATGACTTCTCAGTTATGAAATTCATTTTCTGTAGAGGACTTAAACATGCTCAGTGGCCATGGAATGCCAAATTTCAGGGTGGCATTCAGCTAAGTTTTACTTAGAATTGACCCTCTGAAATTAATCAATGCGACAAGTTATGTCCGTTAATTTTTATGGATCTACTATGAGTAAATCTTAGCTGAAAACCTCTCTGTCTCTTTGAGGAAAGATCAAGAAATGGAAACCTGGGAAGGGTGAATAATAGACTCATAGATAGAAGGGTTCCTGAGGGTCATATAGTCCAACCCCCTGCAATGCAGGAATAGTATGGATATCCTGGAAGAAGGAATAGGAGGCTCATGCAGCAACATTTTGTAGCAGGTGCTGCTTATAAACTATTATCCATAGCACTCTCTGAAACACAAACCATTGACGTTGCTTTACTCCCGACCCCACCCCCGGCCATTTTTTCCCTGGGGTAGTAATTTCACATAATCACTGTGTCTGGCTGTTGTTTTTTCATTCTTTTAACATTAGACATTCACGTGGACTGGGGACAATATGTTCTTTCTTAAAGGCGACATGGATGCCCTAGCTTTTGGTGGCGGAGGGTGAGTGATGAATTTATTTCTTTTCTCACTAAGGATTGGTTTTTATGGTGGGTTCCCCCACCACCAGATAAAGCCCTCAGATACAGAAGTGGTGTGCTGTTAACTATATTGAACCTTGTAGCTATGATACTTGAATAATAATACATTACGTTGAAGGAATTATGCAGTCCTGATTATAAATACAACTCTTACAGCCTATTTTCATATATAAACTCACTTTGAAGTGGTCTTCTTAAGACACTGTGCCGTTTTTCCTCTTCTATCTGCTTCTAGACATCTTAATGCTTTGGCTTCTTGATAAACCTATACACTTACCAGCATTTGCAAATATAATTTTTTGGGTCACACCCAAGAATTAATCCCCTTTGTTCATGGCCATGTTGATGTCTTTTACATTAAATATTGTTTCCGAGCTATCATTCCCTATAGTATTTCCTTCTCTCTCCCATATAACCTTCATTCAGTTTCAGTTGAAATTGAATATTCCCTCCATATGAACAGAATGTCCAAGGACAGCGAGATAAGGAGAGAAGAGTGGGAGGTGGAGCAATGTAGAGAGAATAGCTCTAAGGCAGGAATCTGATGCTGTGGGAGTACAGTTCCCATCATCCCTGACCTTTGGCCATGGTCTTTGCAGCTGATGGGAGTTGAAATCCCTTCCCGCCCCCCCAAAAAACACATTTGGAGGACCACCAGTTCTCCATCCTACTGCCTTCTGCAATCTGGTGTCCTCCAGATGTTAGATTTAGTGCAGATATAGCATAACAGTTAGCAAACTGAGCTGTGAATTCGGAACTGTGCATTTCAAACACTTGGAACTTGCTATGTAGCCTAAGGTGAGCCACTATTTCTTCAACTTCATCTTCATTCCCTGTGCAACACAGGAGAGAAGAATACTGACCTGTCTTACAGATTGTTCTAACAATTGCCAGAAGATTGTGTGTGAAGCACATTAAACACATATAAATTCTATGTGGTGTTTGCATATTAATAGTGATGTGCTGGTCCATCTTTTTGCAAGCTCCCAAGTTTGCTTTTTTCTGCCCAGGACCTCTCATCTTCAGCCAAATTCTCTGAACCTTTCCCTCAGGTGTTTCAGTGCTGGATGAATACAAGGAAGACTGGATTCATGTTTTATTAGATCAAAAACTACTTAGTGAGGGACCAGGTTGCATTTCTGTTCTGTGCTCTGTCTGCAGGTGCCAAACTTCAGTAGTGTGTGTAACTGAACAGGTGTAACTGAACAGTAAAAAAAAATGAACAGTCAAAATCTTAATGCTACCTGGTTAGTCTCTGTTCACCCTTCAGTTAAAAGGGATGCAAAGAAATAATTCCTAACAAAATATATTGGTTTCAAATGCAGTTGCAGTTGTGTTCAGGGATGGAAAGGAAATGGAACATGCCTGTTCTTCTTGAGTTCTAATCATGTATGTGTTAATTCATGTAAAGAGGGTGGCTTTCTACTAAGGAGAAATAATTCTTTTTCCATATTCCAGGGGTGAATTTGCACTTTGGCTCGATGGCGATCTCTACCATGGAAGAAGTCATTCTTGCAAAACATTTGGGAATCGCATTCTTTCTAAGAAAGAAGATTTCATTATTCAAGACATTGAAATTTGGGGCTTTGAATAAAATATAAACTGCTACTACAAAAGGTTGTCCCAAACCTGAAATGGATCAGTGCAGCTCAAAAAGCCCTTGAAGCAATATAATGCAGCAATGCCTTTCAAAATTCTCTGCATGGCCATCTAAATACCTTTACATAAAACATTATTTAGGTTGAAGGATGTAGCTCTCATAAGTCATAATTAGAGTTTTTACTTTATAGGGGAAGGTAGGTCTCTGTTGTCATGTGGCTTGTCATCCCTGGGGTTTTTTCCCCCATCCCCACTACTCCAAAGCTTTCTTATACTCTTTTGGGCTGTTTCATTGAGAAAACATTTATTTACACAAACTGTAGTGAAACATGTCCCTATTGGCCTAAATAAGAGAGAAATGGAGAGTCTGAAATTTTTGACAGTGATCAGTCTGGGCCATTTTTTTTTAACCATTCAGATGGTGCCACTTACTAGACAAAGTAGTCATCCACATTCAACGGTGTCATTTCCTTTCATGCGTAGAGAATTTATGTCTGTTGTATTTTACAGTAAAAATGTAGCTGCCCTCATTGATTGTATTGAAGTATTTTGCACAAGCTGTTCATGATCTGCAGGATTGGGACAAATGTTGGGTAACGATTGAGCTACATGGTCAAGAGAAACAAAATACCAATGCTCAGTTGGACAAAGTGAGCGTAATGCAGTGGAGAAGTCATAGCTATAGCAGGGGCATTATATGTTCTAAGACTATGAAACAGATGCATTTTTTCCCCAAACAGCATAAAGTGTCAGATATAGATATATATTCTGTTTTATAGTTTTTCTGTTGTAGCTTTGTAGCACATCGTCTCCAAGAATTGCTCCTGTCCAAAAAAAGAGAAAAAAATATAGGTGTGGTGTTCTCTCTTTTTTCTTTTGAGTGGATCTATGTTGTAAACTGCAGTTAGCACCAGCTCTGATTCAATGAGGTAATGTACTCTAGGTAGACATTGTAACCCAGTAGACTTGTAATATGCAAACTTTACTGTTCCGTGACCTCAAAACGAAAAACAAGACAGGCTAAAATACAGTTAATCAGTAGCTCTCGTTCACTTTTGTAGGAGAACTGAAAAGCCATTGTGGCAATAATCGCTCAACAGCAGTTTGTTTCAAAGCTTATATTCTATGTTTATGCAAAAGCAAAAATTGAAAAAAAAAGCTGTTAAGTGTGACAGTGAATGAATTTGTGCTGAAATCTCAGCTGTTCCAGATGAACATTGTATATATTACTTTGTAAATTAATGTTTAAAAGTAGTTTTTGTTATTTTAGAGAGAGAGAAAGTGTTGATTGACGGGTTGCTTCTAGCACTTTAAATTATTCTAGAAATGGAATAAGAAGCCAAAGGGTTTGGCTTAAATCATTAGCTGTAGTTGTATTGTATGTCGCTAATATAAAGTTCTTTCAGAAGTTCAAACACTTATCGGAAGGATGTTTACTGCTGTGGTAAAGGGAAAGGGGGCGTTCTATCTCTACAATATGCTCATGCTTAATACAACTAAACATACAGGGCGTCGTTTTCTGTCTCAATGTATAGCTCTTTACTCCTGTTAGAACATAGTACAATATATGTAGATTAAATGTTTACAAATGAAACTGTAAATAAATTAAATGGCTTTTTCTCCCCTTTGGTCTTCCACAGCAGTATTATTGTCTTTGTGGGTTTAAGACTAACTATAAACAATCCTGTAATGGATTTATTTTAAGTACTATAAGGTCATACTGATATAGAGCAAATAAATCTAAGTACATGTAACATGAAACTTGAGTCGGGACTTTATTTAGACACACAAATTAGGACTTGTTACCAGTATGGTTTCAATTTGAATGGGGGACCAGATGTTGGGATTCCTGCAATTTGCAGGGGGCTGGACTAGATGACCCTCAGGATCCCTTCCAACCCTACAATTCATATGATTCTACCTCTTATTTCCAATTGTCAGAGTGTGAATGCCAGAGCTCAGTAGCAAAAATCAGCACCAAGATGTAGGTTTCAGGAGACTTGGGAGGATCCCAAGCTTTGCAGAAATAAAAATTTAAACCCTCTCCTCCCCAAAAACCCCAAGCCACCCAGTGAGGACTGAGAATGTTCAGTGGTCACATTCATGGACGATGAAGTGAAAACAGGTTGGAATGGCTATTTGGGGACATTGTCTAGGAATATTCCACATTGCAATATTTTGTTCCAGGCCCCTCTTGTATTTTATTTACCAGTAGTTCCATGCTTAAAATTCTTAACCTCTTGTCAATGGTTGGAATCAAATGTATCAAATTGAAGGCAGGGGCAGGACACATGGTCGAAATTTTTGTCGTCATTAGATTTGAATTGCATTGTGTTTCAGCTGCTCTCCCCGGCACCCATGTGTTTATTCTACCAGTATTTGGGGACAATTGCATTCATATTGGAAGATCTGAGAACTGAGAAACTGTGTGTGGTATTCAATTAAGTTTTACTCAGAGTAGACCCATTGAAACTAATGACCATGACTAGGATCCATTAAACCCAGTAGGGCTACTCTCAGTGAAACTTAATTGAATGCCACCCCATGTGATAAGGTTCTAGAAATTGGTGCCGCTACAAAATGCTATTTGAATTTATTGGTTTTTCTTGCCTACCAATGCTTGGCGGAGAACCTATTTGTTCTGAAGTTGAAGCATAGAGAGTGAAAAATCCAATATTTTGTCTTTTCATAATAGACAAATTACTTTCCCTAGTATCATTGTAGACAGTATTAGGGGTCAATAGTATCTTACAGGTTTATAAAGGCCCTTTGAAATTTTTACCTAGTTAGAATCTTCCTTTAACCGAACAAAAATATTTTTCATTTTAGCTGTATGCAGAGTTCATGTTGATCAATACTTATTGATGATTTTGACTGCAGTTGCATCTGCAAATCTTTACAAGCAACCTCATCTCGGGGTTGCTAGATTTGCGGTAACTCGAATCAAAGGAACTGAGATGGCTAACAGCTATGAAACTTGCATGGAATGTCCATGTTCAGAGGTGATACAGCTGGGTACTGGTCACGGGTAGGGCTGTTCCCTTCTGTGATGCTTATAAGTTCTTGGTGGGCATTTTGCTGGCCATTGCTAGAAAGGATGGTGACTGAGATGGACCTTGGTATGATTCAGCAAGGCTCTTACATTTTAATCTAGGATTAACCCCCTCAGATTTTTATGGTGAGAAATTTCTGTAGTAGACCCTCTCCAGTGACTCGGGAGAAATAGGCAACAGTTGCTCTGCTTTCTGCATGTCACAATATAGTATAGTAATCAATAAGCAACACCTTAATGAATAGCTCCCAATCAGAATAATGCAATGGAACCCACCATGCACGCTCACCTAAAGTTTTATCCAGTGCTAGTCCTACTCAGAGTAGATCCATTGAAATTAGGACATGACTAATTAGGTTATGATTATAATGGGTCAATTTTGAGTTGGACTAGCGTTGGATTCAACCAGAGGGAGTGTGTATAATGCTTTCTTGCTAATGTAAAAGAATAAGAAGAATTTGATGATTGATGGTTTTTGTATTTGGCAGAAATAGTACCCAACACATTAATTTTTGACAACTTACCCTTGCGATCTGTAGAATGGGGACACTTGTGACCCCATTCTAGAGAACTACTGGTACTCAAAGCAGCTCTAAAGTGCACACACCTCTGTATAGAACCTAAGCAAATAGTGGCATTATAAAGGGCAAACAATCTTCAAAGATGAAATTGCATCTAGAGAGAGCTGAAGTAGTACATTAGAACTCAATCTTGCAGTCTCAAAGTAATCAATTTTTTTGTTCAAGGAGAGTATTGCCTTTTTTCACCACGTATTTCAAAGCACATTGTTTTGCAAACAATGTTAGTATGCAAATCTCTAAAGTTTAATTCCATGCCTATATATGTAGGAAATTTATTCCTTAGCAAAATAAGGAATTTATTGCAAATAAATAAGTTTGTATTGTGAGTCAAAACATTTTCACCAACCTATCTGTAATGCCTGAAAAAAACATTTCTGACTATATTAGCTTTATGACTGAAAATAGTCATACATCTTTTTTTTTCTTCTGTAAGAAGATGTGTGATCTTTCAGTTTGAAAGAGAACATGGGGTGGTTTTGTTTTGGTACATTTTAACATTCAACAGTAAAAAGTATAATACTGTTTATCCGGAGGCTATCCCATACATTTTCCAAGCATTTTTCAATCAGCGTCATAAATATATAGTTATAAAAAATAAATAATTAAACACAGCAAAATAGTCCAGCTATACATTTTGAAGCAGCTACAGGTTGACTTGTAGTGTATAAAATTGATGCCGTCCTGAAGTTTATAGTGACTTAGTAAATATAAATGTGTATATTGCACAGTTTATATAACTAATGCTACAGTATAGTTTATTATACTTAGTCTAGGATTTATTTCCAGTCACCTGAAGTGTCATGTAGAAAGAATGCCATAAACTTAAGAGTTCAGGCCCCAGTTTCCACTGATTTAGTATTAAAACTGAGGTGTCGTGGTACAGTACTTGAACATTACTTCCAAATCTTAATAGATTTTCTGCTGTTACCCATCTTAAACCCTAACTAAACCCTAACAAGCATACAGTATATATTGAACAGATGCAAAGCTACTTGCATTCTGATAGAATAATGTGAACTTCATTCCCTTACATGCTAGTCTACTCTGAGCAATTCAGCCTTATAAAACTGGCTGAAGAAGCATGAACTTGCTAGTAACATGTAGACATTACTTAACGGGAGGAGATTTGACTATTTCTATGACAGGCATTCAACATGATGTCCTCTAGCTCTTATGGACTACAGTTCCCATCATCTGACCAATGGGTGTGCTGACTGATGGGAATCGTCCAAAACACTGGCTACTCCAAGGAGAACTTTGGATGTGTCAGCTGGAGTAGTCAACATATAATTGAGCAGAGTTACCAGGAATCAATACGCTTTGGATTATCCCATGAAGAATAGCATTATTCTAGCAAGGTTATTATCACGTGGTCATCCCGGCCTTGCCACAACATTTCTCCTTCAAAGTCCAGCATCCCATGCTTCCTGGCCCTCATGAGTATTCCAACGACCTTATCCGAAATACGGACGTATCTTTCAAACAGGTCACCAAAAGTGACTTGGATCTTGCTGTCGCGGCGGTGCCGAGCCATCGTTCTGATGATGAAGCACATGTCTTTCATCTCTCGGTGGATATGGTCCTCCGCTCTCTTGGCCCTTTCTGCCGTTTTTGTACCTTCTTTAGGACGGCCATAGCCTTCATCTCCTTTGCGCAGGCGGGTGGACATGGCCAGGTCGTAATCAAACTCCTCACTGAAGGGATTGAGTTTTTGTGTGATCATGTGCTCATCTGCCCAGTCTTCCCATCTCCCTCTCAGATTGTGGATGGGGCTGTATTTCTTGGAGGCCTTGACATTTCTGTTTGCACTGAAAGAACCAAGAAATAGATGGTTTTTGAACTGCATTAAATGGCAACAGAATGCCTTTTAGTGTTGCTCATCTTTAAAGTTACAGGTGGGTAGCCGTGTTGGTCTGCCATAGTCAAAACAAAATAAAAATTTCTTTCCAGTAGCACCTTAGAGACCAACTAAGTTTGTTCTTGGTATGAGCTTTCGAAAGCTCATACCAAGAACAAACTTAGTTGGTCTCTAAGGTGCTACTGGAAAGAAATTTTTATTTTGTTTCATCTTTAAAGGGCAGGCCACTAGGTGGCATCTTATCACCAATTCTAAAAGTCACATCTTTATAATAGCTTCATCTGAGCATGCTTACAACTGTCTTCTTGCCATCTCTTTTAGAACGCCCGATTTTGTTCAGGATTGCATTATTACTATTTTCCTGTCAAGAATAATAACCCTTTATTTAGCTGCTTATTCGCTGCATCTGCATGGTCCTTTGTCCCATGAGTTCAGGTGGAGGGAAACTTACCTGATCCTCTCAACACCTCTGAAGTAGTTTGGCTGAAAGTGAATGATGGTCCCAATGTCACCCAGTGAGCTTCATGGAGCAAGCTTGTTTTTTTCCCCTGCTCTGAAAGGTAGGACCTGAACCAATGGCTTCAAGTTACAAGAAAGGAGATTCCAACTAGACGTTAGGAAGAACTCTCTGACAGTAAAAGCTGTTCAACAGTGGAACGGACTCCATTGGAGGGTGGACTCTCCATCATTGAATTATTATTTTTTTAAGTAGAAGTTGAATTGCCACCTGTCAGGGATGCTTTAGTTGAGATTCCTGCATTGCAAGGGGTTGGACTAGATGACCCTTGGGTACCTTCCAGCTCTACAGTCCTATGATTCTATGATTCTGAGTTCCTGGGCGGACATCATAACACTAACCACTATACCACACAGTGCTGTAGTGTAATAAAACATACATAAAATCACACATTTCCTGTGTCAGCCTGTCCAAATTGAAAATTCTTCGCAGTTCCACTGGAAGATCCCAAGGAAACAAATTTCACTGTTATGGCACAGGAATCCAAAACATCTCTGTGCCCACGGAATCTTAAAATTTGGTACATTAAGGGCTAAGATATCATGATACACCTCCCATCGAGACTTCTTTCTCCCGATCACCTTTACCCAGCCTATGGGGAGTTGCGGGGGTGGCATAATTCCAAGCCAAAGGCTTCAATGTGGCATGGGGTTAGGGCTGCTGAATGAGGAGGCAGTGGGCTGGCTGTGGCACTGGAGCCCACCTGAAAGTGGAATGAGGCTCACTGGTGGCCCTGCCCCACCATTTGAGCAAACCTGCCCTAGGGGAATGCAGCCCTTGACAGCAAAAGGGGCCCCTCGCTCCTAGCTTTGTCCATCCCTCCCCCCCCCCCAGCTCCTATTTACAGCTACCTCCCTTCTGAAACCGCTGCTCTGCTTTCCAAATTCCTGGACAACCTTGCATGCTGCCATTCAGCTCTAGCTCTGAATACTTGGAAAGGTCACTCCCAACAGCATTGCATCTGCTGAATGTCCCTCCGTTGTTACAAGTCCAATGATAACGTATGTGAAATACGTTGAGTGAAATGCTACTCCTAAGCTTCAGGGAGGGGGAAAAAAAACCCCATTATAGCTCACCAAAGCACCTATATTCTGAACCTCCTTTCTGATATCTTTGCTATCTGCTCAGTCACGCAGAGGGCGGATGCGCATACAGCAGCTGTCCTCTCCCGGTCTATGACCTCTTAGGCCTTGCGTGCCTTCCCTCCTCCTCGTCTGGTTCCTGCAAAGTTACAAAGGCTTGGAAGCAGTGAGGGAAAGGAAAGCAGCTGCAAAGATACCTTAAGTTCCGGATTCTATTTTAAAACTTCTGATTGCTTTGTGCCTCTGACATTTTCTCTCTCCCCCCCCCCCCCATACTTTCTTCCCACTTAGTTCTTTTAATCCTCCTTTCAAACTAAATACTATTATCACCTTCCCATTTTAATCTTCTCCTTAGTGGGCTAGATTAGCACCACTTGCTTTGCTTTTGGTTTGCTGCTTTGACACCCAAACATAATCTAATGCCAACTCTCTCTTCCTTTCCCATAGGAATCTTCTGCTGTGACACTGCCTGCCTCTGTTTCCCTTTCATGTTTTATTTTTTATTTTTATTTTTTTTATTAGAAAGGGCCAGCTGAGCCCTCTGTACTATTAGCAGCCTAATGCTGGGAAACATCAATTGATGGGGTCAGAAGTATTATCAGAAACAAAACTGGGACCCACAGAGAATCACCCTCTCTATGGCCACAGGCACGCCATGGTCTGAGAAAGAGGCAGGAACATGTGGTCCTCTAGCACATCCCTAACTTGGCCATGAACTGCTGAGGGTCAGGGAAGGATCTTTGTGATTCACAGCCCTGTACCATTGAGAAGGACACTAGGCTGTTATAGACCTTGTGGTACATGTCAGGAGTGGATTGAACTGAGTTCTGGTGGAACTGGATGCAAACGTTCTCTTCTCCACCCAAACTGCCTGCAGTGAAGCCAATAGGGTTTACCCATTACTACAGTATATAGCAGTGATCTTGTCCAGAGCCATTGTGGTGTATGTCAAAATAAGAACAGGCAGACCTGAGATTAAACCCCAGTCATCCATAAAGCTCACTGCGTGCCCTTCAGCTAGCCTGGGCACCATCCCAGAAGCCCTTTTTAGTGCTCTCCCCTTCACACAATTACAGTCACGTTGGAGGAAGAGTAAAGGTATGTCTGCTGGACTTGTTTCCACCATTATGCGCTTGCTGCCTCCGTGATTTTTGATTTTAGCAGGGTGGGGGGAGTCTTAAGTGAGGAGCCTGGTGTGTGGGTGTGCATGTGTGTGAAGGTTCCTCTTGCAATTGAGAACCCTGTTCCCTAGTACTGTTGAGGGAGGGAGGGAGGGAAGGAAGGAAGGAAGGAAGGAAGGAAGGAAGGAAGGAAGGAAGGAAGGAAGGAAGGAAGGAAGGAAGGAAGGAAGTCTTGTACATGACTTGGTTCCATTGAGGAAAGGAAGGTTAGAAATGTGCTTGTTATTGTTGAATTTCTGAGAGTTCTTCCAGACCTGTTAACCACCAGAAGGATCAGAACAGGGTGGTATGATTGGTTTGGTCACACTGGGTGCCACACTTCAGGGAGCGCCCAAACAATGTTGTAGAACAGAGTGCGAGGGAGGGGGTGCTGAATTTTAGCATTGCACATGGCGCTGCTGAAATTTGAGAACCAAAAGTCTGCCTGTGATCAGAACAGCAAACACAATCTGAAAGAGGAACTATTGTACCATCTCTCTCTCTCTCTCTCCCTCCCCCTCTCCTCCCTGCCACTTCAGTGCTAGGCCAGCCATGTGAGAACCAACCATCTGGATGCAAGCCAAGCTAGGCATACTGAGGAAATGCAAAGTTCTTTCAAAACGACCTTGCAACTTCATGGAATTCAAAACTTTGTAGTTCTGTATAAACACACCGGGATTTCTTCAGTGCCACTTGCCTGTTAGTTTCCTCCAAGGCATTGTTTTTTAAGTAGGGAGGAAAACACTTGGTGTCCTATTAACACAGCCCAAAGTGTGGGTGGTTTGTGTTTTGTCCACACTGAGGTAGTGCCAGATAGTTACTGCTACAGAGACCAAGTTATATTTACAGTATTTCTCTTTATTTAAAGCATCTTTATCATGCCCCCCCCCCAAAAAAAGTTCACATGAGGTGGCTCTGCAGGTGCGACCTTGTGTGATTTAATGGCCCTCCATACAAAAAATAGTCCCTACACATAGAAAGCTAGATGTTAGGGTAGGTTTTAGAGTAGCCATGTTCCTTACCGGCCAGCTCTCTATGTGCAGGAAATGGTTGTTTATGAAAGAGGACTGAATTATGTGGGCCTCTCCATTGGCAATCTGGCGGTAAAATCCAGACAGCGGTTTATCGCTTGAGTGAGAACCAAATTACAAGTAACAGGGGTTCAGTGTTTAGGTAAAGCAGATGCTAATGGATGTGTATGGAGCAGGAGCTTGTGAGGAAAGGGAGGAGAAATTGAAACCCTTCCTTTCCAGCCAAGTCTGCCATCCAATGAGCTATACATCAACCTGTGTTTTTCTACATGTGGAGTAACGAAAGTTGTTGGGGAGAATATTGTGTTTTTCAAGCGGACACTCAGCTGGCAAGGGATGCATTGCAGCCCAAGGGCTACATTTAATTTCTCACAGTCAAATTTTTTTCCTTCATAGGCTGACACTGAATTGAAGGGAAATTTCCCCTCACATGGCAGTCCAACTTCCCCCATCTTTAGTGATTCGCCAATCTGACTCATAACGAGAGAAAAAATCATGAGGTAAAATTAATACCACTGGAGCATGTTCAAATCAATGCTAATGCATTGATGAGGAAGATGGTGATTTAAGGTGGGCACCTTCAACCTCAGGCTCCATGGTGGGTTACAACATTATAACACAATATTAAAAGCAATTTAAATCAAAATCACAAAAAACCAGGTGGGTCCTGAACATATACATATGCAGGCCCACCAATGCAAAGAGGTGCGTGGGCCTGCAAAAACTAATTCTATGGGCTTGTTTGCCTGAGGCAGTGAGATAGAATATTTATCATTGCATTTTCTTTTGACCTCCAAGGAGGTCAAGGTAGTATATATGGTTCTCTCCTTCCTCATGTTATCCTTACAACTCCTCAGTGAGGTAGGCTATGCTAAAAAGGGGGGGGGGTGGAATGACTGGCTTACCTAAGGTGACCAGCATGCTTCATGGCTGACTGAAGATTTGAACCTTGATTTCTGAGATCCTAGTCTACCATCCTAACCATGACTTTGGATTGGCCCAAGTCTCTTCGTTCAGCTGCTCTTTAGATTTTAAGGTACATACTAATCTTTATTAATATATTTCTAGCACACGTTTTAGTGCCAGATCCTTGCAAGGCACCTTTATGCAGGGATGTTAAAAACAAAAGAATTGGCAGATATAATAAAAACAGCACCAGAGAAAATCCTATGCTGGGAGCCAGCAAAAAATAAAATAAAATAAATCTTTACCGCTTCTGAACAGCCGTGTTAAGGCGAAGCTCTTCAGAAAATATTTGAGAAGTTCATGTGACTCTGGCTAAAGGTTACTTACATCATCACTATGGCTGCATTTTATTTTTAGTGAGTAGTTCGTGTTAATCTGGGCTGGCTCCAGGATGAACTGAATGGGCTGTTTAGTGGAAATTGTATATGCGTGGCAAATTTGACCCTCTTCTTTTCAGGAATAGTTCTGAATTAGCAACGAAGCCATCCAACATTACTGGGAATACAGAATAGAAATGTTGGGCCATTGGTCAAGATGAATACTACAGAACTATATCCTCCAGACAGATTCCTCTGAGAACGGTTTCTCTCTTTATGCTTTCCATCCATTTTCATCAGGGATGATCACTCAACATATGTGAAAGTTAACTGAAGCATGGTGATAGTTTTACACCCTGTTTAAACAGGTGTGAATGACTGACTATGCAGGGATACAGAAATTACTGGAGAAGCCAGCTTGGTAATAGGATGGGGGGGGGGGAGTCCAGGTTGCTCTGGCAGTAAAACAGACTAGATTAGGAACATTCCAAATAGATAATTATCACTTGATTGTTCTCTCCCTGCCTCCACTGCAGGACAAGGTATGTTGCTATTTTATGTCAATTATTTAAGTTACAGTGAATGTCCAAAATTTGGTGAGTATTGTCAATATCAGACTAGTATTTCATAAACTTTCAGTGGGGATATAGCCAGCCAATCTCACAAGGGTCGTTGTGAGGCTAATATTTGGGTCCTGGAGGGATGAACCCTGAGCTTCTTGTTTTATTCTTTTTGTTAAGTGCTTTGAGGTTTTTTTGTTTTTGTTTTTTACAATCAAGTGGTGTGTGCGTGTCTGTAAACAAACAAACAATATATAAGGTATATCTCTGGGTATATTTATAATAATTTAATATTTCATTTAAAAAAGGAAAAGTACAGGAATGCCTTGGGACTTTGAGAACTCCTAAGACTGGGACTCGGTTCAGGAATTCAAGGTCCAGCTGGTGAAAGGTAAAGGTAAAGTAAGGACCCCTGGATGGTTAAGTCTAGTCAAAGGCGACTAAGGGGTTGTGGCACTCATCTCACTTTCAGGCTGAGGGAGCCGGCATTAGTCCACAGACAGCTTTCTGGGTCATGTGGCCAGCATGACTAAACCGCTTCTGGCGCAACGGAGGACTGTGACAAGTGCCAGAGCGCGTGGAAATGCCGTTTACCTTCCTGCTGCAGTGGTACATATTTATCTACTTGCACTGGCATGCTTTCGAAATGCTAGGTTGGCAAGAGCTGGGACAGAGCAATGGGAGCTCACCCTGTCACAGGGATTCAAACCGCCAACCTTCTGATCGGCAAGCCCAAGAGGCTCAGTGGTTTAGACCACAGCCCCACCCGCATCCCCTCCAGCTGGTAAAGGACCATAGCTCAGTGGCAGAGCATCTATCTGCTTTACATGCAGAAGGTGCCAGGTTTGAAACCTAGCATCTCCGGGTGCTGAGAGCGAATCCTGTCTTAAACCCTGGAGAACTGCTGCCAATCAGTGTGGACAATACTGAGCTAGATAGCCAATGGTCTGACTCAGTTTAATCCAGCTTTTAATGTTCCTATGTATGGAAATTATCAGCACTGCAAAAACTGAAAGGTTTTTCAAAACCACCACCCTTTCATCTATGTAGCTGTGTGAGAATGGTGGCTTAAGTTGAAGGGCACTTAAATGAAACTGAAAAGTAAATGTGGGGAAAGTACAGAACTGCAGGTGTCGTGAACCTATCCTATAAATCGCTTTCTTGTCATTATTCCTTCGGTGTGTTCAATTGCTACATGACACGTCTGGTGGCAGCTCATGTGGTTCTGCCAAATGCTTTTCTTTCTTTCTTTTTTAAGCAAAGAAAATGCTGCAGTCATTATTCTTCTACGCAGGGCAGGGCAGGTGAAGTGGCTGCACACAGCTATAGGTACTTTGCAGTAGTTTTTCTTCCTGCAAACAACTGATCGGAAATTGTCCCTCTTTCCAGATTTGCATTGTATGGATAATTGGCATTTCATAAAGGCCAGTTGCAAGGGAGGGGCAGGGCAAAATCCAGCTGTGTGCAACTCTCTCCTACAGAGTAAGCTAATAAGCATCTCCTTCTGTCTCTCCAAGTGGCTAGTACAAACTTTCGTCCACTAGGATACTAGAAGTAGCTATTCTAACAGTTGTTTTATTTTGTTTTTAGAGGTGACTGATGGGTAATTAATTGTAGAGTATTAGTAATAGCTATCTTTCATCACCAATGATCAAAGTTTGAGCCCCCTGTAATCTCTCTATACATGCAGTAGATGACAAAATAGTATGTTTAGCCATGTGACATGTTGGTGGCCACTAAACTCATTGGCTAAAGAAAAAGGATTATACAAATTAATGGGTGATAGATCTAGCAACAGCCCTTAGGTGTGATAAAGCTAAACAGAACATTCATTTCCAGAGGCATGAATATCAGATGTTGAAAACAAAGAGGGCAGGGGGCTGTTGCATCTGTGTTTTTTGCTGGTACGTCATGGAGGCACCTAGTTAACAGATGGAAACATCTGAAAACTATAACACCAGTGCTAGAGTTACCCAAGCTGGCTGACCCCAAGTAATGTAGGTCCAGGGGTCTTCCAGATAACCTATTTACTGGTATTCAGTGGACTTGTTGCAGCAGAGTGTTTTAATCCACTTTAATTGTGCAAACTAACATTTGCTGTATGCAACTGAAACTCTCCTGCAAAACACTGGCAGTCTGGAGCCGTCATGAGACTACATTAGAACCCACCAACCATAGCCTAGTATTTCCATTGTTAGGGTTATTTCAAAGACAGTTGCTAAACCTCCAGCTAACAACAACTGCACAAAAATATGCCTTTTCTTATGTTTCCTTAAAAAAAATTTTTTTTAACTGCACATGTTAGCATCTGCTATACCCAAAGGTCTCTGGAAACTGCTTCTGTGTGAGGACTCCTTATGGGTCCTTACATGGGCCATTGTGCTGACCAGTTCATCATGCACCCAATGACTTATTCTCCACCTGCTGCCAAAATGTTGTTGATGTAGCATCATGGGAGAGACATCGCAGTGACAGCTGAACATGAGCCCACTTCATAGAGATGCAAATGATTAGGTGGTATATACATGCCTTAAATGGTAATAAATGCCTTTAATAAATAAAGCATCCATCAGATGGAAGCAGGTTTTTTTTGGGGGGGGGGTCTCCACCTGGCAGGCTCATTGGGTGAAGCAGCCCTTTTGAAGCCCACCCAGACCTACACTTGGAAAACTCAACAATTACTCACAGTGATGATGAAGGTCGTTTTATTCTCACGGTCCGTATTTCTTGACAACTGTTGTCAGCATCCAGTTTGTCCTCTGCGTCGCCTCCATAACCGCTGTCCTCGGTATCTAAGCTGTCGCTACGATAATTCTGTAGTTCTGGTTCATCGGCCTTATCTTCCTGTTCCATCTGTTTCCACCCCTTAGTCAGCTCCGACACTAGGTTAGAACACTTCCTCCTCCTCGTAGGGGACATTTTGCCACTAAGAAGCTTATCAATGTCTTCGGCACTCTTGTCTGTCAACGTACACCCATTGTCTTTTTCATACTTGTCACTGAGGAGACTCACGCCACTGCCTCTTTCGTAGGCTTTACTTACAATGGTCTTTGTCACCTCTTTGCTTCTGATGTTAAGTTTCTGGACGGCTTCGTTCGATTCACTTGGGGCCTGCTCTCCATTTTCTTTTGGCTCCTGATGTACTGATGGAAAGGACACTCCATCTCTCGATTGGTCTTTCTTGAAATCAGTTGGTGGTTTGGGAAATACCCTCTCCCTTGGGGGATTTTCCTCAGAAGGCACCCACCCACTGGGCTCCTGGACTTGCTTCGTATGGTGGTCAGATGCCCACTGTTGCCATCCCCGTGCCAAGCTGATGACAAGGCTAGCCGTCCGGATCTTCCTGATGGCCCTCTGGGCAGGGGTGTTCTTCTTCAGCTGTTCTTCTGAAGACATTGTGTTGCCTGTGGCTTCCTCACCCATCTCTGCGTTAACACCACTTAGTTAAGACTGCCCTGTGGCAAGTAACTGGCAGAAGGGAATGGTAGGGATTTAAATAGATGGTGGTGGGGATTTATGATGCTGGAAAGTATGGGGAGCATTTCTCACATGGAAAGAGGATCCGTACTCTGACTGTGTTCTTTTTTTAAAAAGCCCAGGCTTGCATTTCACTGCAGCAGATGGGACACTGGATATGGTAAACATGGGTGACGCAGGACGGCCACAGCCGTGATGGAAATTAACAGCACCTGTATGTGCCCTTTCTTAAGGTACCTTAATCATGCATTCAGTTTTACAGTAAAACACGTTTTTACGTACTGTAGTGGAATTTGCTTAATGGGATGGTTTTTGCTCTTCGCACTCTTAGAAGAAGGCAAATCAGTCAATGAAAACACTTGGAATTGGGCAATGCCAGAAATATCCTGGCTGTCAATCAGTTAAAAAGTCAATCACTCTTATTCATCAATAGAGGACAGCACACTAATAAAGGTTTTTGCTTGCACAGCTGAACTAAATACTACAGGTTTGCAGTGACCACGGGATTTGGCTTGGACCATGATTCTGTGCATTCAAAAATAGCTTGTCTCCATCCCAAGTGTGTTGTAGGCTTCCTTTCCTTCAGTTCACTCTTTGTTTACTACAATTCCCAACCTATGAATGGGAAGGGAAGCATGGTTAAACATAAGAGCGCTGAGGGATCAGGCCAACGGCTCATCTAATCTAGGATGCTGTTTTCACTGTGGCCAACCAGATGCCTGTAAGCAGAACCTGAGTGCAACAGCATTCACCCAACTTATGATTCCCCGAAACTGGTATTCAAAAGTGTACTGCCTCCAATACTGGGAGTATAATATACCCATTGTGGCTAGTGGCCATCAAAAGCCTTATCCTCAATGAATTTGTCTGAATCCTATCCAAGCTGGTGGCCATCATGACATCTTTTGGATGACTAAAGCCTTACCTGTGCAGAATCATTTAAGTCCCGGGCATTCTTTAGACTAATGAGATGCATAGCGTGATTTACTGAACAGCAATAGCTGGTTTCAATTGGTTTTCTTAGTTTACTTTGAGGAAGTGATTTATTATTTCATGGCGGTCATTCGCAAAATAGCTGCTTGCAAAAGCATATAATGTTTCTCGTGTAACGAGAGAAGATTCCCTTGTTTTTTTCCATGCTATGTGCCTGAGGCATTTCAGCAGGTCAGCCAGCCATTCCCAAATGACATCAACTGAAAGCTCAAATGGGGCAAATGAATCATTGGTTGCATACTAACTTCATTGTAGTCACATCAGAGCTAAATTTACACTCTGTGCGCTGCCCAAGAACAGACAGAACTGAAGGAGTCCAGGTCCCCCTCCCCCAGCCCTTATAGGCTGCCATATAATAAAAAAGCAAGTCAGAGAAACTTATATGGTAATAAATGAAGTTAAAAAAATTTTTTTTTAGTGATGCAGCTAAAACTTGAGAACCAGTTAGCAACCTCACAGCCATATTCTGGACTAATTAATATTTCTGGATAGTTTTCACAGACAGCCCCATTTACGACTCATTGCAGTTATTCAAACAGGAAGTCCCGCTACTCTTAACCCTTTTGTGTTGTCATTCCTTTGCACTGAAATGAATGCTGTGGAATAGTGTAATGAAAATAAAAAAAGAGATCATGATGAGCCTCTGGCCTGATCCAGCTGTGCTGTACTTATCGTTCTTATTCACAGACAGCATTTCTGTGAGGGTGAAAACTCCTGTCCCACTGGAATATAATCTCTGAATCAGCCCTCTGTTTTCTATTGTAGGGAGTCAAATGCTGTTAGTCAGCCAGTCACTTGCAATATGATTATGTCATTATCTAGTGAATGAGGAGATTGTGGGAGAAGCAAAGGACTTCAGGGCTGGCAAAGGGTTTAGTGATTTTATGCCTGTTTTATACTGTTTTCTCTTTCAGTTTGCTTGTTTTAATTGCATTTTATGCTAGTTTAAAGTTGATTTTGGTGTGTCAAGTGTTGCAGAAGCCACCTATATAAATACATGTCTGAAATATGAGGATAGACATTACATGCCCTCCAATATATTGAGTGCCCAAACGGGGACACACATCTTCCCACATGTGCTTCTGTGCAAGATTATGGACCATGCGAGGTTGCAGTCCCCCCAAAAGCACTTTTTTCCAGGGGGAAAAGCACTTTTTCAGGCGAGATGTTCACATGAAATTGTGTGAGATCACGGCACCCAGAGTGGAGCTCTCCATAACTGGACTTTTTGTACTTTTCCAATCACATCCAAACTAATCTTACTTATTAAAATCAACAAATTGTGTCCATCTTTGCTTCTTTCCACAAAGTCCCCCACATGCTCACATGCTCACCTTTGAAAGTTTCTTGGTGTTTTGGGGGTCTCTTAAGGCTGGTGTTTCAGAATCATTTACTGTACCTTTATTGCTGTGGACATACAACCCTCCTTCTCTTGGCTAGGTGTAATGCATCCTACTTGTGCTCTATATTTTTAGGGAGGCTTTTAGAACCAACAGCATGTATGAACATCTGTTCACTTTTTTGTGTGTAGGCATACTAATTTGCTTTTGATACCATTAATCTTTGTTGTCCTTATTGATCCTTGAGGTGCCAGATTTTGGAGGCCGTTCAGGTTTCAATATCAAAACTTCCAAAGTGGATTTGTGCCAGGCGTTTGGGAGGCTCCTGGCATCAACATTGTCAGTTTTTGGGCACCAGGCTATGGCATTTTAATTTGCTCAGGTTTTCTTGGTGCTTGAACGCAACCCTGAAATACAAAATCATTAGGGACTATTGTCCTTTCCTGTCTCAGTTTGTTGTTTGGGAATTAAATCGATTAAAGAAGGAGAAGGAGAAGGAGAAGGAGAAGGAGAAGGAGAAGGAGAAGGAGAAGGAGAAGGAGAAGAAGTTGCAAGTCGAGGCAAAAATGCAAATACTGTAGGCTGAAAAATCTAAGCTATGAAATGTTATGATGAATCAGTCCACCTCTGATTTCTGTCATGGGAGTCCTATTTAATGAAGATATATCTTGTTTGTCCTTGACCTGTACATGCTTTATCCCTCAGAACCTGTCTTTTCTGACATTCAGGACAAATCACCTCTGGTTCTGGAAGCTGGTCACTTAGTTGCGAACTGCTCTGTCGTTATTCGTGCTGTCTTCGTTCTGAGCTCTGCAGTCATCTGGGGAGAAACAGGGTAAATATCCTGTGCTGGGTGATATAAGAATAAATCATTTTGTTCGTCTCCACAAATATAACTCATTATGGAGTGCCCTCAACATTTAGTTCATTTCCTTGTTTTAATCTCATTTGGTAAATCGCTTCCCATGTAATACTCCAAAGCGATTTACAATTTAAAAAGCTACATAAAAGCATCGTTTCTAGTTCAACTCTTGTACAACTGGGATGAAAACCTCCACATAACAGCTTTGTGGGAGGAGAAAGATCTTCAACAGGTGCAGAGATTATAATATAGTAGAGACAATGCCCACCTTGATATGTAACAGGAGGAAGTTCCAAACTTTAGATTCCTAGAGCTGATATCTGAAACTCCAGGTTGAAGTAAAGTGTCTCGTTTCTCTGCCCATGTTCCCCCAGCTTATACATGATTGGGGCAGAACAGGTCTGCCATTCTCAGGGCCAGCCAGTGCAGCTGATTGTCAAGGCTTTGGGAAAGCTATTCCTCCTCCAGTTGCAGCAAGAGCAGAGAAAACAAGGTAGAGTTCTTTTTAGTGAGTTTTATTCAGTCCTAATAGTGAGAGACAAAAGAATGCAACAAGCCTTAACAATGGCATTGCTCCAAACTGGGCCCCTCCTCCCTCCTTCCCAGTAGCAGCATCTTCCCTTATGGTGGCTTCCCATGGTCAAATGTCTCTGATTCTGTTGTTCCTGCGCTCTTAGCGAACACAGAGTTCTGGGAGAAGGGGGAATCAGAAATACTTTATACTTTCTAGTGACAGTGTGTCATCTGGCTGCCCTGCCATAGCCCCCCCCCACCCCGTTCTTCTAACACAGCCCAACTTCTCTGTTCGCCTATCTCTGAGCTTTGACTTTCCTCCAACCCCTGAAAGCCTTGCTGTAAATCAAGGCTGCCTCTCTCTTCTCCTGCAGCATCAGAAGAAGGTGTGTGTGTGTGTGTGTGTGTGTGTGTGTGTGTGTGTGTGTGTGATCTCCACCATTCCTCCTCCTCCATTTTGCCCTCTTGAGTCCAATCCCTGGCACCAATCCAGTCTAAAACTCAGACCACTACAATCATAGAATTGTAGAATTGGAAGGGACCACGGATATTGTCTACACTTGTTGACAACAGGTCTTCATGGTTTCCAATGGGGGGGGCGGCATTCCCATAAGCTCCAACTGGAGATGCCAGTGAATGAACTTGGTATCTTCTGTGTGCAAAGCAGACACTCTTATCACTGAGCTATGGACCTTCCCTGAACCTGAGAACCTGAATGTTGCACCAGCTCTGCTTTAAGGCATGAGGAGGGATGTAAGTCTGTGATCCACTCAGACTAGCAGGAGTACAGCACAGAATTGTCTACTCAGCAGTCCACTGCATTAACTGGGACTAAGGGGATTTGAGCAGAGAGAAACCAGTCAGGAAGAGGGTGGCTTTTTTCTAGATGCACAGGGAAATATTTTATGACCATAAACGCATGAGTCGGACTGCATTGGTTACTGTGGATCATGATGGCTGAGCAAGAAACAACACTGGTCATGTGGAAGTAAAACCTTGACACATGTTTCAGACTGTAATCAGAGCGGGGCAGAAATCTTATCAGGACGGATAGATTTTTTTTTTATTTTTTATTTTTTTAAGTGTGAGAACTTGGTATGCCACAGGATTCAGAACACATGCAAATCTTCCCAGCTGAAATTATCAAACAGTTGCAAGTAATGAACTAGGTGAAAGTACTTCATTAAATAAACCAGATGGAATCTCATGAGCTTGCAGAAGGACAGCTGCCAGGGCAAAACTCTCCTTCATTCATTCAAATCTAAGTTAAGAACATAAGAAGCGTCTGCTGGATCAGGCCACCTGCCCATCTAATCCACATTATCATGTCCTGCCCCTCCCTCCCTGTGTGCTGTTTCAGGGGTCTCCCAACCCTCCAGAGCAGATTTGGGGGAGGCACAGAGGGAAAGAGAGAGGGGAGTCCTTGCACTAGCTTCTGCTAGTGCGCCAGGTCATTTGAATCCAACCCTATGTCTTGCTCAAGAAAATAACTATGGCTGCAATCCTACACACACTTAAACTTACAGAAGTGTAAGCACCGTTGGAATGGGGCTGTAAAAGAATACCTACACAAGGGAGGATCACATATCCTCTGGTGGATGACTTAGAACAAATTGAAAGAACAGTGAGCAACTTGGGGGGGGGGGATTCTATGTCTATGCATACCTCTCGCAGTTCTTTGCTTCTGCAATGTGCACGGCTTGTATGGATGAGATTCAGTCCAAGACACAGGAACTTGACAGCAAACAATCTCTGCCCTATGGGGAAGGGCCAAGGGTAAATCGTGGAATATGTGCCTTGCCAGTGTGGTGTAGTGGCTAAGACTTGTAATCTGGTGAACCGGGTTCGTGTCTCCGCTCCTCCACATGAAGCTGCTGGGTGACCTTGGGCTAGTCACACTTCTTTGAAGTCTCTCAGCCCCACTCACCTCACAGAGTGTTTGTTGTGGGGGAGGAAGGGAAAGGAGAATGTGAGGCGCTTTGAGACTCCTTCGGGTAGTGATAAAGCGGGATATCAAATCCAAACTCTTCTTCTTCTTCTTCTTCTTGCATGCAGAAGGTTCAGTCTCCAGATAGGTCTGAAATGCCTGAAATGCTGGTGTGCTAGATAGTGTGGACAAGCTATTTTTGGACTGCAATTCCCATCCCCCCTGACCACTGTTCCTGCTAGCTAGGGATGATGGGAGCCATCATCCCTAAATGCTGGAGACCCACGTTTAGGAAACCCTGGTGTAGACCAAGGACAACCTTCCAAGGAACCACATGCCAGAGGCTAAAGTGGGTAGAGTGACCAAGTATCATCATCAACAACTTACCAAGGTCCAGGGTGGGTTACAACATCAAGACACAAGATTAAAAACAGCTTTTCAAGCAACTTGCAAAAAAACAAGGTGGGTCCCAAAAATAGATACCTCAAAAGCCAGGGTAAGAAGGTGCTTCTTCAGTATTCATTGGAAGCTGTGCCAGATGCACATCTGAGGCGAGGGAGTTCCACAGCTCAGGGGGGGGGGTGCCCTCTCCTGAGCCATCCCACCCCCCAAGCCTTTCAGAGTGGAGGAACTACCAAGAAGGCACCCTCCTCTGCATATGTTAACACCCAAGAAAATCTGTAGGAGGGAGGCAGTCGTTTCTACAGTAGGCTAGTTTCTACTCACCCCTTCCACCCTACATCTAAGCAAGCAGGAAATATTATTAGGGTTCAAGGACACATTCCAGCCAAGTGCAGCTTGGCTCACATTGAGAGGTGTTGCTTGTGAGTGTGAATAGCCTGGATAATGTCCCACATTTGGTCTCTGGGTCTGAGGTTCTCCATGCTGAGCTAGATGGTCAGCCTGGGTATGAGGCAGCTCTGCAAGTTCCTATTATAAATGGCTGGAACTGAAAAGAGGGACTGACTTCAGAGCTGACATAGATGGATTTCTCTCCCATGGCTAAATAAATACATTACTCATGCAGCCAGGACGTTGTCGAGCTGATTTCAAATTCTTTGGTGAGTTGGGCATAATTGAGAGTTCAGTGTCCTCAGGGCTGATAAGGTCACACCACATCAGAGTGTGCAATAGGCTGAACACAGTGCATGTGAGGCCTAAGGCCAGCCTGGAAAAACACGTTTGGTGAACACAAGATAGCAGCAACCTACTGATCTGCTCAGTAACCCAAAACCATTTTTTAAAAAAGTCTCTCCCTATCTTGGCATTTATACCACAGGAAGACATACTGTGCCCTTACATCTGAAACCACTTAGGCATCTTTGCTTTAAATTCCTTCCAACCCTGTCTGTCAAGAAGCAAGATTTACAAGTGGAATTGTTGCTTTCCAATGCAGGAGACGTACTGTCCACACAGAAATGTTTTCAGAGGGGAAAAGGCTGGCTCATGACACCAGACCCAATGAAATTTCCCCCCCTAAGTTATATAACTTGTGTGTGTGTGTGTGTGTGTGTGTGTGTGTGTGTGTGTGTATGTATGGGCTCATGGAATTATCAATATTAGGAAGAGCATGGGCTCCCATCCCATCCCTTTGCATTACTGCTTTTTCTGGATGCTCTGTGCCACTGCTGCTTGCAATGAATCTGCCACAATCTTTCCAAATGTAGTACGCAATGCCGAAAACAGCTAGTTCGGTGCATTTGCCAGGATGGTGATCTAGGTCAGTGGTTCCCAAACTTTTCTTGAAAATTGCTGGTGGTCTTGGTGAATCACTGTCAGGATGCTGTCAGGAGCTGCCAACTGGTTGCCCAGGAAAGTATAAAGACAAGGAAAAGATTCTTGCCATCCTTTTAAGGCTCACCAGGTTCTGGGAGATGGTAGGTCTGGAATGCTTTCTAATGACAACATGTCAGCCAGGTGTTGCTCTGGCTCTCCCATTATTTCCAACTTTCCTCCTCATCTGCCTCTGACTGCGACCTCCTGCAAACCACTGTTGTAAATCTATACTGTCGTCCTCCTCCCTGGGAGGGCCAGGATGGGGAGGCAGTCTCCACCATTCCTCCTCCTCTGCCCAGTCCCTGACAACCACTTAATGATTGTTTTGTATGTTGTAGCAATTGCAATGCACCGTGTTAGATGCCGTTTGATTTTTATTGTATTTTCATAGCTTTCTTTATTTCTCATAGTTTTCTATTACAATAAATTTTGCACTCCATTTAATTCAAACTGTAATGCAAGAAATGACCAAAGCCATAGAAATATGTATTAAAATCAATGTGGATATTTCATGTGGTCATGCTGCAAACAACCTGAATGACGCCTGAAGACCACTGTTGGTCCATGGACCAAAGTTTGGAAACCCCTGAGCTGGGCTATCCAGACAGCAGCAGAATGATGTGAAATGTGAAGTGGAATCAGTGGGAACATTGCTCATCTTGGAAACAGAGCTCCAGGACTCCCCCCCCTCCCCAAAAAAGTGATGACATCTTCACAGAGCAGCTGGGTAGTTTATGGACCTTGCTGCCTGCATTTTTGGACTCCCCTCGGAGGTGTAGCTATGAGCTTCTGTGCTACATTTTTGACAACAGCTGCTGCAATAGTCCTGCTTCAGTGACAGAGGGGGCTGCACAGGGGGCTAAGCAACTGGCACAGAGCTGACATTAGATCTCCTTAACTCCACCTTGCTTACTTCTCACCTAATGTACTGCTGCTGGACAGCACAATGTAATGCAACAAAAAAAAGGACTTCCAGGTGAAGCTCTCTGCTGGAATCCTGCACCCTCCATCATCAAGTGTCCATTTTTTCACACGTCCTCAAGTACACCACAGGCTCTTTTTTCATATAAGAAGAAGCTACATCTCTCTCCTTGCTGCCCATCCACCTCCTCATCTCCACTGGCAGATCTCAACTTTCTTCATTGAGTTAGGCAGCCAGTGCACACAAGCACACTCTCCTAGGAATTTACACGTTGAATGACATGGGTTGCTGCCTGCAAAAATAGGTACCAACTTGACTACCCCATACCTCTGAATCCAGGGGCAGCACTGACACAGGCATTTTCCCACTTACCCATCCATCAGGTTTGGTAGTCTGAGGTGGGGTTTAGCTGTTTCCCCTTATAGTTGAATTCAAATTATAGTTGAATTCCTCCAGGAGATCCCAAATAAAAAGGACAGGTCTGCTAATCAGCTCACAGATCTTATGCTGTGCAGGCCAAGTTTTAAATGCTTCCTTTTAAATGGATGGATTTCAGTGGAATTATAAAATAGTATGTGGCAGTTAAGCTTGTGTTTTATTTGTAGGGAAACGGATCCTGACAGGTTGCCACTTCACACTGCTTTACTAGTGCAGACAGCATATGTCACGACGGCAGATTTATTCTGCTGTATAAATAAAAATACCCATTGCATGCTACTATTTATTTAATTTAATTTATATGCTGCCTTCCAGGGGAGTTTACAATGAATTAATGCAAGCATCAAATGTGATTAAAGACTGCACTGAAACCAACAAGATTTAAAACTAGCAGAGCACTAAAACTATTACCAGTAATGGTGAAAAATCAGCTCAGTTGACATACCAGGGCAAGTCAAAAGGTAATGATTGATTGACTGTATTTCCATGCTGCTTGTGATGGCCTGGGAGTCAGACTCTGATGCTGAACCTGAGGGATCCCAGCCTGCACAGGATTCCCCGCCTCCAGAACCAGCTGAGCCGGGGCCAGGGCTTGAGCCTGAAGGATCCCCACCTGTGCTGGATCCCCAGGTGCAGGCATCAGCAGAGTCTGCTCTGGCTCCTGATGGGAGGGAGGACCCATTGCCTGCAGGTGCTCCACTCCCAGCCTCTTCAGAGGAAGCTGAGGCATCCCCTGGGTCCAGTAACCCACCAGCCTCTCCTGAGCTACAGAGGCTCAGGGCAGAGAGGCGAAGGGAGTTAAGTGTCTGCAGGAGGAGTGCTCGCCTCCAGGCCCGGAGGAGAGGCGAGTCTCCAGAGGATCGGGGCGGCCCTAAGCATAGGGCCAGATAAAAGCCAGCCAGACCCAGCCCAAGTTGCGTGAGCAACATAGTTGCAAGCGTGTGCTCAACCTGCAACCTTGTGCCTGAACCTGCCTTGGACCTTGACCTGCTCCCTGCCTCGCTCCCCGCCGGACTGACCTCCTTTGGACCCCTAGACCCAGGACTGGACTTGGACCTCGCTTCATGGACAAACCCTTGGGGCCAGCACACTGCTTCCCATTCAAACAAATCCCAAAGTGGCTTACAAACAATAAACAGCAATAAGATAACAGATCAGCAGAAGGTACAGCATAAATCGCATAAGTAACAAACCATCAGTAAAACAATTATAACCTATGAAACAAACCAGCAATTAAAAAATAAGCTAAATATCACAATTACAGCATGTCATATTATACGATTAGGAAATCAATAAGGCATTTATAATCTTCAAAACAATATTAACAAAATAGCAACTAAAAATAATAATCTAAACGCTATTAAATTGACTCATAATCTTTCACCCTGTTCAGTTCATTAAAATACACATACACACCTAAATCAGCTCCTACCAACCTGTTGCTGTCCAGATCTTTTGGACTACAACTGCCCATCAGCCCCAACCAGCATACACCTCACCTTCTCTCAGTGAGGAAAACGTAAAAAGTGGAAGAGCTGCTGTCCTCTCCCAGCTCAGCATGAGAACTCATGTGGTGCAAGGGCTGGAGCATTGGACTAGGACCTTGGAGACCAGGGTTTGAATATTCACTCGGCTGTGGAGCTTACAGGGTGACCTTGGGCCAGTCATTGAATTACAGTGTTGTTGTGAGGATAAAACAGGGAATTGGAGAACCTGTGCACACTTTGCTCTCCTTGGAGAAATAGGTGGTAAATAAACGTAATAAATAAACTTGCCCTTGCAATTTTGGCTCACTCACCTAGGCTTTGACGATGGCCAAGGTACATATGTAACACTAAACATGGTTAGCAATGAAAATGAAAGGGAGGGGAACCAAGAGTGAAGAACTAGAAATGCAGTCAGTGAGGGCTGGTCCACTCGGGCAAATGGAGCACCATTCCACCAACCTCAGTCAGACTCCAACCAGCACCTGCACCCATATCCCTGCCTCCTTATTTATATCCAGTCTAGGGAGTGGCATTGACTGTCATCTTCTTCCTCCTCTTTCTCAGTGCTGCCCTTGTAGACCTCATTGACTCTGGTGCCACCTTCTGCCAGTCTCCCTGCCATCCACCCTCCTGGTCTCATTGGGGCCCAGCCACCAGTGCCCGCAGTGCCCTCACGATCGGTTAACCATGGTTACCTCCAGTGCTACTTTTATAGAAAAAGAGGTGCCTGAACACACTGTGAACATTCTCTTAGAATGGCAATGGCACCCACCTGAGAGGTGCTGGAATCTCCCTCAATGGTGCCAGAACTGAGTTCCGGCTGAAAAAAAGCCCTTGTTACCTCAGTCTAAAACAGCAGTAAAAAAAAACATCTGGGTTGTCCTTGGTGGGAAATGACCTTAAGGACAGAGGATGACTTCATCCCTGCAAATAATGGCTGTGAAATCAGAGCCATTGCCTGACTTGAGCACAGTCATGTCACCTCCATAATATTTACTGCTGCTGTGTCAGAAGCCCAGCCAAAGTTCACGGGCCCTTGGCACAGGCATTGTCATAGCTTGACTGGAAATTAATCACCACCACAGAGACCAGCTGACACTGTTCGTTCTCTGGTCTTAATGAAAATGCATTCCAAGGCGATGACGCTCAGAGGGCCAGATCCTCAGTGGCTGCCTTTGGCATAAATGGAGAATAATGGCTCATGATTTTCTTCACAGGGTTATTCTTGGGCTGCACTGAGAATATCTAACAATATTGCATCACTTTCTCTTCTAATCTGGCCACTGGCCTTCCAGATTTTTTGGCTTAGGGACAATGTACGCTTGGACTGAACAGTGTGGGTTCCACATGGCTCCTTTTCCTTATTGGTAACCATAAATTTAAGGAGCAGAAGAAGCCAATGGTCCTGAGTATTTGCCCTTCCTAGCCCACACCTGCCAGCGTCTGAAAAAATAACACAATAGAGACTGAGACCTAGTTTGTAGAAACTGCCAAATTGCTGCTGGCGTGTACCATTGGCTGGGTGTATATTCAGATGATTGGATGCTCTTCCATATTAAGAACAAACAAAATACCATAGGCTACATACCAGAGAAACCTTTTGCTGATGAACTATTTGTGTGTGTTAGGGACAGGGGGAATTTTTCTTTGCATTTTAATGTGAAACTACTGTATCTCATTCACACTGTGCCCAAACCAAAAACCTAATTATCTTTCAAAATATGAACTTCTCTGCATTTTGCAGTGCACTTCTCCAGCTGAAGGATGGGTGCAAAAAATATATATTCATATATTGTGGAAAATTACATAGAACAATGCATAATGGTGGGTAAAATCATTGTGCAAGAATGTAGTACTTAGGAGAAATGTGCCCTAAAATGCTGATGAAATTTCAGGAGGATTGTTTTTTAATATATAAAAAGTGAAGATTGTTGCAGAGATGTGGGGAACTGAAATTAAGACTGGGAAAAAATGAGAAACTGAAACCCAAATTGTCAGATTTGTCCATCCCTATTCAGCATGAAGCGACATAGTCCAGGCAGAGTCTTACCACTCCATATTTGTGTAATCTAAACTATAATGCCCATCCCTTGGTCTTTGCTCACCATCCTCAAATTCTTTTCGAAGGGAAGCCAATAAGACTAAAGCTGGTAGGGCTCCAGTTGCTACAAGGTGCGCTTAAAGGGACTTGGGGCTGCCTAGTTGCACTTCCATGGTTGCAGGAACCTTTAGCAGAATACCCGCGCCACATGGCCATGAAGTTAGGAAGCATCACAGAGGCTGCAATGAGCTCTTCGAACAATGCAAGCCTCTGCTCGTTATTGCAGCCATCGAACGTTGATCCTACCTCTGCAAACCCACAGGATGTCTCAGCAAGTGCTGAAGGAAAACACAGCATGTAGTGTATGACAAAGCAGACAGAAAAACAGATAAAGGAATTGGATGATAAAACTAAAATTTTGCAGCTCAGTTGTCTCTTTCCTGCATGTGTTTTGGTGAAATTCTGGATCTCTTAAACATTGGCTGGTTCTGGAGTTGTTTATCTGCTCTTTTCCGGCTTTTCTGTAAACCCTTTAAAAGTTGCTAGCTAGTAATTTTCCATCTCTGTTTGTGATTTCTCCTTTCCTGTCCATATTGTACAGTGTTTGATGTCATCAGCTGTTGCCAAGGCAACCCAGAATCCTGAACTCAGGCTAGTCAGGGAAAGTGACGAAGGAATAAATTCTGGGAATATTTTATTTGCGTTTTCATTGACGCTGTTACATTTCAAGGTACTCAGATTAATGTATATTAAAGGGAAGACAAAAGGGGGCAACTAAACCTCTAAAAAGTTGAAACAAAGAAGCAAAATGATCAATAGGTTTGTGGGATGGCATCGATTTCTCTCAGCTCAATGATGCTCAGGAACACCAGGCAAAACCTGAGTTGCTAAAGTCAGAATCTGAACTTGAGTTTCTCCAGCAACAACAAAACAAGCTATGTTTTACCTTAAAGGCAGTCTGGTGCTAAAGAGACGGTGTGGTGTAGTCGTCTGAGTGCTGGACAAGGGCTGGGGAGACTCAAGTTCAAATCCCTGGGTAACTTTACAATAGCCAAGCTCTTTCAGCCTAGCATACCTCCCAGAGTTGTAGTGAGGAAGGGGGAGAAAGCCATAAACCCTAAGCTCCTTGGGGGAAGGAAGGAAGGAAGGAAGGAAGGAAGGAAGGAAGGAAGGAAGGAAAGGAAGGAAGGAAGGAAGGAAGGAAGGAAGGAAGGAAGGAAGGAAGGAAGGAAGGAAGGAAGAAAGAAAGAAAGAAAGAAAGAAAGAAAGAAAGAAAAGATACTGTATATTCTGGCGTATAAGACTACTTTTTAATCCAGGAAAATCTTCTCAAAAGTCGGGGGTCGTCTTATACACCGGGTGGAGAATCTCTGCGGTTGAGTATATCTCAAACTCTATATTTTAACTGGAAAAGTTGGGGGTCGTCTTATACGCCCAGTTGTCTTATACACCAGAAAATACGGTACTATGGTGCCAGCAGGGAATCCCAATGGTCTGGATGAGCTAGTCATTCCTGTGATAGATGATGGCAGTCATCCCATCATCATCATCATTTTTAATTTGTATACCGTCTTTCTATCTTACAATACTCAAGGCGGTTTACAAGGTGAAGAAACAAAAAATGGACATCTTATAACAATCTAATGCAATACAAAAATGTGACGATACTAAAACATAACTTTAAAATAGGCAACCTGCATTAAAAAAGTAACATTCAACAATCATTAGAATAGTATTAAATAATAATAACAACATATAAAAGTTAAATAGAAATCCACTCAACAGTTACAATATTTCTAAACTATAATCAATAAAACAACGGCAAGCCACAGTACATAAAATACAATACAAATTGAGAAGCAGAGACTAGAGGGTGGGGCAAGGCAGGTGGAAGGAGGCCTTGCCTGACGAAGTCTCTTCCCTCACAGTCCCAGGAAGTGAGGAGCCTAGGAGAGAGTTTGAATTCCATCCTGCTTTTTGATCCACAGGCTTTGTTGGCAGTAAAGGTTGTACATCCCTCTATGTACATTCACCTGCAGAACTGGTGGTGGCATTAAGGTGTTTGAGAGCAGAGCTGTGTCTGCACAGCTCTTCAGGTAGCCTGCTGCCCTCTGGTGGAGGACACCATCTCATCCTTTAACTCAGGCAGCAAAGTGTTTTGGGCCAGCCCTGATCAACACACAGGCATTCCTACCCTGTTTCTCCTAAAATAAGACATGGCCATAAAATAAGCCATAGCAGGATTTCTATGCATTTGCGAAATATAAGCCGTTCCCCGAAAATAAGCCATACCCCGAAAATAAGCCATAGTGATGCGGCACCTCCCATTAAAACAGCCTGGAGAGGCGTGGCTATGCAGCGTACTGATGCGATGCGGTTAAAATAAGACATCCCCTGAAAATAAGCCATACTGTGTTTTGTTGAGGGGGAAAAAATATAAGACGGTGTCTTATTTTAGGAGAAACACGGCAAATGGTGTTTAGATGACAGGGAATGGCAGCTTTTGGGTTGTCCCAATTACCTTCCTTTCTTTTCTGCTACCAAGATGCATGTTGCTGCTAGTTAGTGGATGTCAATGGTATGCAACCTGCGAAAGTCAGGGATTTCTAAAAGCACATGTGCCACCCCCCCATCCAAACAAGCACCATCATATTCCAAGGAAACATTCCAGCTGAAAAAAAAGTTGTAGAGGAGGATGGTCAGGAGAGGGGGTGTTGCCCAGACAGCGCCCTAACAGTTGGAGAGACTTGGAGAGAGAGTTGCATTTGGCGACAAAGACTAGCTGCTTTTACAAAATCCATGAGGCCTCCCACCTACTTTCCCGAAAGCATCTGATGATATTATTTTCACTTGTCTTGTTTGCTATCTGCAACTGCAAAAGGCTTTTAGAATTAACTGAGTAGGAGTCGCAAAGTAGAATTTCACTTAGTTGTTAATTGGAGATTTCTCAATAAGCTGAGAGTAAATAAAACAGCCTGGGCATATGATCGGACTCCTCAGAGAAGCCAGTGGAAGTGAAGCTGGCACCCCCCCCCCATTCCACCAGTGCTCTTAAGAATTTCTTATTTGTCCACAACAGAACATTTTTATTAGCTGTGCTTCATGTCTTCCTTCTGTCACCGAGCTCGACCACCATGACCTTTCAATACTTAATTGAAAGCAAAGGATTTGCACCGCTTGCTTTGCACCCTAGCCTTTTGCCTCCCAGTTCTCCTTTAACAAGCTGCATACAACTTGTGCCAAGACCCAGGCATCGCTGTGGGAGAAAGCATTGTTGAAGGGAGTTCATGACCCTGGCATCTGTCGCTGAAAGCTGGAGGACTGCTGGCACACAGGCCTGATCCATCCATTACCATCGTGGCATTGCTGTCTGAAGGGACTTGAGTTGTGTGCATGTCACTCCCCATTGTTATGCTGGTTGTGTCAAGAGACACCTGCATGCACATGGTCTGAAGCGGACGGAAATGTCACCGGCGTTTTCTGCTAGCTTTGCTTAGCAGACAGGTTACAAGACTCATCGCCTCAACAATGTCGGCTTTGCTCAGATAGCGAAGCAAGCAGAACAGCACCCAGGTGGCTCAGTCTCCCAGAGGCAACTGTGCGACCAGGATAATGCATGAAGTAGGTATTTGTATTTGTATTTGTATTTGTATTTTATTTTATTTAAGGAATTTATGCCCTGCTTTTCACAATATGACTCAAATCAGTTACAACTATTGCAGAAATTAATATTGCACAGCATGAAGCAACTTGATGCATAAAAACAGACTCCTTTTGGAATAAAACATTGTCCAGATCCGTTAGATATTATTCAAAACTTTACTTGCAGAACTTTTTTTCAAAACAGAACAAAAAACACACAACAATAAATGATACATCCAAATGGGCATGCCCAGCACAGGCCCATCTTCTTAGAAATAAAATCACTTATAATCAGAGCTGACAAACATAGCTCTCTCTCTCTCTCTCTCTCTCTCTCTCTCTCTCTCCATTAGCCTGCATTTCAGCCCCAAAGCTGTTGAGTTCCCCTACACAACCTACTCCCACTCTGGTTGGGAACAAAATACCAAAGGCAACTCCCTTCAAAATGGTGATTTGCAATTCAACACCTTAACCACCAGATCTAAGGTTAAACACTACACATTAGCTAGCAGAGAACCACCACAGTTAATTATCACCTCATCTAGGAGCTTAGAGAGCTGCTCTTGCTCTTCTTTAGCTTCAGCGGAATTTTCCAGTTAAGCCCTTTCAGCAATACATACAGGCATTCTCCATTTCAGTGTGAATTAAACAATTATACTTAACAGTGACTTCTGTTTACGGGGATAGGAGCCCTGAGAAAGGGAAAGGTTGGCAACTCAGGTAGGTAGGAAGGAGCCAACCCAAGTTTCTCTTCTGGGTCTCCAGTTTGCCCTGCTGCAGCTTCCCTTAAGCCTCCTTCTCGTGAGCTTCTTCCCTCCATTAATATCTGCCTTTTACTGCTCAGCCGCCATGCCCTTTTGTGACATCACAGGAAGTTCACAGGCAACGACAAAAGCTGGGGAGGCATTGCCTTCATCTCTTCAGACCTCACAATTGTGGGTGCAGGTCAGCAGTGATTTGTTTGTGTGTGTTTGTTTACTATAAATTTATATTTATAGTCCTCTCTTCATCTGCACTGATCATGGCCTGGGAGCATAATAAAACTGGTATAGGGAATGCACAAGGACTCTTTTCTCTTGTAGAGAACCTTCCAGTGGCTGTATGCTAGCAACGGGCAGGATCAGAGGCATAGGGAAGTGGAGCAAGGAAGGTGACTTTTGTCTTTGAACTGTGGGCTCGATTCCAGCTGCACAAAAAGCAAAGGCTTCCATCCCTCCACCCCCCAATATCTGAATCTAGTTAAACAAAAAGCACCATCACAGTTTAAGGAAACTTGAGGAGAACGCAGAGGATCTGTTGAGGATCTTGGTATGTGGAGCATCTTGAGGAACAAGCAGATTGGCCTGGAGGGCTGCATTTGGCCCAAAGTGCAGAAGTTCCCAGTTCCTGACAGAAAACAAGGGTGCTGAGAGTTGTCGGGAGCCCCCTTTCCCCACCACAGATCTACATTTCACAGATTTCCCTGGGAAGAGGGATTGATTGTTAAACCACTCTGAGACTTGTAGCTGTGTGAGAGGAAGAGAGGCCAGCATCCAGGACAAGTCCCAGCATTCAGGACAAACTACCATTCCCACAATCCTTTGGGGAGGAAAGCTATGCCAGTTTAAAGCATATAATGTATGGTGTGGATGTGACCTCAGCTCTTTGCTCATAAGATCAGACGAGAGAACCCACTTGTAAACAATGGTACTGTGAATATGGAACAAGAGTTCCTATGCAGCTTTGTCTACATTTAAACTGATTTTTTTTAATGTTGTGGCTTTAAATGTGTGCAATTAGCCCCTTCCTCCCCCCCCCCCAAAAAAATTTAAAAGCCAAATTTATACGATTAATCTGTCAATCAGTATGTCTATCATTCCTCTTCCTAAAGTTTCCTGGATAAATTGACAGTGTTGTGTATTAAGCAATAACACAGTCTAGATGTTAGCATAACGTATTGTGTTGTATTACAGTCTTTATTTGAATGTACTAGTTACAGCGGGAACAGCAACCATTTGCTGAGGCAGGGAGCAGAATTTGGATCCTCTGTTGGATTGGTTCCCACAGGAGGGAAGCCGTGCCATTGGCTCCCGCCAAAATGTATCTCTCTCCACTAGATAACTGTTTCTATATAAACCCCAGTTCTCCCCATTCCCTTCGAGTTCTTCCAGCACCAGAAATAAAGAAATGTTGTACCTACTTCTTGCCTCCAGTTATTGACGACACTACATTCTGGCGACGAGGATGGGATCCGGCTTGCCGTAAATGGAGGACAGTGATCGGCATCCGGAGTCAGCAGAAGAGGAGGAAGAAGTCGTAAACGCTCCTGATCACGCCATGGCAGGAAGTAAGATAATTGAGCCGTTCAAACCGGGAGCCGCAGAGGCTTGGGATTCCTATCTCCAACGTTTTGGTTTTGCTGCTGCCGCGCAAGGAATCACCAACAGCGACAGGAAGAAGGCTGTTTTTCTGAGTTGCTGCGGTGCAGAAGTTTTCGAGTTGGCCCGAGGGTTGGTGGCTCCTCTCACGCTAGAAACAGCGACGCTGGCGCAGATAACAGACCAACTTACGAGGCACCTGGCCCCAGCAGCAACTAAGACAACACGCCGCATAGAGTTCCATAATAGAAGGCAGAAGGATGGCGAATCGGTTTCCATGTTCCTTGCTGAGCTGAAGGTCCTGGCGAGGCAATGTCAGTTCGTGGCTCTTGAGGAGGCGCTGCTTGACCAGTTCATTGGCGGCCTGAGCAGCAGTAAGGCCCGCCGTCGAATCGCTGCAAAGGAAGAGGTGGACCTAGCAACGGCAGTGCGCGAGGCCTTAGCCACAGAGACCGCAGAGGGGGAAAAGCTGAAAACCCCACAACGAAGCACCAGGCCGGCAGCAGAAACAGCCCACGCTATGTGCAGCCAGGAGTCCAGCCCGTCCCAGAGTCCATCCCGCGCCGTTGGATCCCTGGGGGCTGGTTCATCGGGAACAAAGGGAAGAAAACTAGAATGCCCCGGTTGTGGGGGCGCGCACGAACGTCGGAAGTGCCGGTTCCAGAATGCCGTGTGCCGCATTTGCGGGAAAATGGGCCATATTGCTCGGGTATGCAGGTCGGCTACCGGGGGAACATCAGGATCCCCACGATCGTCACGGCGACAGGAAAACTCATCGGCACACGTTGTGGACGACTGCAACTACCTCACCGAGATTGAGGGCAAGACTGTTTAGTTTCCTGCTCAGGGGAAAGCATCAATCCAGGTCAGCATTGAGGGCCACCCTTGCCAGATGGAGGTAGATTCTGGGTCAGGATTCACGATTGTCTCTGACAAAACAGCGAGGTCGTTTTTTTTAGGGGGTAAGCTTCCTCCATTGGAGCCTTTCCCCGCCACATTACAATCGTACTCGGCCTGCCGGATACACATCCTGGGAATGTGTTCCGTCAATGTAAGTTTTAAAAACAAAAGGGCTGTGCTTAAGCTGGTGATTGCCAAGGGAAAGCGCACTAGCCTATTGGGAACAGACTGGTTTCCTGCTTTAGGGCTGGGCATATCTGGGTTGAACGCCATAACGATATCCCCAAACACATTCGAGAAGCTTTATGAGGAGTTTACACCATTATTTGATGGCAGTCTGGGGTGCTATAAAGGGCCTCCCATTAATTTTGAGTTGGACCAAGGGGTGACTCCAGTCCGCCTTAAACCAAGACGAGTACCATTTGCCCTGCAGCCCAAGATAGAGGCAGAACTCGACAAACTAGTCCAGCAAAAAGTATTGGAACCAGTTGACTCAGCGAGGTGGGAAACCCCAATAGTGACCCCGCTAAAGGCAAACGGGGAAGTGCGTATCTGCGCAGACTATAAATGCACAATAAATAAGGCAATTCGGGGGAATTCTTACCCCATTCCAGTGGTGTCGCAACTGCTAGCAAAGTTGGCGGGAGGCAAGGTATTTGCAAAAATTGATCTTGCCCAGGCGTACCAGCAGTTACCTGTAACTCCACAGACCGCAGAGGCTCAGACTATTGTAACCCACAAAGGAACATTTAAGGTAAACCGATTGCAATTTGGAGTAAGTGTAGCTCCGGGAATATTCCAGGGCATTATGGAAAGGTTATTAAGGGAAGTACCGGGCACCCTCGTGTATTTTGATGATGTCCTAATATCGGGGAGGAACCCCCACGAGTTGGAAAGCCGCATCAGACAGGTGCTTCACAAGTTCCAGGAAGCGGGACTCCATCTAAAGAAGGAGAAGTGTATTTTTGGGGTTCCTACGGTGGATTTCCTCGGTTACACCATTGATGCTGAGGGAGTGCACCCCATGGAAAGCAAGGTTAGGGCCATCGCTAATGCACCCAAACCCAGTAACAAAACGGAACTCCAATCATTTTTGGGTCTGGTAAACTTTTACCATGCGTTTTTACCGCACAAAGCAGCGGTGGCAGAGCCCTTGCACAGGCTTCTGCAGAAGAAGTGCGTCTGGCATTGGGGAAAGCTGCAACAAAAGGCTTTCGAAACCATCAGGGGAATGTTGTCTGCTGAGAGTGTTTTGGCACATTATGACGAAACGAAGCCCCTCGTACTTGCTTGTGATGCATCGCAATATGGGTTGGGAGCTGTGCTCAGCCACAGAGAGGCGGATGGGTCAGACAGACCCATCTCATTCTATTCAAGGACTCTTATATCCGCCGAGAGGAACTACGCGCAGATTGACAGAGAGGCATTGGCTGTGGTAGCGGGGGTTAAGAAATTCTATGACTATGTGTATGGGCGATCGTTCCTAATCGAAACGGACCACAAGCCATTACTAGGCCTGTTTAACCCCAGCAAACAAACTCCTCAAATCCTGTCTCCTAGAATGCTCAGATGGTCGATCTTTTTAAATGGGTTCCAATATAAAATATGTCATGTGAAAGGGAAATTGCTCTGCCACGCAGACGCCCTCAGCCGGCTGCCACTCCAGGGAACTGGTGATAGTGATCCAGCACCAGCCGAACAGGTCACGATGTTGGAAACACTGCCAGGCGCTCCTGTGTCCGCGGAAGAAGTGGCGGCCAGGACGCGTAAGGACCCCACACTCTCCCGAGTCCTCGCCTGGGTAGGGAGGGGGGTGGCCCAGTGGGGGCCAAGAAGAAAAATTCCGCCCATTCGTAATGCGGCAGCATGAGTTGTCACTTCATAAGGGGTGCATACTGTGGGGGGACAGGGTGGTCATTCCTAACCCCCTGAGGAATCGCATTCTAGAGACCTTGCACATGGGGCACCCGGGAATGGTCAGAATGAAATCCCTGGCACGTTGTTATGTGTGGTGGCCAGGGATGGATAAGGAAATAGAAATGTGGGTACACACGTGCAAAACATGCCAAGAGGTTCGACCTGAGGTTCCCGGGGCACCTATTCATTGGTGGGAACAGTCAAAGGCGCCATGGAACCGTATTCATATAGACTTCGCGGGCCCCTTTCAAGGGAAAACATTTTTGGTTGTGGTCGACGCATACTCGAAATGGTTGGAGGTAGCCTTAGTTTCCAGTCCCACATCAGCAGCCGTTATCAAGGTTTTAAGGCGTTTGTTTGCCACGCATGGTCTGCCAGGAACAGTGGTGTCAGACAATGGGGCAGCATTCGTGTCAAATGAGTTCAGAGGGTTCCTTGCTGACAATTTCATACGAGGAGTGACCTCTGCCCCTTTTCACCCCTCCTCTAATGGTCAAGCAGAACGAATGGTGCGAACCGCAAAAGGGGCTATTTCACGTCTACTGGAGGGTGACTGGGCAGCCCGGATAGCTCGTATGCTATTCTTGCAGCACGCCACACCCTGCACAGCCACAGGAAAATCACCAGCTGAGCTGCTGTTAGGCCGAAGGTTGGTGACAGTCCTGGACTTTGTGCATCCAGATAGGATGCCCTCGCGTCCTGCACGGGAGCCACCCCCACCTGAAGGGTATAGAACGAGACACTTTAATCCGGAGGATCTCGTGTGGGTGAGAAATTATGCCAGAGGTCCGATTTGGGTTCCGGGAGTCATTTCACGGGCCACCGGTCCCGTGTCATATCATGTCACGTTATCACAAGGTCAGGTCTGGCGCAGGCATGTGGATCAGCTGAGACGCAGGATACCCAGCCGGAGTGATGCCGAGGAACCTAACGCCTCTGCAGTAAATGGGGAGTCGCCATCCCCGAGCCAGGTAGAGACACCTGCACTGGGTAATGCCCCGCCAGGGCAGTCAGACGGTGCACTAACCGCTGAAAACACAGAGTTGGCGGAAGAAAATGAGCTGGGGGAACCTTTAGCAGGGACAGGGGTAGCCAATACACCCGAGGAGATCCCTCAGCCGCCAATTCCTCAGGTCACAACACCAGAGGTGAGACGATCGGGTAGAGATCGCAGGAAGCCACAGTTCCTGAAAGACTTCGTGTGTCATTCCCGCTAAGCGTGGGGGGGTGTTGTGTATTAAGCAATAACACAGTCTAGATGTTAGCATAACGTATTGTGTTGTATTACAGTCTTTATTTGAATGTACTAGTTACAGCGGGAACAGCAACCATTTGCTGAGGCAGGGAGCAGAATTTGGATCCTCTGTTGGATTGGTTCCCACAGGAGGGAAGCCGTGCCATTGGCTCCCGCCAAAATGTATCTCTCTCCACTAGATAACTGTTTCTATATAAACCCCAGTTCTCCCCATTCCCTTCGAGTTCTTCCAGCACCAGAAATAAAGAAATGTTGTACCTACTTCTTGCCTCCAGTTATTGACGACACTACAGACAGCTACAGGTGAAATTCAAAAAATTAGAATATCATAGAATCATAGAGTTGGAAGAGACCACAAGGGCCATCCAGTCCAACCCCCTGCCAAGCAGGAAACAGCATTCCTGACAGATGGCTGTCAAGCCTCCGCTTAAAGACCTCCAAAGAAGTAGACTCTACCACACTCCTTGGCAGCAAATTCCACTGTCAAACAGCTCTTACTGTCAGGAAGTTCTTCCTAATGTTTAGGTGGAATCTTCTTTCTTTTAGTTTGAATCCATTGCCCTGTGTCCGCTTCTCTGGAGCAGCAGAAAACAACCTTTCTCCCTCCTCTATATGACATCCTTTTATATATTTGAACATGGCTATCAGATCACCCCTTAACCTTCTCTTCTCCAGGCTAAACATGCCCAGCTCCCTAAGCCGTTCCTCATAAGGCGTTGTTTCCAGGCCTTTGACCATTTTGGTTGCCCTCCTCTGGACACGTCCCTGCTTGTCAGTATCCTTCTTGAACTGTGGTGCCCAGAACTGGACACAGTATTCCAGGTAAGGTCTGACCAGAGCAGAATATAGTGGTACTATTACTTCCCTTGATCTAGATGCTATACTCCTATTGATGCAGCACAGAATTGCATTGGTTTTTTAGCCGCTGCATCACACTGTTGTCTACCAAGACTCTTAGATCCTTTTCACATGTACTGCTCTCAAGCCAGGTGTCACCCATCCTGTATTTGTGCCTTTCATTTTCATTTTTTTTGCCCAAGTGTAGTACTTTACATTTCTCCCTGTTAAAATTCATCTTGTTTGCTTTGGCCCAGTTCTCTAATCTGTTAAGGTCATTTTGAAGTGTGATCCTGTCCTCTGGGGTATTAGCCACCCCTCCCAATTTGGTGTCATCTGCAAACTTGATCAGGATACCCTCAAGCCCATCATTCAAGTCATTGATAAAGATGTTGAATAAGACTGGGCCCAAGACAGAACCCTGTAGCACCCCACTAGTCACTTCTCTCCAGGATGAAGAGGAGCCGTTAATGAGCACCCTTTGGGTTCGGTCAGTCAGCCAGTTACAAATCCACTGAATGGTAGCATTGTCTAGCCCACATTTTACCAGCTTCTTTACAAGAATATCATGGGGCACCCTGTCAAAGGCCTTGCTGAAATCAAGATAGGCTACATCCACAGCGTTCCCTTCATCTACCAGGCTTGTAATTCTGTCAAAAAATGAGATCAGATCATGATATCATTGAAAAGTCCATTTATGTAAGCAATTGTTTTCATTAGCTACTGGAGTTTAATATATGAGATAGACTCATGACATGCAAAGCGAGATATGTCAAGCCTTTGGTTGTTATAATTGTGGTGATTATGGCATACAGCTGATGAGAACCCCAAAGTTGAAATTGTTAATTTGGAGTTCTCATCAGCTGTACACCATAATCATCACAATTATAACAAATAAAGGCTTGACATATCTCGCTTTGCATGTCATGAGTCTATCTCATATATTAGTTTCACCTTTTAAGTTGAATTACTGAAAGAAATGAACCTTTCCAATATATTCTAATTTTTTGAGGTTCACCTGTATTTTTTGTCTTATACTGACATCTAGTGGCTTCTATTAGATACAGCTCATCTTTTCCTAGCTGAGATGCTTACTGTGCCTATTACACAAACGCCTATTTGAATCACTGAATCTTAGAGTTGGAAGGGATCCCAAGGGTCATCTAGTCCAACCCCCTGCAGGGATCTCAACTAAAGCATCCATAACATGTGGCCATCCTGTTGTTGTTCAGTCGTTCAGTCGTGTCCGACTCTTCGTGACCCCATGGACCAGAGCACGCCAGGCACGCCTATCCTTCACTGCCTCTCGCAGTTTGGCCAAACTCATGTTAGTAGCTTCAAGAACACTGTCCAACCATCTCATCCTCTGCCATCCCCTTCTCCTTGTGCCCTCCATCTTTCCCAACATCAGGGTCTTTTCCAGGGAGTCTTCTCTTCTCATGAGGTGGCCAAAGTACTGGAGCCTCAACTTCAGGATCTGTCCTTCTAGTGAGCACTCAGGGCTGATTTCTTTGAGAATGGATAGGTTTGATCTTCTTGCAGTCCATGGGACTCTCAAGAGTCTCCTCCAGCACCATCCTACATCTGCTTAAATGCCACCAATGAAGGTTAGATTAAAGTTGGATATTTTCATTTACATTTTGGCTTCGTACTAGAGCTTGGGTTTGCACTGGACTTGTTTTGTGTTATCTGTCCTAAACCTACGTGAGAAAAAACAAATTGCGCATTAGAAATATTTTAGATTCTATCTCCACTTCATTTAGGAGAGATGCTGCATAGGTTTTTGGCTCCTCTGTTTCTGCTTCCAGACAAAGTTTTAGTTTTCTTTCCCAAACAAGGAACAAAAAAAACCTAGTATTGAGCAAAAATGGCCTCTCGGAATTCCCCATGTTATTTGTGAATGATTAAATGTGGGGTGTGGAGGGGCATATTTTGCCTAATATTCTTTGGGGGGTGGTGAAAGGATTCCATTGTTTCTCTCAGAAAATTATTTTCTCCTGAGAAATTTCAGTTTGAGCCCCTTGCTTCTGCCATCTATATTAAAATAGAATTAAATGATATCAAAACTGGTTCCATATTACTGCTCAAAAATAAGGTATTGCTGAGAGGATGAAATGGGGAGGAAGAGTACAATTTTTACCACCCTGTGTACATATCAATCAATCAATCAATCAATCAATCACCTTTATTGGCATAGAGAAAATACAAAAAATATGTGAGTCGAAGTATAAAACCGGCACCTGTTCATAGAAGGAGATAATTTTAGATACAATTATACAGATATAATAAAGTTTAAAAGTGCCTCTCAAGTCTTATAATGACATAGTTTCATGGCATCACCCAGAAATTTTGCTACACACATCCTCCATAATATCAGCTATTCAGTAAGAAGGAAACCCTGTAGGAGTCAGAACAATTTAACCTTGTTAAATTGGATATTTGGTTTGGATATTTATCATGGATTTTTGCATAGAATAAAACATGCATGATGGTTTCGACCTGTTTTATCACCTGTGCACATAAATAAATACATAAATAAGGGTGTCAGAAAGAAAATAAGTAACAATTTGACAGATAATTATATTCTGAGAAACTTTCCCTTGGCTCTACCTAAAATTCAACTCTTGGATTCCTACCCAGAGATATAAGCAGTGCTTTTTTTCCTTTAAAAATTGTTTAAGGGCACTCTCATTTTGATTCAAGAAAATCACCATTTTATAGTTCAAATTGGGAAAAATAAATACAGTAAATGGACAGAAGTACAAAGATTCACAAAATGTTTAGGGGTATGCATACCCCTGCATCCCCCCCCAGAAAAAAGCACTAGATATAAGTCACTCTGCATTCAGAAAGAAATGGTGTGCAGGGACACAGTAAATAGTAAATAAATTAGAAAATAAATGATATTAGGGACAACCCCTCCTGCAATACTGCATGTCTGCCACTGTGTGGCACTGTGTCTAATGACAAGCTCTCAGGGCTTAGCCGAACTGGTACGTGATTTTTCTTTGCGAATATATTTGACAAGCACTGCCTGAAGGTGGGAGAGCCAAGTATTGTCAGCTTGAAATAATTCACTTCCAGCTGCCCAGGGGGTGCATCAGCCTCTTTCTCGGTTATCTCCCCAAGCATAATAAATAGCAAACACTGGGAATATTGGATGCATGCCTTCAGCACCAAGAAGTAAGCAGCTATAAAGTGCACTTCTTTATAAAATCGAAATCCACAATATACGTAGAAGTTGGAAGGATTGCATCTTGGGAAAGTAATAAAACATTTGCTGCAAACCAGAATGGCTGGCCTTCCTAATGACGATCTGGGTTCTTGGAGGCTGGATGGCAAAACTACCCTCAGCTAAACCATCTCCTGGAAAGGCAGTCAAATTCTTTATTTTCTCAACTATATCAGTGTCTGGAATTAATAAAGGAATGGTTTCTGCCACCGACCCTTTTACCAGATGCAATAAACCCTTTGTGGTTTGTCCCTGCCTCTCCTAATCTACATAACTCCCCCCTTTAGGTCAGGTCAGGTGTGGGGAACATGCAGCCTTGCAGATGTAAAATAGTGAACAAACTTGCAGATGTGTTTGGCTCCAACTCCCATCATTCCTAGCCCGCTTGGCTATTGGCGAATGAGCAATGGCTGATAGGAACTGGAGTTGAAAGGTCGCAGGTTCCCCATCTCTGGGTTATGTGAAACTGATGCTCTTTCCACAGTACAGCCTTCTAGTGCAGGCGTTTTGAATGGCAACTCCCATCAGCCACAGAAAACATAGGTATGCCAGTGGGGGATGATGGGAGTTGTAGTCCAAACCATCTTGAAAGCACCAGGCTGGATTAGAACCAACACAGGGAACTAAACAATAGGCCATTGTTTAGAAGATGGTCACCTGGTTTATATATGTTTTTTTTTTTAACTCCATTAGCAGAATCTTTGGGCATGATAGGGGAGTACAAAAGTCCCTCTGGATTACTTTTCTTTATTTTTTGTTAAACATTTTATTGAAAGTTTTCAATGTAAGATCAATAAAAGCCAAACTAATCTAGAAAAGAAAAGAAATACAGAAAAGCCAAAATAAGAGAAAAAACAAAAAAATAGTCTCTCTCTCTCTCTCTCTCTCTCTCTCTCTATATATATATATATATATATATATATATATAATAAAAAAAATTCCTTAGAGTACCTTAGAGACTAACTAAGTTTGTTCTTGGTATAAGCTTTTGTGTGCATGCACACTTATACCAAGAACAAACTTAGTTGGTCTCTAAGGTGCTACTGGACAATTTTTTTTCAAAAATATTTCAACAAGGCTACCTACCTGAAAAAAATATAGGCAAGAGAGAAATAGTTATAAAAACTCCCTATCACAATTGTATCATATCCTTTATCTATACACAGAAAAGTGATTAATGAGGTTGTTTGCATGGCACCATTGCTGAAAAAAAGAAAGAAATCATTCCAATGGTAATAAATAGTTGCTGGCGATAACGGGTCGTCATTCAGCGCTGAGGTAGTGCATTTGCTGCTTTTTATTTCCCTTTTCAGCTTGGGTTAACAGATTATTATTATTATTATTAATGGCATAAGTGAGAGATGAAATGGATTAGCAGATAAGGCTATCTTGGTGAACTCCCGCAGAAGTGACTGGTGTGTGGGTACCCAAAAGTTGCAGCTGCGTTGTGCTGCACTCAGTAACCTGGTCCTGCTGAAAATAGCTATGATGCTTATAAATTGCTAGCAACTTAGGTTTAATAGAGCATAGGGAGAAGAAAGCTTGCCTGGGGCATGTCTTCTGTGGCAGGATAGGGGAGGCAGAGGCAGAGTGGAGAGAAACTTTGATCAGGGGCAGCGGGTGGTCTAAATCTGGGCAAATAAAGCTAATGGGAACGAGATGCTTTAAGAAGAAGAAGAAGAAGAAGAAGAAGAAGAAGAAGAAGAAGAGAAGAGTTTGGATTTGATATCCCGCTTTTCACTACCCGAAGGAGTCTCAAAGCGGCTAACATTCTCCTTTCCCTTCCTCCCCCACAACAAACACTCTGTGAGGTGAGTGGGGCTGAGAGACTTCAAAGAAGTGTGGCTAGCCCAAGGTCACCCAGCAGCTGCATGTGGAGGAGTGGAGACACGAACCTGTTTCCCCAGATTACGAGTCTAGCACTCTTAACCACTACACCACACTGGCTCTCTTTGCAGCTGAAGGCATCACACAATTCATGCAGAGCAGTGGTCAGTAGGCCAGATTTGGACCAGGTAGACTTGGATTGAAAATCCACACCCAGCCATTCAGCCCTGTAGGGTCAGGAAGATCTGTCCATTTTGGTTTCTCTCAGTCTCTCATTTTTCTAATGGCTCGTTTTACTACAACGAGAAACCAAGCCTTTAATGGCACCAGCCTAGTCCTGATATATATGCTATATATGGTCATTTATGGACCTCATAGGTATCTCAAGCCATTTGCACATCACAAAGGATGTATTTTATCAAAGTAATTGTTGAACTGAAATACAATTAAGATGAAGTCTATTAATAGTGAAATACAGTTAAGAAGAAGTATATTAATAGTGAAATACAATTAAGAAACATATTAACAGTGAAAAAATTATTAAGCTCTAACTTAAAATGATTCTTTATTCATAACAAACTTAATAACGCAAACGCCTTCGCATTTGGCAATAACAAAAGTTCCTTCAGAATCTGAAGAAGTGTGCATGCACATGAAAGCTCATACCAAGGACTTCCTTCTGGGTAGACATGGTTAGGGTTTACCCATGCTGCTCCACCCACTTTTGCCTTTGGCTCCACCCACCATGGACAGGTGGCCCTCGAATGGTTACCTACAGAAGGGGATGTGGCTCTTGAGCTGAGTAAGGAGGTTCTACACGGCTGCCCAGAAGCATCCCGAAGTGATGCAAAAATATAAATGATGAAAACACGCCTTAAAAACAATTTCGGTTTCAATCGACTGGAATAAAAATCTCCCCTTGCAAGGGGTTGTTGGGAAAGGAACTAACTGAAGACAAAGCCTCAGACCTTGGCATATCCATGCACAGCTGCCTCTGAACTAGGCGGTTTTCTGCCATCTCAATAAGTCTTTTCCAAAATAGAAACATGGGCTTCAGGCTTGTGGCAGCAATAGACAGGAATCAAATCCCTCCTCTGAGAAGTCCAGCCAGAGTCCCAGGCGTTAAGGGCAATAAACGTCTCACAAATGTATTCTGGGAAAATCTCCAACACCGCTTAATTTCCCACACCCCAAATCCGTGGGCCATGCAATATTTGGGCAATAGCTTTGCCCACAAAAACCTTGGGGGCTGAATCCACCAAGCTGAAACTTCTACAGCAGCTACATTTTAATGTCACCCTAGTGAATTTAGATACAGGGAGATATTAAAACAGATGGACGCTGTTCAATTTCATGTCCACCCAATGTCCATTTATGTCTCTGGGCAGGCTTGGCTCTGGTTTTAATTCTCATTGGCAAGTCACTCTTTCTCACGCTAGTCCAAAAATCCTCCTTGAAGTCTTCTAAGACCCACCTGTGTCACCGAAACCCCTGTCTTGTTTGTTGCTCAGCAGAGGCAGATTTAGGGCAGTGCAACCAGTTCCGCCATATGGATGCTGAGCCTAGGGAGCACCAAAGGGCGTTGCAGCTATGATATCGTGAATTGAGTAGAGCGGAAGGAGAGAAGTGGTGGTGGGGAACCAAATTTTGGCCTCGCACAGGGTGCTGCTGAAATTAGAGATGCCAAGATCTGCCCCTGCACTCAATCTGCACAGAACAGATCTTTCCACCTCCTGGCAGGGGGAGGTTGGCGGCTAATCATAAGAGTTCTTTGGATGCACTGGGTTGTATCCAACTAAATCATTGTGCATGCTGAACAATTTCCACAAGTGCAACAAGACTCCCCTTCCCTTCCTCATGGAGAACTTTGTGAATACCGAGAGCTGATGGGATGATTAAATGGGATGCATCAAAATTATAGTTAGAGCAAAACTGTCCTCCATCGTTAATCCGGAAACGGACCCCACATATGGAATTAAAAACTGCTTTTTCTTCCCCTGAGGCATTTATCTGACTCTGTTTCTTGTTTGTTGACTACTGGGGGGAAAAATAGTGGTGCCACTTGTTCATTGTGCTAAGTTAATAAATATTACCCCTCTTGTTTGCAGGAATGTCAAGTGAATAGCTATACTTTGCCCAAGAATGTGCGCCCATTCACATGCAAACAATGGTATTCACTCCAGTGTGAACAAGTGCATTCGCTTCCTCTTGGACTATTTGCTGCCTTGTTTTCACATGTCAGTCATTATTTGCCTGCATTAACGAAGGTTCTCACTGGGAACTGAAAGCAATGAGAGGGGAGACCATCGGCAGAGCCATCCTTGGCTGCAGAGGAAGAGCCATCAAGCTGCATCCTCAGGTTGCTCTTGGGTAGTTTCTCCTGCAAATGTTTCCAGGTCAACCTGGGTACCAGTTTAGTTCTCTTCAGGCCTTACCTGCCGGGCTCCACTCCTTTCTTGCCTGTCTCTCGCTCCATGCCTGGTGCTTTCCTGCCTCCAGGTCCCTTTGGACAGACACCACAGGCTGTTGAACAACTTGGTTTTGGATATCCTTATTCTGCACAGTATCCTTGAACCAGTGGCTCATGGCTATAGCTGGCCTGTGATCCTTCAGGTAATCAAGCTTGCCTCTGCCTTAGAGTTGAACTTGTATGTCTTGTTGAATTGTTGTTCAGTCATTCAGTCGTGTCCGACTCTTCGTGGCCCCATGGACCAGAGCACGCCAGGCACCCCTATCCTCCACTGCCTCCCGCAGTTTGGCCAAACTCATACCAGTCGCTTCGAGAACACTGTCCAACCATCTCATCCTCTGTTGTCCCCTTCTCCTTGTGCCCTCCATCTTTCCCAACATCAGGGTCTTTTCCAGGGAGTCTTCTCTTCTCATGAGGTGGCCAAAGTATTGGAGCCTCAACTTCAGGATCTGCCCTTCCAGTGAGCACTCAGGGCTGATTTCTTTAAGGACGGATATGTTTGATCTTTTTGCAGTCCATGGGACTCTCAAGAGTCTCCTCCAGCACCATAATTCAAAAGCATCAATTCTTCGGCGATCAGCCTTCTTTATGGTCCAGCTCTCGCTTCCATACATTACTACTGGGAAAACCATAGCTTTAACTATATGGACCTTTGTCGGCAAGGTGATGTCTCTGCTTTTTAAGATGCTGTCTAGGTTTGTCATTGCTTTCCTCCCAATAAGCAGGTGTCTTTTAATTTCGTGACTGCTGTCACCATCTGTAGTGATCATGGAGCCCAAGAAAGTAAAATCTCTCACTGCCTCCATTCATGCATTTAACAAGTCTAGTCTCTGTCCCACAGAACAACATCCATGGGAGAGCCCAATCTGGATCAGGGCAGCAGTGTGTGGGCAAGAGTGCCAGTGGGTGTTATCAAGTAGTGGGTGGACATAGCAGATGACACAGTGATTCTCCAAGGAGCTCTCTTTATTCTCAGGCTGGAACAGAACTGGGCTGAAGGGCTCAGCCAGCCTGCTTATATAGTACTCAGTAACATGCAACAGTAACAACTCTCTCTAGCTACCCAATCCGTGAGCGGCACTCTCAATCCTTCATTTTCATGTTGTGGACCTGAGTGAGAACTGCAGCCACGGTGGGCAGAGTGAAACTATATACACAACACCCCTAGTGGCGCAGGGTGAGAACTTCAATACATAACAGGTGTCAGTGCCAATCACCACTCCACTCCCCTACACCCTAAAAAAAAAAAAATAAATCTGGCAATAAGCTGCTACTAGCTCTGGGAGAGAAGCTTTTAGTGGCACCACTGAATTTCTCTTGAAGGGTACATATACAGAGATGCTTTCAAGCGGACAATTTGCAGTGTGAGAATAGAAGTGGTGCTGCTGCCTCCATGGGGAGCCTGTACCACTTTGGTGAAGCATGCTTGGCTTGGCTGGCCCTTAGCCACCAAGTTTCCAAACCACTTTCTGTCAGCCTGCCTGGGTGCACCCATGCCGTTCGCTTGTAGGCCAAGACTGAAAGACAGCACGACTTCCGGTTAGGTGCCGGTCAATGGCGGACGGGAGTCCGACGGCTCCGTCCTCCGACAGGCTTTAGGGACTTCCGTGCCTGCGCCACGGGTCCCTTAAAGCCACGGGAAGAGCGTCCCGTGGACCTGAGCTTCGTGGGTCCCAGACGTGCCGTCTCCGTTCCCGATTGACCCTCGTAAGGGGGAGAATCGGGCGAGCGGAGCGCCGGCACGGGACTGAAGAAGCGTCTGCCTGCGGAGGATCAAAGCAGCGATCCCGCCAGACACGAGCACCCGGCACTTCCTGCATAGAGACTTCCAAAGAAACTCTGTAAGTTAAAAATTGGATCATTTTTACAAGATTTAAGAGCACTGCTTGCAGAGGAATTGTAAAAGGAAGCCTGTTCCCTTTGAACTGTTTGCGCGAGCTTGGTAGCGCTAAAAGATCAAAGCCGCGACTAACGGAAAAGTTTTGCGAACTTTTTAAAAGTTGATTAAAAGTTATTTAAAGGATGCTTAAAGACTTAAAAACAGTTGATATGGCAAAAGAAGATGCCCCTCACCCTCTGGATTAGGATTCCGGGTCAGTAGCGGGCTGTAATACATTGTTGCCATTTTTTCTTTGTGGGTGTTTCAGTGACTGTTTACCAGTGGAGACATTTTGACTTTTTTGTAACCAGTTACAAGCTACTTTGTGGACTTTGGTGGTAACACTGCAAGCTAGGAACGGTGACTGGCTTGGGCTATTTGAAAATAGACTCTTCTTGGCTTTAAGGAATTTATATTTTGGAAAATCAAAACCCTTTGCCTAAAAGTTAGACTTTCAGGACTGGTGTGGGCTCCTGGCTCAGCAGCCTCTTTGTTCTCAGGACTGAGCTGCTGGCCACCTGGTGTTTATTTTTGGGACTGTTGGCCTTCTGCTGTGAATGTCTGAGATTGTTACTACAGAAACTGGAGTGACCTTGAGATTACAGCTGCAGAGCCCACAAGGAATGGAACTTAGATCTAAAGGAACTGGCTCTGAAAAAAGAAAAGGCTCTGTTTCCCTTACTCTACAGGAACAAATGGAGAAACTAGTTGCCAGCGTTGCAGAAATTGCAGCAGGATTGAAAAGCGTGACTGATGGATTGAAGCAAACACAAGACCAAGTTTCTTCAGGAAATACAGCAGTGAATTCAGCAATTGAAAAATTACAAGCTGATATAAAAGCTGATATTAAAAATTCTACGCAGACCCTAGAAAAATCTATTGGACAAATTGAGGAGAACGTAAGGAAGAACAGAGAAGAGATTAATAGGATTGGGCAAGAGGTGGCCACCCTGAAAAAGGACTCAGAGGAAATTAAAGTGGTCAAGGAAAAAATAAAAAAGGTGGAGGAAAAACTAGACAATTTAGATTTGGAACAGATAGAGAATATTGGAACACGACAGAGGTCTGTGGAAGAGTCCCTTGCGTTTCTGCAACTACATCAAAGAGAGGGCAACATCCACCTAAGAAATCTTCCAGAAGTGGAAGGGGAAGACTTAAAAGACTACATAGTGAAGCTATTCTCAGGATTTTGGGAGATAGAAGAAATTAACGTCTCAGCGCGCATAGTGAAGGCCTTCAGATTTGGTCCAAGAGGTTCCAGAGGAAAGAAAAGTAACAAAACAGTCAGTGACTGTTTGATTGTGTGTCACGATCGACACGATAGAGATTTCTTTCTGGATTGCCATTACAGAAATAACCTGGTGGTAGAACAGAATAAAGTAATTTTTTATAAGGACATCCCCAGATTTTTCCTCGATAAAAGAATTCCTTACAACGATTTGACAACTGAGCTTAGAAAAAGGAAAATCCCCTTCAGTTGGGAATTCCCAGAAGGCCTGGCATTCACGTTTGAAGGAAAAAAGATAAGAATAAGGTCCCTGGCGGAGAAACAGAAGTTTTTGGACAAGCACCTGGAACAATTTAAAGGCACACCACTCGACCCAGCACAATTCTACAGGTTCCCAGAGGTACTCCCACCACCGCCGGGACCACCACCAAGTCTACCAAGTCCAGGCAAGGATCCAGAGGAAGGCAAGAAAGGAGAAGCAACTGGAGGAGAAGATTAGAGAAAGGAAAATGGCGCTCAAGTTGATGACATGGAATGTCCGGGGACTGAACCAGAGACCAAAGAGACGCAGAGTGTTTTACAGCATAGAAAAGAAGAATTTGGATATAATATGTCTACAGGAAACCCACATAGTTCGGCGTCACAGAAGATTGTTACAGAACAAAAAATTAGGCCAAGAATTCATATCATCGGACAAGGTCAAGAAGAGAGGAGTAGTGATTTATGCAAAGGAGAAATATAGCCCAAGACAGCTATTTAAAGATGAAGAAGGGAGATATATCGCAATTGAAATTAACGTACAAGGCGAAAAATTTTTAATTCTGGGACTCTACGCACCAAATGATGGAAAGTCGATTTTTTACAAAAAAATCCATGACTTGCTGTTGGATTATTTGGACTATAAGGTAGTTTGCCTTGGAGACTTTAATGGGGCAGTTTCCACATTAATGGACAGATCTCAAAGAACAAAATTAACAAATGATGGGAAACTCCCAAAGACTTTTTTTGAAATGGTGGACAATTTGAACCTGGTAGATGCTTGGAGATTAAAAAACCCCACAGAAACAGAGGCAACGTACTTTAGTGAATCTCAGCAGTCATGGTCGAGGATAGACTACGTCTGGATCTCGAATGAATTGGCTCCAAAATTACAAAAAGCAGAAATCGGTCCTAAAACGCTTTCAGATCACAATCCGGTACAGGTAAACCTAAAAATGATTTCCAAGGACTCTTTTAGGTGGAGAATGGATGATGCATTGATGAGAGATACCAAGCTAGTAGAAAGAGCGGCGAAAAAGATGAAAGAATATTTTCAAATCAATTGGAACTCAGATGTGGAGAAAAGGACTGCCTGGGATGCAAGTAAGGCGGTAATGAGAGGATTCCTCATTAGTGAAAAGGCAAAAAAGAAGAAACAACAAAGTGCAGAGATGGAGAGACTGTTGAAATTAATCAAAGAAAAGGAAAAAGAACTAAGAGGACATCCTAGATGTGTTAAAATTCAAAAAGAAATCAAATATCTGCAATCCCAATATGCCAATATTATGAATCAAGATATCGAATGGAAAGTGAAAATGATGAAACAAAGAACATTTGAATCTGCAAATAAATGCGGAAAACTACTAGCTTGGCAATTAAAGAAAAGACAAAAGGCAAATGTCATCAGCAAATTGGTAGTAAATGGAAAAAATGTAGAGAAACCGGAGGAAATCAGATGGTGTTTTCAGAGATTCTATAAACAACTGTACAAGGAGGAGAAGACAGATGACGCAGAGATAGACCGATTCCTGGAGAAGAATGGATTGCAAAAGGTCCCAGAGGAAAAACTAACAACTCTCAACCACCCAATAACGACACAAGAAATAGAAGATGCAATAAACAACATGCAACTGGGGAAGGCTCCAGGACCGGACGGATTAACAGCAAAATATTACAAGACATTGAAAGACTGGCTATCACAGCCGTTAAGAGAAACTTGCAATAGAATACTAGAAGGAGATAGGGCACCAGAGACGTGGAAAGAAGCCTTTATCACACTGATCTTAAAACCAGATACTGATAAGACTTTAATGAAAAACTATCGTCCAATATCCCTTTTGAATGTGGATTATAAAATCTTTGCAAATGTTTTGGCTACAAGGTTGAAAAGAGTGTTGAAAGATTATATACATAGAGACCAAGCAGGTTTCTTGCCAGGAAGGCAAATAAGTAATAATACGAGGATTATTGTGGACATTCTAGAAAAATTGGAGAGAGATATAAACACAGATGCAGCACTATTGTTTGTTGATGCAGAGAAAGCTTTTGATAAAGTATCTTGGACATTCATGAAAAAGAATTTGGAAAAGATGGGAGTTGGAGAAAAATTTTTAAATGGCATAAAGGCCATTTATACAGAACAAAGAGCTAAAGTTATTGTAAACAGTGTGATATCGGAGGAGATTGAAGTAGAGAAAGGAACAAGACAAGGGTGCCCTATCTCCCCTTTACTTTTTATCACGGTCCTGGAAGTCCTTCTGAATATGATTCGGAAAGATAAACAGACAAAAGGAATTAAAGTGGGAGAGAAGGAATACAAATTACGTGCCTTCGCGGATGATTTGATGCTATCCCTGCAAGAACCAGAAGGCAGTGTCCCCAGAGCCTTGGAATTAATTGAACAATTCGGACTTGTAGCTGGCTTCAAATTAAATAAGCAGAAAACCAAAGTTTTAGGTAAAAATATGAGTGCAGAACAGATCCAAAGAATTCAAGAAGCCACCGGCCTCAATTTTGTTAAATCCGTAAAATATCTAGGTATCAATCTCACAAGTAAGAACTTGAACCTGTATAAGGACAATTATGAAAAACTGTGGATGGAGATAAAAAAAGACATGGAGATTTGGACAAGACTCAAACTGTCGTTAATGGGAAGAATAGCAGTGGTTAAAATGAATGTCCTACCAAGGATGCTGTTTTTATTCCAAGCCATACCAATTTTGGATAAATTAGACTGTTTCAAAAAATGGCAAAAGGACCTATCGAAATTTATATGGCAGGGCAAAAAGCCTAGAATAAAATTTAAGATTTTAACAGACTCTAAAGACAGAGGAGGCTTTGCCCTGCCGGACTTAAGGCTTTACTTTGAAGCTGCGGCCTTTTGCTGGTTAAAGGATTGGTTTAAACTAGACAACGTGGATGTGTTGGACTTGGAGGGACACGATAATATGTTTGGATGGCATGCATACCTTTGGTATGACAAGGCTAAAATCCACAGAACTTTTAAGTCTCATATTGTGAGAAAATCCCTATATCAGGTATGGACTAGATACAAAGACTTGTTTGAGAGAAAGACCCCTAGATGGATCTCCCCAGTGGAGGCCAAGGCATATAAGAGACCGAATATGTCTGCAAACTGGTTAAGATATATGGACATACTGCAGCAGGAAGGGGACTCTTTAAAGCTAAAAAGCTATGATCAAGTAAAAAGTCAGGTCCCCGACTGGCTGCACTATTATCAGGTTTATGAAACATTTAAAATGGATAAAAAAATCGGTTTTCAAGTAGAAAAATCAAAACTGGAAACAGAACTGATAGAATCGAACTTTAAAAACCTTTCCAAAATGTATAATCTTTTGCTAGAGTGGCATACAAAAGATGAATTGGTTAAATCTTCAATGATAGATTGGGCAAAAGATGTCGGACATAATATCATGATGGATGACTGGGAGAGATTGTGGCAAAAAGGTATTAAATTTACTGCTTGTCATGGTTTAAGAGAAAACATAATGAAAATGGTTTATAGATGGTACTTGACACCAGTTAAGATCGCTAAGATGAATACCAAAATGTCAGATGTATGTTGGAAATGTAAACATGCGAAAGGTACCTTTTTTCATATGTGGTGGTTGTGCCCAGTGGTAAGTGCCTTCTGGGACAAGATTTATAATGAGCTTAAGAAGGTAATGAAAGTTACCTTTTGTAAGAAACCAGAGGCATTTCTCCTGAGCATAACCAATGAAGAGATACCCAGTCAGGATAGAGTGTTTTTTATGTATGCCACAACAGCAGCTAGAATTTTATTGGCAAGAACATGGAAAGGTGAAGAGATACCAACGGTGGAGGAATGGCAGATGAAGATGATGGAATATATGGAACTCGCTGAACTGACCGTCAGAATCCGAGACCAGAGGGAGGGGAAGGCGTCGCAGGAATGGAAAAAATTCAAAGACTATTTGGTTAAATCAGTTAAATTGAACATTTGAGCAGAATTAAACAGAATGTCGGCTTTGGTAGATATGTATTAGATATGAATGGTAAGAGGAATTGTTGTTATGTGAAAGATGTATGTGTCAAAATATGCTAAGATAGGTCGTTAAGATAAGATACATAGCTATTGAGATATTTGACCAAAAGAAAGCTAAGTATATTAAAATTTGGGTAAAAGTGAATTGAACAATATATAAAGCTACCTTGAAGAAGTATATGTTTTTTGAAGACAGTGGAGGGAACGGGGGAAGTCCCCAAACAGAGAAGTTAGAAACAAGAAATATATAAAGAAAGATAATGGTTAAGGTCTGTATATGTTTATTTTTATGTTTTTATTGTTGTTATTGTTCTGAATGTTGATTATGTTTATTGTTGATTATGTTTAATGTTTATTGTGTTTTTATTGATGTTTATGCTATGTGTTGTTTTTGTATTTTGTTCTCCTTTTTTTATTGGAAAATAATAAAATCTTATAAAAAAAAAAAAAAGAAAGACAGCACTTCACCCCTCTTTGCCATTTGCTTCTTGCGGCGGCCGGGTGCGTCCAACCTGTCACAGCTCCCTTCTTAGGCACGCACATCGTTTTTCATGGAATGTAAAACCTGATTAACGTGAAATATCATCCGCTTTATTCGGAGATTAGGAGGGTCTCTGTAGAAATAACGGGATGAAAGACTACCTCCCGGTGGACATATTTAAATGACACATTTGGAAACACATAAAATTGTTATGGAAATTTAAGCCCTCTGTTGGAAAGGAAAGTTGGGAGAAACAAAATGACGACGTCTCGGTAATGATAACAGAACAATTAGGCACTGGGGTTTTGTTTGGGGGGTGGGTGGGTTGTACAACATATAACAAAATGTGAAGCTCCAGCTGCCTTGCTTGGGCCAGCTTCCCAGCTGCTGTAAATTGTTGTAGCTCCATTCAAGTTGGAGATGTTTGCCTGTGTTACATCAGCAGGGGAGCCTATATAACTTGTCTCCTGCTGGAATGGGTTTTAATGAAGAGTCCATCTTAGTTATACAGACCATAAACACCGGGGATTTCAACTATGGAATGATGTCTGAATGAGGATTTCCTTGTCAATTTTGCTCAGCCCATAACTTTCTCCCTTTGGAACAAAGGGATAGGAAGGTGAGTGTTTGCTATTTGAAACTGCCCTGTAATGTTTTGAGAATCCTCCCTTCAAATTACAGATGGTGAGGCTGATTTATTGCATTTCTTCTTTCTTGTGGTGAGAAATGCACAAACTCTCATGTCATTGGAAGTAGGGGAGGCCCGATACATTTTTCTGCTGTGGAGAGAGATAAGTTGGTGTTCTTCCCTCTCTGTTCCACACAGAGAAGCCATATTAGAGTAGCACCTGAATGTTAGGCCACATTTGCACCTTACATTTAAAGCGCTATTATATCACTTTGCAGCCATGGCTCTGCCCAAACAATTCTGGGGACTGTAGTTGGTTAAGGGTGATGAGAGTTGTTAGGAGACACCCACCCACCCCACATATCTCTCACATAAAAATTCCAAGAGTTCCCTTTGAAGAGGACTTGACTCCAGAATGTGGCAGCTAGACTGGTGGCTGGGGGTTGCTGCTGGGACCATATGACACCGGTCCTAAAGGATCTGCACTGGCTCCTAACACATTTCCAAACACAACTGAAAGTGTTGGTGCTGACCCTTAAAGCCCTAAACAGCCTTGGCCTGGTATACCTGAAGGAGCGTCTCCATCCCCATCATTCAGCCCAAACACTGAGGTCCACCTCCGAGGGCCTTCTAGCGGTTCCATCACTGTGAGAAGTGAAGCAACAGGGAACCAGGCAGGAATTAAGAAGACCCTGATCATGGCTGTCCTTCCTTACATCCCCTTGGGCCCAATCTGAATTCTTGTGCTAGTCGCTGGTTTTAAATGAGAAGTTAAGCTTATCAGCAGGCAAAACAATAACCAGAAAATGTGGCCAGTATTTTAGGAGGAGAAATGCTCATGGTCTGTATCAAGGCAGCGTTGCGGGTGACCTTGGCAAAGAGAAGCTGGGAGGCAAAGGCATAACAATAATCCCATCTAGCAGGAATGCTTGACCTTCATGATGTCTAGCTGGAGTGTGGAGGCTCTGTAGGTGGGTGTTTAATTTAGTAAAAGCAAAGAATTCCACGCAGACGTAGCCTGCCTCTTCAGGAATGCAGTTAATAATAAAGGAGGTCTTCCCTTCTCCTGCCCCTCTCCAATAAACCCTCTTCCATGCCAACAAAACCCCTGCCTGAAAGTGGCTTTGCCCATGATGCACAAGCATGGAGAGAAGACGGTGGAGAAACTCACACATCTTCCAATACTTCCAAGAACGTCATCTCTTAAGATGCAGTGTAAGGAGATGTGTTTAGAGGAAGGGGCAAAGCTCAGTAAAAGAACATCTCCTTTGCATTCAGAAGGTTGCCATTTCAGTCCCCTGCATCTCCAGGTAGGTCTGGAGGAGACCCTTCTCTGAAATCTTGGGGAGTTGCTACTAGTCATTGTGGTTGAGGGCTGAGGAACCTCCACCCTGTGAGCCTAATCCAGACCACCAGTCCTCTCTATCCTCACATTCAGATACAGTCATACCTTGGATCTCGAATGCCTTGGTACTCAGATGTTTTGGCTCCTGAACGCCGCCAACCCAGAAGTGAGTGTTCTGGTTTGTGAACATACTTTGGAACCCGAATGTCCGATGGGGCTTCCGCAGCTTCCAATTGGCTGCAGGAACTTCCTGAAGCCAATCAGAAGTTTCACTTCAGTTTCCGAATGTTTTGGAAGTCAAACAGACTTCTGGAACGGATTCTGTTCAACTTCCAAGGTATGACTGTACTCCTCTCTATGTGATGGCCTGGGAGTCAGACTCTGATGCTGAACCTGAGGGATCCCAGCCTGCACAGGATTCCCCGCCTCCAGAACCAGCTGAGCCGGGGCCAGGGCTTGAGCCTGAAGGATCCCCACCTGTGCTGGATCCCCAGGTGCAGGCATCAGCAGAGTCTGCTCTGGCTCCTGATGGGAGGGAGGACCCATTGCCTGCAGGTGCTCCACTCCCAGCCTCTTCAGAGGAAGCTGAGGCATCCCCTGGGTCCAGTAACCCACCAGCCTCTCCTGAGCTACAGAGGCTCAGGGCAGAGAGGCGAAGGGAGTTAAGTGTCTGCAGGAGGAGTGCTCGCCTCCAGGCCCGGAGGAGAGGAGAGTCTCCAGAGGATCGGGGCGGCCCTAAGCATAGGGCCAGATAAAAGCCAGCCAGACCCAGCCCAAGTTGCGTGAGCAACATAGTTGCAAGTGTGTGCTCAACCTGCAACCTTGTGCCTGAACCTGCCTTGGACCTTGACCTGCTCCCTGCCTCGCTCCCCGCCGGACTGACCTCCTTTGGACCCCTAGACCCAGGACTGGACTTGGACCTCGCTTCATGGACAAACCCTTGGGGCCAGCACAGTTTGCTCACGCCACACCCGCACTCCCCCTTCGCTGGGGTGCGTTCGGGAGGAACTAATAGCCATGGCTGACCAGGCGGCTGCGCTGGTGGCATTGGCCCAGGAGAACCAGGCCTTGACCCACACCGTGCAGCAGCTAAGCAATGTGGTTACGGCGCTTCAGCAGCGTTTGGATGCCTTACCGGCTCCTGGGGCCGCCGCCCCAGCTCCTGGCAAGTACCCCGTGGCCCTGCCAGAGAAATTTGATGGGTCCCCAGCCAGCTTTCCCATGTTTCTCGCCCAGGCCAAGCTGTATATTCAGGGGCGAGCTCGGGATTTCCCCGACGACCGCACCAAGGTGCACTTCCTGATCAGCTTGCTGAAGGACCAGGCGGCCAAGTGGGCGTTGCCGCTGCTCCGGCAAGACTCCCCCTTGCTGACAGACTATACGGGGTTTTGCAATCTTCTGGAAACCACGTTTGCCAACCCTCAGAAGGGGAGTCAAGCCAATCGGGCAATTCGGCGGTTGAAACAGGGCAAGTCCACAGTGGCCATCTACGCCACAGAATTTCGGCTGCTGGCGCAGGACTTGACCTGGAACGACTCTGCACTGCGGGACCAGTATCTCGAGGGACTTTCAGACGAGGTACTGGATCAGCTGGCCACGTTGGATCGCCCTGCCACACTGGATGCCCTCATCCAACGGAGTCTGCAGATAGATGATCGGTTGGAGGACCGTCGCCAGGCCCGGGGCCGCCGGCACTCCGGGCTCCCAGCGCCGGTGCTTCCCTGCAGTTCCGTGGCCAGAGCTGAGTCATTGGAGGAGCCGATGCAGCTCGGGGCAGCGCGGCCTCGCCTCTCCCCCTCGGAAAAGACTCGGCGTCGGGAGGGGAACCTGTGTCTCTACTGCGGTGGGAGTGGACACTACGCCCGAACCTGCCCTGAGAAACGCCAGCCGCAGGTGAAACGGCCAACCCCAGTAGCCGATGGCCCAGGCTACCTGGGGCCCCAAGCATCGCATGATGGGCCCTCACCAGTGGAATTGCAACACCTCATGATACCGGTGCGTCTATACCCCCCGGTGGGCCCTGGATTCTCACCCACGCTCTGGTGGATTCGGGGGCAACCCGCTCCTATATGGACTCTGCCTTCGCCACTCAGCATCAGGTGCCGCTTCAGAACAAGCCGGAACCAGTACAGGTGGAGGCAATTGACGGACGGCTCCTACGCTCGGGCGCGGTTACTCGGGAGACCCAGCCCTTGGTCCTGTGCTACCAGCAGCACCGGGAGGTGCGAACCCTGGACATTGCCACCATGCCCCGGTTTCCCCTGGTGCTTGGGATGGACTGGCTGGAGTCGCACAATGTTCAGATCGACTGGGTCAATCGGACTGTACGCTTCCCAGACCCGGGTTCCCATGCTCAGTCCGAGTTAGTAGCAGCTGCCCCCATGGGGCAGGCTGTGTCAACGCTCCCTGCCGTGTACCAGGACTATTTAGACGTGTTCGAGGAACAGGGAGCAGACCAGCTGCCACCTCATCGGTCCTTCGACTGCGGCATAGACCTCCAGCCTGGGGCGCCCCTGCCTGTAAGCCGCCTATATTCTCTTTCGGAGCCAGAGCGTGAAGCCTTGCAGGACTTCCTTCGCAAGAACCTGGAACGCGGGTTCATTAGGCCCTCTACCTCACCCACTGCCGCTCCGGTACTCTTCGTTAAGAAGAAGTGTGGGGAGCTTCGCCTCTGCCATGACTACCGGGCCCTGAACAAGATCACCATCCCAGACCGGTACCCCTTGCCCCTTATTGCAGAATTGCTGGAGCGGGTGCAGGGGGCGCAGATGTTCACCAAACTGGACCTCCGAGGGGCCTACAACTTGATTCGGATCCGTGCCGGGGACGAGTGGAAGACGGCATTCGGGACCCGGTATGGGCAGTTTGAATACCTGGTTATGCCGTTCGGATTATGCAACGCACCCGCCGTGTTTCAACGGTACATCAACCACGTGTTCCAGGACTTGCTAGACAAATACGTGGTGGTGTACCTAGATGATATTCTGATTTATTCCCGTGACCCAGCCCGTCACGAGAGTCATGTTCGGTCCGTGTTGCAGCGCTTGCGGGAGCACCGCCTGTATGCCAAGCTCAGCAAGTGCGAGTTCCACCAGCGGTCAGTGGACTTCCTTGGACACCGACTCTCCCCTGACGGGGTGCAGATGGACCCTGGGAAGGTGGCTGCGGTTCGAGAGTGGGCAGCGCCCCGGAACCGCAAGGACTTACAGCGGTTCCTAGGGTTCGCCAACTATTACCGGACCTTCATTGCAGATTATGCTCATCGCACCACCCCATTAACCCGACTGCTGCGCCCCAAGACACCCTTCTCCTGGGATGAGGAGGCTGAAGTGGCATTTCAGGGGTTGAAAGCCTGTTTCCAGAGGGCGCCGATTTTACAGCATCCTGATCCCTCTCGTCCCTTCGTGGTGGAGACTGATGCCTCCAGTACGGCTCTCGGTGCCATCCTGTCTCAGCAACACGGACCCGATGCGCCGCTGTTACCCTGCGCCTACTACTCCCGGCAGCTCCTTCCGGCGGAGCGTAACTATACCGTGTGGGAGCGGGAACTACTGGCCATCAAGGTGGCCTTTGAGGTCTGGCGCCATCATCTTGAGGGGGCACGACACCCGGTGGAAGTGAGAACGGACCACCGGAATCTGGAGTACCTCCAGACCACCCGCAAGTTGAACCAAAGGCAGATCCGGTGGGCGCTGTTTTTCTCCCGGTTCCAGTTCCGGATCCGCTACATCCCTAGCTCCCAAAACCGGAAAGCGGATGCCCTGTCCCGGAAACCCGAGGACGTCGCAGACACTGTACAGCAGGCAGTACTGACGACTATCTTACCACCAGCCACATTCCTGGCCACTCAGGAGGCCAAGCCACTGCAGGCTCGGGTGCGAGAACAGCAACGGGTCGACGCTTGGGCTCAGGAACGGCTCCGGGAACTGTCTGACGGGTCATGCCCTCGATATCCAGGGCTGGCCCTGCACCAGGGCCTACTGCTGCACCAGGGTCGTCTATACATCCCACCAGGACCATTGCGGGCTGAGGTTCTCCAGATGTCCCACGATGCCCCAGCAGCAGGGCACTTTGGGCGGTACCGGACCACTCATCTGGTAAGCCGGGAGTTCTGGTGGCCCCGCCTGAAGGCTGATGTGGCACGCTATGTTGCTGGTTGCGATGTCTGCCGGCGGGCCAAGGGTCCTACTGGGCGACCCCCCGGTCTGCTCCAGCCATTACCAGTCCCACCACGTCCCTGGCACACGGTCTCACTGGACTTTGTGGTAGACTTGCCCCCATCTCGTCACTGTACCTGCCTCCTGGTTTTCACGGACCATTTCACTAAGATGGTGCACTGTGCCCCCTGCCCGTCCATACCCACAGCTAAGGAGACGGCTCAACTGTACATGCAGCACATCTTCCGCCTGCATGGCCTTCCCGAGCGTGTGGTTTCTGACCGCGGCGTCCAGTTCACATCCCACTTCTGGCGAGCCCTGCACCAGACCCTTGGGACGGAGGTCTGTCTATCTTCGGCCCACCACCCGCAGACCGATGGCCAGACGGAACGGGCAAATGCGGTGCTGGAGCAGTACCTCCGGTGTTACTGCAGCTTCCAGCAGGATGACTGGGTCGATCACTTGCCATTGGCGGAGTTCGCCTACAACAATGCAGTGAACGCCTCCACCCAGCAGACCCCGTTCCAGGCCTCCTACGGCTACCATCCACGTTTGTTCCCGGACGTGCTGCCAGCTTCCGCGGTCCCCGCAGTGACAGACTGGCTTCAGGAGCTTCAGTCCCAGCAACAATTATTGATGGAGCAACTGCGCCAGGCCAAGGACGCATACAAGGCCCAAGCTGACCGACATCGTCAGGAGGGGCCAGAACTCCATGTTGGCGATCGGGTGTGGCTCTCTACCCGTCACCTGCATCCTTCTCGGCCCTCACGAAAGCTGGATGCACGGTTTGCCGGCCCATTCACCATCACTGCGCAGGTGTCACCGGTGGCGTTTCGCCTCCAGTTACCTCCATCACTCAAGGTTCACCCAGTATTCCACCGGTCCCTACTTAGTCCAGTCGCCCCGCCCGACGAGTTCCACCCAGACAATCCACGACCGCAGCCAGTTTTGGTTGAGGGGGAGCCTGAGTACGAGGTGGAGCGCATTCTCGACTCACGATACCGCAGGGGGAAGCTCCAATACCTCATCGACTGGAAGGGGTATGGGCCTGAGGATCGTTCATGGGAACCAGTGGAAAACGTCCACGCACCTGCCTGCCTCCGTGATTTCCATGCAGCTTACCCCAGCAAGCCTGGTCCGGCCCCTCAGTTGAGGGGGAGGCCTGGGAGGGAGGATGGTGTGATGGCCTGGGAGTCAGACTCTGATGCTGAACCTGAGGGATCCCAGCCTGCACAGGATTCCCCGCCTCCAGAACCAGCTGAGCCGGGGCCAGGGCTTGAGCCTGAAGGATCCCCACCTGTGCTGGATCCCCAGGTGCAGGCATCAGCAGAGTCTGCTCTGGCTCCTGATGGGAGGGAGGACCCATTGCCTGCAGGTGCTCCACTCCCAGCCTCTTCAGAGGAAGCTGAGGCATCCCCTGGGTCCAGTAACCCACCAGCCTCTCCTGAGCTACAGAGGCTCAGGGCAGAGAGGCGAAGGGAGTTAAGTGTCTGCAGGAGGAGTGCTCGCCTCCAGGCCCGGAGGAGAGGAGAGTCTCCAGAGGATCGGGGCGGCCCTAAGCATAGGGCCAGATAAAAGCCAGCCAGACCCAGCCCAAGTTGCGTGAGCAACATAGTTGCAAGTGTGTGCTCAACCTGCAACCTTGTGCCTGAACCTGCCTTGGACCTTGACCTGCTCCCTGCCTCGCTCCCCGCCGGACTGACCTCCTTTGGACCCCTAGACCCAGGACTGGACTTGGACCTCGCTTCATGGACAAACCCTTGGGGCCAGCACACTCTATTCTCCATCTAGGAGGCATCATCAGAATTCAAGGACACATTCGAGCCAGGAAAAACATCCAAGGAGGGTATAAAGTAGAGTTGGTGAGGGGTATGGCTTGGGCAGACAGTGTGTGACTGAGAAGCGAATGTGGCCTGGAGAGAGTCTCGGGGGGCCAGGTAAGCCTGGAAGGTTCCCCACCCAATCCAAGATGCAGTTGCCTGGCACCGTCAGGGTTGAACCATGGGCACGTACGGACCCGACCCCTACTTTGTTCTAGGCAACAATGGAGTGTGCCTCTGGCGGTGTAGTCAAACTGCTGTGTTAGCAGCACCGAAATGTCCTCCTGGAGGCACAAGCCTGGGCAGTGTGTATGGAGGTCCTGGGCTGCCTAGATGACCCCCCCGCCAGCCTTTCTGATGTGGTCCAGAGGAAAGCAGAGCAATATGTTTGGCTACAGGAGTTGCTGGAAGGAGGCATACAAGACACCATCCAACCACTTACAGGTAGGTAGCTGTGTTGGTCTGCCATAGTCAAAATAAAATAAAAAATAAAAAATTCCTTCCAGTAGCACCTCAGAGACCAACTAAGTTTGTTCTTGGTATGAACTTTCGTGTATCTGAAGAAGTGTGCATGCACACGAAAGCTCATACCAAGAACAAACTTAGCTGGTCTCTAAGGTGCTACTGGAAAGAAGTTTTTATTTTATTTTATTTTATTTTTTATTTTGTTTTGACCATCCAACCACCTTAGGGAACATCAGCCCTTTCTTTTCCAGAAGATAACCTGCAAGGCAGCAGAAGTTTAGAGTCAGAGTTTCCCTTCTCCTAGATGGGCTGCCTTCCCAGGTTGATGAGTCCCATCTGCCCCCCTCCCCATTTCCCTCTACAGCATGTGCAAAAACAACAACAACGTCTTCTTGATTGTTGGACCCACTATTGGTCTCATCTGTTCAATCCACTGGAGCAGGCAGGGGAAGCTCCTAACTCACTGAGGGTCTGAAACCCATCAGCTACCCTCACCTGGTTTAGCTGGCGAGTCGAAGCCATTTTCCTGGGTGTGGTTGCTGTCGCATCCTGACAGCTTCTAGGACAGCTTCTAGGACAGCTCTCACGGGTGAGAGCTGAGTGCTGGATGGCGACCAAAGGTGGACAAACTACCCCAAAAGGAGCATGACGTGTCCTCTGCCCAAGGTACTACCCCCTTCCCTAACTCCCCATACACCTCTGGCCCATAATATCATTAATGCTACATAGAGTTGCTGTATGTTGCAAATATATGATTCCTGCTAATCATGATTTGGCTCTGCTCCCTCAATCTCCTGTCCTCCTGGTTTCAGAAGAGCCTTGCAATGTGGGCACCAAATTGAGAAGAAGGAAAAGGCTGTGTTTCAAACTTTTCCATCCTGGTTTTTTTTTTTTTTTTGTCAAAGCAAAGGTCACACCTTCACTCAGCGCTGTCAGCATTTCAAAAAGTTGTCGAAACTAATTAGACTGCTTATTTTTCATAATCACCAAGTTGTACAACGCTGCCCATCCACTATAAACAATTGCACAGCCGATTCAGAAAGGAAGTTTAAAAGAACAAATGGCTTCTTTTAAAGATATAAACACTTACCACAAAGAAGCTTATTTTTCTAAAGGTCCACACCAATAACTAATTAGGACCCTATGGCCTACATGATGCTGTTGTAAATAATTACCGGTAACTGAGTGATTCTTTTTAAAAACCATCTCTCTCTCTCTCTCTCTTTCAAACATTGCGATGCAGCATTTGTAATTTTAGCAGATTTACATCTGCAGTTAATATAGTGGTTCAACATCAATGCCCCGATGCTTCTATATTCCTGGTGATGATAGCCGAAGCAGCAGTAAAGGAGAGAACAAGATTCTGCATGAGTTAAGAAGCTCAGGGCAGACTGGTAATATGGCACCTGAGTGAGGACAACATTTGGTGCCCTCCTAAATAGTTCTTATTTTCGCAATAATTCCTTTTGGTATAGTTGCTTTTTATGGATCTTCTCCTTAGGTAGTCATATAACTATATGTATTCTTATTCTTGCCCCTTTGGCTACTTGGCTACTGCTCTAAATCCAGAAAAAATACAATAATACAATAAAATACACAACCTACACAAGTGTAAATGTATTTACTCACAGCCGCTAAGCCATTATTTCCAGTGTCGGGTTTCAGCTGACATGCTCTGCAATGGAATTTGTGGTCTGTTTATTGACGATGTGATTTCTATCCCTGCTTTCTATAATGTATTGAGAGCTGTTGTGATATCAGTACAAGCCGAGCTGCAATAAAACTGGGAATTGAAATATCCCCACACTGGGCATTGGATGTTGCCATTTCTGTTGCCTGATTTGTGTTCATGATTTTGTGTGTGTAAAGACTGGCCTGTTGGCCCTATGCAATGTGCAGAAGGGGGATTGCTGGCGGATGATGGGAGGTATCACATTGGTAGATGAGCAGGTGCACATTGTGGATGAAATTACTGGGTTTTGTAATAGTGTTCCAGAGTAGTCTGAGGGTAGTCCCCATTTCAGTATCTTTGTGATGCTGATAAGTGGCTGTTTTAGTTGGGCAAAATATGGACAAAACAAGGCCAGTGATTCACAGGGGCAGAGACCTGAAGATAGTGTCTGTCCTATAGAAGGAGGGAGCACATGGATGAGTAGGTGTACTTTCCAAGTGCCAAGACAAATGGATATTGCAGAGCTGACAACCATTAAGTTCATCACAGCGGTACTTATAACATTCTGAATTTGGGGGATATTTATGGCATTGCTGCTTCAAACTAATAAAGGCAAGTGATTATAGTCTCCGTAGTACAAACAGCCAGTCATGCAGCAGAGATTTTGCTTACAATCTGTGTTGCTTTCATGGAAGGTTGTCCTTTGCTTTCAAAGAAACATAATCCCCAGACTTTAAACTACTGTCAATGGGAACAGAAAAACTACATCGTTTCAACTGTAACAGAACCCTGATCCTTGATTGTCCTTTCTTAATTACGGTACCTTTTTGGTAAACACCATTACCACCCATAAAGATTCCCTTTGTGTGAATCGCTGTAAGAACAGAATTTGCAAAACAGCAGGAAGCTTCAGCTCCCTCCTTGCATCATTTTATTCTGTTATCACCAGGTTGGGCACTGCTTTCCCTTTGAGTGAGGACAGAGGCAAAGTAGGTGTTGAGCAGTTTTGCCTTCTGTCATCCAGTAGCATTTCTCAGTCTTCTCCACACAGATGCATACTACTTGCTTATTCTTTGTGCTTCAAACATAGCCAAATAAACCTTCTTAAATTTTAAACCACCATGGGAAGGGGAGGTGGTGGAGGAAGTGCAGAAGTGCGGACTGTCCTCCCTTTATATAGAGTCCATGACTTATAGACATGCTAAAGTGGTGATCGCTCAGAGATTGGGGGATATCGCCAGACACGAGGACATAGCCCGCGTGAAACCTGGGATGTTTCTGAGGGAGCAGGTGTATCGGGCTGCACCAGCCCGTTACCTGGCAGATATCCACTATGTGGAATACCGCAGACTTCTCACTGCGGCCAGGCTGAACGTTCTTGATTCAGCGGTTTTGAGGGGAAGATTTAGAGGAGTTCCATATGATCAGAGAACGTGCCATTGTGCTTTAGGAGAGGTAGAATCCACAGAACACATTCTACTGAGTTGTCCCTTTTATAACGATTTAAGGCAGTATCTCATAGCCCCATATTTATCTCAGTTTAGCTCTCGATTAAGAGAAAGGCAGTTAGCATATCTGCTGAATAAGCCCACTGGGAAAATAGCCTTATCTGTGGCTAAATTCCTCTTCCTGGCGCTCAAGTGTCGGAAGCGCAAAATCGAATGTCTCGATGTGGGTTATCTGTATGAGGTTTACTAGTGCTGTCCTATTTTTAATTGTGTATCCCTCTGATGTTTTTAGTTCTATAATTTTGTATTGAGAAATGTTTTTCTTCTTTCTGACTATCGGTCGAATAAAGGATTTGTATGTATGTAACCTTCTTAAATTAATTTTAATCCATCTTGCAAGCCTGAGCTCATTCTGAGCTTTGGCCCAGCTTGACTTCCTCTCTGCAACTGTTGGCTACTCAGGTATATTCTTCCTTCAAGAGTTCCCCTTTCTCCCATTTCTTAGACATGCCATTCTTAAATCTCAGCTCATCTGTAAGCTCCTTCTGCAGCCACACTGATTTCTTTAGATTCCTCCACTTTCCTTACTTGTTGGAATTGTTTGCACTTGATATTTCACCTTTAAGAAACTCCCACCCATCTTAGACTCCCTTCTCTTTGAGTATTTCTGCCTATGGGATCTCATCTAGTAGTTCCTTAAACTTTTTGAAATCAGCCTTCCTAAAGTCCCGAGTGCATGACTGACTACACTCAGCTTTCCCTTGCCTATGTATAATGAAACTCAAGAGGACGTGACCACTTCCTCCCAAGGTCCCGAGTACTTCCACTTCATTAATCAGTTCCTCCCTGTTGGCGAGGACCAAGTCCAAGTTAGAAGATCCCCTTGTTGCTTCTTCCACATTCTGGGTAATGAAATTGTCAGCAAGGCAATTGTGGAATTTGTTGGACCTTATATTCTTGGCTGAATTTGAGTTCCAGCAGATATCGGGGAAGTTGAAATCTCCCACGACTACTATATCTCTCCTTTTTGAATGTTTGGTAATCTGCTCTAGTAAGGCATCATCCAAGTCTTCAGTCTGGCTTGGCGGTCTATAGCAGACACCCACAGTAAGCTCACTGCTGTTTCCCTCTCCTACAATTTTTACCCATATACTCTCAATCTGCTTTCCATGCTCCAGTTGTGGATTTCTTCACAAGTGTACACACCCTTTACATATATTGCTACTCCCCCTACCTTCCTGTTTGGTCTAATCCTTTTGAATAGATTATACCCCTCAATTTCTACATTCTAGTCGTGAGTTTCATGCCACCAGGTTTCAGTAACGCATATTGAAATTTCTAATAAGCAGTTTTGAGTGTGTATAGGCATGTGCTATTAAGCAACCAAATGTGATAAAAATCAAAGTTTTGGTTGATTTCTATGTGCTAAATAAAAGTGTATGTGCATTTATCTATCTTCCAAACTCTCAATTGATCAGCATCATACTCAAATAATGCTCAGATCGATAGATAGACTCCTAATAAAAACTATTTGAAAAAGAGCAATGAAACAACATCACAAAAATACAGCAGACACCAAAACAGGTGTGTATATGGGTGTGCATGGGTGTGTGTACACACTTCTATCATCTATCTATCTATCATCTATCTATCCACCCACCTACCAGGATCTGTATATCCTCAAAGTCTTCTTTTTTAAAAAAGTGACTCCTTCTGTGTTAGAAAAACAGAAGCTGGTTTGGAATAAACTTCTGAGAAGAGTAAATGTTTGAAATAGAAAGTTACAAGGAGAGAAGGAAGGGTTAGTTGTTGCTGAAAAGATAACAATTTGGAATATCTACCACAACGCCCTACATGAGAGGAACAGGCCTTGGTGAGGTTAGGTCAGGAGGCACATGTTTTAAATTAGTGCTTTCTAAACAAGGAAGTGACAATTATTTGTTATGATTATTTGTCAAATAATCACATCTGTCCCTAATTACCACATATGCTCCAGTGTTTGTATTGCTCACTAGGCAAAATTCACGAGCAATAGGTTTTTAAGAGGCAGCTCTTTGAGCCTTTGTTTTATTGGAAAAACAAAATAATTACTCCAAGGATACCTTAAGTTAGAAGTTCTAAATATAACCTGTCCCCTCTGGCTATAGAAAAATCATTCTTCTTAAAAACAACAACACCTACATGCAAGGGAGACTCCAGTCATAACGGGAACTGTGAAATTTGGAATGGTGTGAATTGTGAATGTTATGAGATTGGCTGTGTGTGTTTTGGTTCTATTTTGCTTAAACAATAATTGCAAAGAATTAACAGGTGAAATCCTGTGTCCTATGTTGCATGAATAAACCAACATTGTGAAAGGAATCAACCCAGAGAAAAAGCTTTCCTCAAAACAAATCGAGACTTTTAATCCAGTTTTTGTAGCTGTGCTCAGTGAGTTTCTAAAATGCAATAATAATAATAATAATAATAATAATAATAATAATAATCATCATCATCATCATCATAATGCAATGATGAAATATTTCTCTTCAGATCGTACAATAATGAAAGACAGTAATAACAACAATGTTTGTGTAATATGTAAAGTTGTTGAATACCTTCAAATGGAAGATTACTTCATAGCCAGCAGGTATTGTAAAGATTAATCATTATCCAAACAAGGCTCATAAAATATGAAACCTGTTTTACCTGCTTGCCTCCCTTTCCTTTAGCCAACTGATCTGATCATGCCATGCTTCATAAAATTGTTTTTTATTTCACAATTACCAGGCTACTTCATGACCAAATGAAGTACAGTTGTACCTTGGAAGTCGGAGCCTTATGGAAGTCCGTTTGACTTCTGAAATGTTCGACTCCTAAAATGTGGCTTCTGAATGGCTGCAGGAAGCTCCTGCAGCCAATCAGAAGCCACAGAAGCCCCGTTGGACGTTTGGCTACCAAAAGAACGTTTGAAAACCGGAACACTCACTTCCGGTTTTTGATCTTTCGGTAGCATAAACGTTTGACTCCCCAGGCGTTCGGGAGCTGAGGTACGACTATATTCTGCAACCTATGAAAATAAGGCCCTATTAGGCTTGGCCTATCAGTGACTGATAGCTGCTGGTAGCCAGAGGCAAGACACCTTTGAATAGCACATCCTGGAGAACAAAAAGGGGGAGAGGCATTCATCCTTGTGACTTGGGGACAAGGTTTGCTCAGGCCAGATGGACTGGGCACACATTTGTACATGAAAATGCTGGGCTCACATGCATATCATTTGCATGATGGCAGGCATTCTTATTTGCAGAACATGAGTTTGCCAACTCAAACTCTATAGAGTCGCTGCCCATCTGTGTAGACAATACTAAGCTAGATGGATGAGTGTTGGACTGACTTTGTTCCTATCGACATGAAAGCCTTTTTGTTATGCCCTACACTTAAAATGAAGCCTTGCTTCCAAGGTGGTGTGTAAATTGGGTCCCTCGTAGTCACTTCGGTGAAACACGCCCATTTTGCATCTTAGAGATTCTGGCTTTTACAGTGCTCATATCTCTCCTTAACTCCCTTGCCTCTTGAGCTCTGATTTTGGATACACTTCTCTAAACACTCCCTTGTCATTGCCAAGTTCTGCAATGTGTCAAACCTCTCTCTTGTGGAATTCTCTGTGTCTCCTCTTTCAAGCTACACAGAGTCTGCCCACCCAACTTCCTGCCTCCTGTGCCTTTGATGGCCTTCCACGTTTCTCCAAGGCACTGTCCCTTCCTCCCACTTCTGTTACTCCTGAAAACTCTTCACTTTCTATCCCCTGTTCATCTCTGCCTTCAATTCTTGACACATCTACCCTATTTTCCCAGTGAACTATTCACCCCTCTCTTCAATGGGCTTAGGTCACCCCTCCATTTGATATCTCTGTTGTGCAGCTGAGCATCTCTGGAGGAAACCAAGGAACTGGGCTGACTTCCTGCAGAATAAAACGACCCTTTCCTCCTTCTCATCTGACATCTACAAGGCCAAGCAACATTACTTGACCTCCACACTAACCTGAGGTGTTTTCAGCATGTCTTTTGATGCCACCCTAAGGCTCGCCCGACCATGTCCTTCCTCATTATTCTCTGCTCAAAACTTTACTTCCTGCTTCAGTGCTAAAATTGAAAGCATCTACTCTGAGCTCTCAGTCTTTTTTTCACTCAACCCACACCTTCCCCACATCCCCCTCTCCTACTCCAATCTCAACCCTTTCCTCTTTTCTCCATCTCCATGGTTGTCTAACCCATCCATGTCCACTGTTCATGCCCTCCCATTGCTGGCCACCATTTCCTCTTTGTTTCTATCCTTTGCACCGCAACACATGATGCATTAACCCTTGTTTTGACCACACAAACAACCTCTTTCTCTCTTCTGAATCCTTCCCTGTTTGCAAGGAAGGCAAAATTGATCGCTGTCATAGATTGACACAGGGTCCCTGTTAAATTATTATTTACTATTAGGCAAAGTTACTTGCTTTGTAGGTCCAGGACAAGGGGCTGCTTCTTGATGAAGAGTCAAACACACAACTCCAAAGGAAAGTGAAAGTAACCACAAGGACAAGCTGAAGGGTGGGTTCTTAGCTCCAACCCATAATGACTGGAGACAGTATTTTACTCTATAATTACCAGTTTACTACAGTCCCCTTCTAAATTGTGGTCTATAATTCTGTTGGGGAAAATAACATGTAGAGATGCAGGGTATTGTTTAAATATGTGGGAGCTTTCAAACATGAAAGATTCTGCCAGCAATGTGAAGTAGAAAACTCCTAGCAGGGTGATGTTCTGAATACCGAGGCTGAGGCTTGCAACACACACACAAAATCTAGACTTCCATGTACCCAATAGGTAGCAACAATACTTATGTTACAACTTGGGATGGTCCATTCATGCAATGTAAAATGTGCACAGGAGAAACTAGTGAAGGCACATGTTGGATCAGATAAAAATCTAGACCAAGTCCTACCCTTCTAGGCAGAAATAATTGTATCTTCTCTGGCACTTATCTTCATTGGTTTTTGCAAAACCGACCTCAAGGCGCCTTAAGGGTAAAACTCAAAATCCGCAGTGCCTACTTGGGTGTTTGTTATAACAAGATATAATTGGTTACATAATTGGATCTTGAACCACAGTCTGTTTAAATGCAAGATCCATAATTTGTTTAGCTGCTATGTGGTTGATGATATCCATTTCCTTCTCAGAGAAGAAATCTGAAAATAGATTGTTTGCTGTATTATAGCAGTCTTCTTCTTCTTCTAAAAAATATAGTATGCCTCTCTGGGGTAGGTATGTCCAATAATCATACACTTATCATGATCATACCAATGACAGGGTCATTGATGTGCCTGGTTTTCCATTTGCAAATGCTTACTTACCCTTTATGACAGCAGGGGGGGGGAGAATGCCCTCTTGTCGTTCAGGTGGAAAAGATGCTTGAACACCTATGCTCAGGTAGTGCTGTGCGTAGCACAAAGAACCATCCTTTGCCAGAAAGTACAACAACAAATATACAAAATTCTTACACCAGTCTTGAGCTGTGTACACATTAGCGTTTACTCCAGCTTCCATTGCTGGTGTTGTTTGAAGCTGGGTAAACACAATGTTAGGGACAATCCATATATATGCAGTAGCTAATTGGGAAATATTGCTGTTTGATACCTTTGCCCTCAAATCAGCATCCACCCAGTTTGAAAATGTAAGCCACAGTTAAGCTTACTTGTGTATATTTGAGTTATCCATTGCACGCACCCTGCTGTTCCAATAACCAGTAAATAAACTCTGCTTTTCTATATATTTCCCCTTCTTTTTATGTTTCTTAGCTTGGTCATATATCAACTCATATGCATTAATTTTAGGTGGGTACCATTTCTATGGAATCCCAATTTCCCCACCCAATTCATTTTGGTTTTCAAAAAGATACCAATTAAATTTGCACCAATTTTGTTGATTTTTTTTTTTTTTAAAAAAACCACAATACCTCAATAAGGGGACGTGGGTGGCACTGTGGTCTAAACCACTGAGCCTCTTAGGCTTGCCAATCAGAAGGTTGGCGGTTCGAATCCCTGTGACGGGGTGAGCTCCCGTTGCTCGGTCCCAGCTCCTGTCAGCCTAGCAGTTCAAAAGCACCTCAAAGATGTGTTGCTCTGGTTTCTCCAGAAGCGGCTTAGTCATGCTAGCCACATGACCAAGAAAAACTGCTGAAAAAAGTCAGCTCCCTCAGTCAGTAAAGTGAGATGAGTGCTGCAACCCCAGAGTCATTTGTGACTGGACTTAACTGTCAGGGGCCCTTTACCTTTACCTTTTTACCTCAATAAGACTCCTTTACCTTTTTACCTTTACCTTTTTACCTCAATAAGACTCATGGTGGAGTGAGGTAGAGGAGGCATTTGAAATACAAAATAAACAGAGTTATGGGGTCCTTTTTGTCTTAAAGCACTTTCTATACATAGTGAATATGTTTGTGTGTGAATGGGCATTGTTTATCACTACACCAATAGCTCAGTTGGTTAGAGCATGGTGCTGATAACACCAAGGTTGCTGATTCGATCCCCATTATGGGACAGCTGCATATTCCTGCATTGCAGGGGTTTGGACTAAATGATCCTCAGGGTCCCTTCCAACTCTACAGTTATTAAAAATGCTGTGAAAATGCTTTTTAAAAAGTTTTGAAAAATACACTGAATTTTGCATAGCTCAGTATCGCCATCTAGTGTCACATTTGTATATTGCACTTTATAACACATTTAAAACTTTTTATTTGCAGCTGTGTAGCTGAGTCCCAGGGTTCAAATCCCACTCAGTCATGAAGCTCACCTTGGACCAGGCATTACCTCTCAAGACTAGGCTGCCCCCACAGGGTACTTGTCAGAATAAATTGAGGAAGGGGAGAACCATGTAGGTCCGCTTGAGCTCCTTAGAAGAAAGGTAGGCTATAAGTGCAAATAAACAAATAACAAATTACTTTCAAACCCCCCACTCACAAATATCTGGATCAGAGTGTGCCAGGCTTATCTCTCCCACTGAAATTAACGCAGCTCTCATGTCCTTAAGCATTGCTTGTTTCCTGCCTCAATAATTGTGCTGGATTCCTATTTAAAAGCGCATGACTTCACGGATGCCAATAAAACTGGCCATGAACATTTGCAACACACCTCCTTGAGTCAATAGGGAGTTTCCTCAAAGGTTGTAGATTCTGTTGCTTCTCTCCCTTCCCAAGGATTTGAAGAACCTTCCCAAAGGAGTTTCGACTTAAGAAGCAATAAAACTGATGTGTGGTTAAAGCCCCTTTCTAATTCTCCCAAAATCTCTTCCATGAAAATAGGAATTCTTGAAAGGCTCGCAGCTACTTGAACCATATACTTCTTAATTTTTCAGAGACGGGGTTCTAAGTTCTGCCAGCTTTCGTAGAAGTCTTCTCCTACACAACCCCAGGATTTCCAAGGCTGATTCTGTGAGGTCATTGAGCCTCCCAAGGAAAACATCTTTAGTGCCAGCTCTATTTAGGAGTGACTGGATGCTATTAAAGTTGGAATTTGTCATTTTTTATGATAGCACTGACAGCTTTATGTCAGGAATCAGAGTAAAAAAAAAAATATTATTTGCATTTCATCCCTTTTTATTTCCCTTCTTGGCTATACTCTGGCCATCTTGACAAAACCATCTAAAGCTCCAATATGGCCAGCACAGGCATCTTACCCAAATAAATCTCTGGGGATGTTAAGAAGATAGAGACCTGCATGCTTTTCATCTATGCAGACAACCCCCTGGTGGCTGCTTTTGACAATTGTAGCTGTGGGTTTATAAGGTGCTCCTCTGTTTGGGCAAAGCTGTATATATAGTTGCATGCCTCCCCAATCTCCGCGTGGTGTTAGATTTCAGGGGTTCCAGAAGGGGTTCTGTGTATTATTGATAATCGTTTTAGATTATTCCATGTACCTCACTTAGAGATACTTTTTATTAAGCAGTTTACTGTATGTTTCCCCCTAACTAGCCATCTAAATAAATTGGCTGTGTAGAAAAGATGAAAAAGATCTCCTTTGCACTTTTCTTCCCAGTTCCCCCCATCTTTATCTCCGGTGAATCTATCTTGTTCGTATTTTGTCATTTCTTAAATGCATCTTTAAAAAGTGCCTTGTTCAGCCTCTCTGTATTGTACATTTCCATCGGTTTGTGAACGTGCATCGTGCTCTGGTTACAATTTGCTTCCAGATTTTTGCTAGTGCTTATTCCCCATTTGTCAAGTACAACTCTAAAATTACATTTTCCTTAGTTGGTTTCTTAGGTTTCTGGAATGAGAGGTTGTGTCCCGCGAAGTTCAAGAATGCATGTTCTTCCTCTCCCATTTTCTTTTACTAAAATGGGAACATCAGATTTGTCATATTAAATCAGAAAATGTGCCCATTGTCTTTTCTCATGGCCTGTTCCCAGATGCTGGGCAGGGAAGTGAAGACCATTTCTAGATTACTTCTCTGAAAGTGGAGCTATACAGTTGATCCGCCCCCCCCCCCTTTAAGCAACACAGTCAGAATCCAGCAGTCCTCCTACCCAAGTCTCAATGAAACCTTAGAACCACAGAGCTGGAAGGGATCTCAAATGTCATCTTGTCCACTCCCATGCCGATGCAAGAAATCCACTGTCTGGTGCTGCCAGTATGATGTGCAGCTCCCATTCATCTCATTGGGATGTATCCTGGCATCCTTTCTGTTGGATAGTACACTTTGCATGCACTGACTTGTGGGGTGTAATTTCCTTAAATTCAGTGGGGCTTACTTCCAAGCAGACAGGAAGACCGTAAAAGTACAACTGTTATCTTGCATTGATGCAGCAAGATAATTCTTGTGGTGTAGTCTGATGCAGTCATTATGCACCAGACTTAGATACTGGCCAAAGTAATCATTTTGGTAGAATCCTACACTGAATGTCATGCATTTTTGACTTATATGTAATGGATCCGAGGGACTTGGGTGTCTGTTACATTGAAATTTTCACATCACATTCAACAAGCTTCTTACATGACACTCTGAATTCCTTACTTTCAGCATGGTGGAAAAAATCCACCCTGTGTGTGCACTGGAAGTTATAGTTCTATGTGCTGGAAGTCCAGAGAATCTTGTCTGTTAAGTTCTCTCATTTTACAAACTTAGTTTAGAACAGCAGATCTCAAATTGTTGAGCAGGCTTCCAGAAGGGGCAATAGAATTAGACAGGGGAACTGAATTCCTTAAAAAGTAGAGCAGAAGTTGCAAACATGGCATTTCCAGACTCTTGATTTTTCTCCAAAGCATCTGAACTCTCACCACTTCTGCTGCTTCCCTCATCATGAAGTGTGGCTACCTTTTTCTCCATTAAAAAGTACATATCATTCCTTGCCTTGTCTGCTCTCAGGTCCAGAACTGTTTCTACTGCCATTTATTTGCTAATGACTAACAATGGTAGCTGCACACAGCTTGCTTTCTCCAATTGATTATGTTGCGCAGTAACAAGAGTTTCACCATAACCAAATGATTGGTGTTATCATCATTAGATAACTGGCAAACATCTTTAGTGATGAGGGATGCATTTTTTGGTAAGAAAAAGGAAGGAAGAAAGAAAGAAAGGGAAGGAAAGTCCTTAATGGACAAAGGTTTCCAATAAACTCCTCTGTTTTGGAATGTGAATAATTTTCCTCGGCAGCAGACTTCTCCCAGATGGTTACCATTTCAGCATCAGATGGCCGAAAGCACCATATCCAAACAATTACAATGCCTTTCGTTACAGAACCAAGCAAACAGGTTGGCAGGCCTTAGTTCTCGCAATTTCACCCAAATCAGAGACACCTGGCTCAGCAGAAGGAAGGGTGTTGTTGTTGTTGTTGTTGTTGTATTGGGGCATTTGATTAAAAATGGCATACCCTATGCCATCCCAATCACTTTATGGGGTCAAGCAAGAGAAATCATTTTAAAATACCTTCTGCTTCACATTCCAAACATAACAAGGTGCTGAATACATACTGATCAAGTCGCTTTAAGTAGAACTTAATAGGACCTCCTTGTGTTGTGCTGTATCCATTGCCAATTATCAGAAATATTTTTACTACTTTTTTCTTGAAGGAATGCTTTACAAGATGGGGTCCTTCTTAGATCCCTACTTTGTATTCTTTGGCATTTGCAATTGCTTGGACTTCTATATTCTTCCATTTGATTGTTAAGTGATCAGTTTGGGTTTTTGCGTAGAAATTTGCCATGTTAGGAAATAATTCTCACCAAAGTGCTCAACCGCAATCTAATAAAAGCAAGACACTGGCTGTAGTTTAGTTATATCCCCATAAGATGGGCTCTGTATGGTTGAGATGGAACTTTGGGACAATGGAGATGATGATGTCAGCTAATGGGCAGGGTGGGATTTGATTCTGTGTTTCCAGTTTCACAGCTGGGAACAGGCATGCACAGCCAAAACTCACAGCGGGGCTTTTTGAAAGCCCTTTTGCAAACAGCACCATGCTGCTCTTTCACCTCCAGATTTTGGAGGCTGAAAGGGTAGAGGGGCTGTTTGCAAAGGGCTTTCGAACAACCTTGCCTTGTGCTTTGAAGTACCAACAGTCACTATGACAACAGGTGATAGGCAGGTCTTGGATGACAGGCTTGCTAGAGTTCATGGGAACTGAAGGCCATCAACATTTGAACACGCCTGATCTAAAGGTGACAGCAGTCACGAAATTAGAAGATGCCTGCTTCTTGGGAGAAAAGCAATGACAAACCTAGACAGCATCTTAAAAAGCAAAGACATTACCTTGCCGACAAAGGTCCGTATAGTTAAAGCTATGGTTTTCCCAGTAGTAATGTACGGAAGTGAGAGCTGGACCATAAAGAAGGCTGATCGCCGAAGAATTGATGTTTTTGAATTATGGTGCTGGAGGAGACTCTTGAGAGTCCCATGGACTGCAAGAAGATCAAACCTATCCATTCTCAAAGAAATCAGCCCTGAGTGCTCACTAGAAGGACAGATCCTGAAGTTGAGGCTCCAGTACTTTGGCCACCTCATGAGAAGGGAAGACTCCCTAGAAAAGACCCTGATGTTGGGAAAGATGGAGGGCACAAGGAGAAGGGGACGACAGAGGATGAGATGGTTGGACAGTGTTCTCGAAGCTACTAACATGAGTTTGGCCAAACTGCGAGAGGCAGTGAAGGATAGGCGTGCCTGGCGTGCTCTGGTCCATGGGGTCACGAAGAGTCGGACACGACTGAACGACTGAACAACAACAACAACAACAACAACAACAACAACGATCTAAAGGTACAGGTGAGATGCAGATTTGCTACCTCAATGAGGATGAGGCCTATGTTAAAACAGGGAAATTCCATCCCTATTTTAGCTAAAAGACACAGTTTAAAAGAACATTGTGCAGGCCCCAGTTTCCAAAATCCAGTGTTTTCATAAACAGGAGTTCTGAACTGGTCAGACTGGATTATGTTGGCTCAACATGCGGCTGATTTTGCTCAACTGTGTCAGTGGCCAGGCCTTTTCCCGTGTGGCTGATTTTGTGGTTATCTCATCTTTATAGAAAGCACAGCCAAGATGTCGTCCCCGCCGCTCCCCAACTTGGCTACATCTTCTTGTTTGGGATCAGATTTCAACTTCATGAAAATAAAATTCAGAAGAACTCCTTGTTCATAACCAATATAAACGTAGCAGAGGCGTCCATCGTCTTACTGGCTTTCCTTGTTCAAATTATATTTGACTTACCTTATTTTAAGTTATTCCATAAACCAGCCTTTTAAAATATATACATGGCAGAGAGATCCATCAGCTTGCATACAGTAAACCGTATAATGTAATAATTTGCTTTTTGGTTTGAGATTTGGGAATTAACTAAGTTTAAGTGGGCTGCCTTAAAAGCATGATTGATTCGGCGGCAAGCGTTTGTATATTCTATGTAGCCTGGAACAATCCCAATAAGCACAGTACATCTGTGTTTAGTATTTGTAACTTGAGTTGCTCATTATATTTCAGAGAAAGAAAGCAATAATAGCAGATGCATTTGTGCAGACGTTCTTATTTTCATTAGGAAAAAATGGAAGGTGCCACACAGCTGGGGTCCACTTGAAAAAACTCTGAATAATTGGGAGCAACTCCTGCATGAAGCCCTGAGGAGTCAGCAGGGCCGCCCCACCCATGAGGCAAGGTGAGGTGACTGCCTCAGGCAGCAGAATCCACAGCGGCAGCAAATCAAGATGTACATATTTCTTCCCTTCCCCTTGTGGTGGGGAAGGGGAAGCCATTTTGGGGTCTGCCTCAGGTACTTCCCCAAAATGCAGCTTCTTATGCGTCAATGAGAGGAACTGAGGGGCAATTGAACAGGTCTTCCACGACTGTTCTTTCAGTGGCCTGGTGTCAAGTTATAACCAAATGTTTTGCTTTCCCCACACATCTTTCACCCTATTCCAAACATCCACTGGCCCATCTAGTCCATCATCCTGTCCCACAGTGGCCAACCAGATGATGGTGGGGAAACTTGCAAGCAGGACCACTTCTGTAGTTTCCTGAATGAGTTTCTTCAGTGGCGTCGCTAGCCTCTGCGCTGCTGGGGGCTGCGGCAGCGCAGAGGCACCCCCTGGGGGAGGGGCACGACGCGCGCGCCGTGACGTCATCATGACGTCACGACGCACGTGTATACAGAAAGGGGGGATTTCCCCCTTTCCGAGGCTTTTTTTTGGCGGGGGGGGTGGTGACCAGCGAGGAGGGGGTGACGGGTGACGGCTGGTTGCCCCCCCCCGCCGAAAAAAAGCGGCGGAAAGCGGAAAAAGAAGCAGAGCGGCGCTTAAACGCGCCTGCTCTGCTTCCTTTCCAGGCTTTCCCCGCCCCCCCCCCCGCGGTTTTTTTCGGCGGGGGGGTGGTGACCAGCGAGGAGGGGGTGACGGGTGACCCCCACCTCGCTGGTCGGCCCCCCCCCCGCCGAAAAAAGCGGCGGAAAGCGGAAAAAGAAGCAGAGCGGCGCTTAAACGCGCCTGCTCTGCTTCCTTTCCAGGCTTTCCCCGGCCCCCCCCCCCCGCGGTTTTTTCGGCGGGGGGGTGGTGGTGACCAGCGAGGAGGGGGTGACAAGGGTGACCCCCACCTCGCTGGTCGCCCCCCCGCCGAAAAAAAGCGGTGGAAAGCGGAAAAAGAAGCAGAGCGGCGCTTAAACGCGCCTGCTCTGCTTCCTTTCCAGGCTTTCCCCGCCCCCCCGCGGTTTTTTCGGCGGGGGGGGTGGTGACCAGCGAGGAGGGGGTGACGGGTGACCCCCACCTCGCTGGTCGCCCCCCCCCGCCGAAAAAAAGCGGCGGAAAGCGGAAAAAGAAGCAGAGCGGCGCTTAAACGCGCCTGCTCTGCTTCCTTTCCAGGCTTTCCCCGGCCCCCCCCCGCGGTTTTTTCGGCGGGGGGGTGGTGGTGACCAGCGAGGAGGGGGTGACAAGGGTGACCCCCACCTCGCTGGTCGCCCCCCCGCCGAAAAAAAAGCGGTGGAAAGCGGAAAAAGAAGCAGAGCGGCGCTTAAACGCGCCTGCTCTGCTTCCTTTCCAGGCTTTCCCCGCCCCCCCCGCGGTTTTTTCGGCGGGGGGGGGGTGGTGACCAGCGAGGAGGGGGTGACGGGTGACCCCCACCTCGCTGGTCGCCCCCCACCGCCGAAAAAAAGCGGCGGAAAGCGGAAAAAGAAGCAGAGCGGCGCTTAAACGCGCCTGCTCTGCTTCCTTTCCAGGCTTTCCCCGCCCGCCCTCCCGCGGTTTTTTCGGCGCGGGGGGGGTGACCAGCGAGGAGGGGGTGACAACCCCCCTCGCGGGTCGCCCCCCCCGCCGAAAAAAGCGGCATGTGCTGCTGCTCCGGCGGCGCGTGGGAGTGGCGGGAGGGGCCGCCGCTTGACACCCCCACCCGCCGCTGCTCACCCTGTCACTGGGGGCGTCCCGCCCCCACCGCCCCTCCCCAGCGACGCCCCTGAGTTTCTTCACCCATCATTCAGCTTGGACACTGAAGTCCAGCTCTGAGGGCATTCTGGCAGTTCCCTCGCTGCAAGAAGTGAAGTTGCAGGGAATCGAGCAGAGGGCCTTCTTACCGTAGCAGTGGTGCCCGCACTGTGGAATGCCCTCCTGCCAGATGCCAAGGAGATAAATAACTGTACAACTTTTAGAAGACCTCTGAAGGCAGACCTGAACAGGGAAGTAGTTAATGTTTTATTATGTTTTGATATTTGTTGGAAGCCACCCAGAGTGGTTGGGCAACCCAGTCAGATGGGGTACTTGGAACTGGTCCTCTGAACATATTCAGTAATAATAATAATAATAATAATAATAATAATAATAATAATAACTCTGGGTGGCTTCCAACAGAGATTAAAATACATGAAAATATCACACATTAAAAACTTCCCTGAACAGGGCTGCCTTCTGAATGTAAGGTAGTTGTTTATCTCTTTGACATGAGATGGGAGGGCATTCCACAGGGAGGGCACCACTACCGAGAAGGGCACCAACATCTGCCTGGTTCCCTGTAGCTTTGCTTCTCACAGTGAGGGAACTGCCAGAAGGCCCTCGGCATTGGACCTCAGTGTCCGGGCAGAACGATGGGGGTGGAGACACTCCTTCAGGTATACTGGGCCAAGGCTGTTTAGGGCTTTAAAGGTCAACACCAACACTTTGAATTGTGCTCGGAAACATACTGGGAGCCAATGTAGGTCTTTCAGGACTGGTGTTATATGGTCTCGGCGGCCGCCCCCAGTCACCAGTCTAGCTGCCACATTTTGGATTAGTTGTAGTTTCTGGGTCACCTTCAAAGGTAGCCCCACGTAGACTGCATTGCAGTAGTCCAAGCAGGAGATAACTAGAGCATACACCACTCTGGTGAGACAGTCTGCGGGCAGGTAGGGTCTTAGCCTGCGTACCACATGGAGCTGGTAGACAGCTGCCCTGGATACAGAATTGACCTTTGCCTCCATGGACAGCTGTGAGTCCAAAATGACTCCCAGGCTGCACACCTGGTCCTTCAGGGGCACAGTTACCCCATTCAGGACCAGGGAGTCCTCCACACCAGCCCGCCCCCTGTCCCCCAAGAACAGTACTTCTGTCTTGTCAGGATTCAACCTCAATCCATTAACCGCCAGTAGTCATTGAAAGGCTTATCCTCCATGAATTTGTCCAAATCTCATTTAAAGCAACCCACTTTGGTGACCACCACTGCCTCCTGTGGAAGAGAGTTTCATTGTTGAACTGTGTGTTGCATGACTAAACCACTGAGCATAGGGCTTGCCAATCGGAAGGTTGGCGGTTCGAATACCTGCGACAGGGTGAGCTCCCACTGCTCGGTTCCAGCTCCTGCCAACCTAGCAGTTCGAAAGCACATCAAAGTGCAAGTAGATAAATAGGTACTGCTCCAGCGGAAAGGTAAACGCCGTTTCCGTGCGCTACTCTGGTTTCGCCAGAAGTGGCTTAGTCATTCTGGCCACATGACATGGAAAAACTGTCTGCGGACAAATGTTGGTTCCCTCGGCCTGTAAAGCGAGATGAGCGCCGCAACCCCAGAGTCTTTTGTGACTGGACTTAACTGTCAGGGGTCCTTTACCTTTACCTTTATACTAAAGATTGGGATATTTCTCTTTTGAAGAAATTAACAGAGAATTTAAGAACTGCCAGGAGCAAAAAGTAAAAAGGACAATTTTGTTCGGTTCAATTTCATCTCAGTTGTATATATGGCAGAATACAGCCAAGAACCCCATCTTGCTTATGAGCGGATTTGGTTCATACATTAAACATAAAGTAAACTTAATGTTTTGATCAGTTTCCCTTGACACGGTAGGGTTTTATGATTCTGTTTCTGATTTCAAGCATGATGACGGAATCTGGATCACGTACCCACCCTACAGCCCTAAGTATAATTCCCCCCCCCCGGATATTACACACCTTTGGTTTGTAATATCTTGTTACACGCTTTACAGATAATTTTGTGTATGGCTAAGAATAACTGTTCATTTGAAAGGAAACTGTAGCTGAGAACTATTTGTAAATCTGGAAAAGGATAAAAATATTATTGTTGCCCCATCCCTCAAAAAGAAGCACTTTCTTATTGAGGCTGAGGGGGTGTTGGAGTCCAGCCACTTCAGCAGGTAATTCCACATTCATGCAGTTCCACACCCCCTTCCTATAAAGGCAGCTTCCCATGATTCAACAGTGGTTAATGCTTCTTCTTCTTCTTCTTCTTCTTCTTCTTCTTCTTCTTCTTCTTCTTCTTCTTCTTCTTCTTCTTCTTCTTCCCCATATGAGCAGACAGCTCAGAAAATCTTAAGCAGAATCAACGCACTGGCATTTCTTCTCAATCTTTTTTTTTTTTAAATAAATAAATAAATAAATAAATAAAAATTTAAACCCCATTGTTGCATCCTCTACTTCGGCCTTCCATTGTTTTGCTTTCAACCCAGAAGTTGCTTGAGATGAGATAAAAGTGATTTGATTTCTGTCCCTCAGGATTAGGCATCGGAACATGGTGTGATGTCCGGGCATAGGCGACGTTAACTGTTTTGCGCTGTGATTAAGTGCTATGATATCGCTGAGCCTGGGATTTAACTGCAAATGCCTGCGCTTCCTGATGCAGCGAAGATAGTATTGTTGAAAGAAAAGCATTTGGAAATCCCTGTTAAGAGAGAAGGGATTAAAACGCAATTGGATATTTTTGTTCTTTGAACGGAGTGCAGTCAATGGTGCATAGACATTGAAAGGATCAGCAATGCTTTTTCTGGCCAACGTGTTCGCATCGATACAATAGGCGTGAGGAGAAGCAGGGGGAAATGAGGCAAAAGGGGCTTAAGAAGCAGATTTCTTTCCCCTTGGCAGCCTTGATAGATAATAAGGGTGATCAAGAATGACAAGTTTAGACAGATGTCAGGGATTGCCAGAATGATCGATGCCTTCATTTGGGAAAATCAATGGAGGCTGTCATCTGGTAGTGAAAGATCAGCAAGGGGGCTGAGGCAAGAATGGCTTGTGGTGAGATCTAGTTAAAAATTCCATTATTTTGAAACTCGGGGCAGAGAGAACCACAGGCCTTTTTCTGGGCCAAAGACCTTCCCGTGCGGTGGCTACGCTGCCAGTATTTAACACTGAATCTGTACTTGCAATTTGCTATAGAGCAGGGATCAGATGAGAAGCGTCGGAGCAAAAGGCAGACTAATGGTGCTTGTCACACAGGAAACATAAGGAGAGCCTGCTGGATCAAGCCAATAGCCCATCTAATCCACACCCTCTGGCATTCTTCAGATGCAAATAGGGACATTTCTCACTCCCCCTCAAATTGACCCACTTTGACCCCCCCTTTTTGTCTACCCTCACAGAATATTTCCTGTCAGAAGAAGGGAAAGTGCCGCTACCACTTCACCAATGGGACACAGCGCACGTGCCATTCACCGTCCTGAGAATAAATCTTAATACCTATTTTATTTTATTGTTGGACAGATTTACACCAATAAATAAATTTTAGAAAGAGGCAAGATTAGGTGTGGACGCCCAAAGCATTTTTAGTAGTAGTAGTAGTAGTAGTAGTAGTAGTAATAATAATAATAATAATAATGGCTTCTTGTGCTCTGTTCCCCCTGTCTTCCTGCCCATGGAGGCCCTGCTCTCTACTCACCCTTTAGAGTTGGCACATCGCACAGGCCTGGGCCTTGGCAGTGGCAGCTTCTCGTCTTCCTCACCCAATCTCCAGTAGCTGCTATGAGCTGCCAAAGGGAGGAGGCCAGCAGTGGCAGCCATGGAGAGGCCATGGAGAGGCAACGGGATGCTCTCTCACCACCGCTGCTTGGGACAAGTGCCGGCTCATCCTCCTCCCTGAGCTCAGCAGTGGCAGCAGCACTGGCAGGGGAAATAGGGACATTCCGGGAGAAAATGGCTTCACGGGTGAAATTTGGGTCCATGCTGCATTTATTAGGGTCACAGGTGGAGGTTTGCAACCTGCGACCTAGTGGTTGGGGATCAGTATTGTTGACAATTCATGGCACTGTATTCATTTTTCAGGGTTTTGGGCAGGAGTCCCTCCCAGCCCTTCTTGGAGATACCAGGGTCTTTACCTGCACCCATTGCCTGCAAAGTTCTATCACCGAGCTACGGCCTTTCACCAAAGGCCGCGCTTGAATACAAAATGGAGCTCCTCTCTGTGAAGCAAGCTGTTATGAGACATGGAGTTTCGAGCCACTTCAGTTTGAAGGACTCGTTTTTTTGCAACTGACAAGTACTCATTTGGCAGTGACCTATTTGTTTCAATTTGCTCTCAATAAGTTTTGGGGGTGGGATCCAAGTTGCTGTTCAGATGTAGTTAAAAATATACCCATCTTAACTTATTATATAATAAGATCATATTCCACTAACCCAAAGGGAAATATTCTTGTTGGAATTGCTTGCTTTAGAACACAGGGGCCAATCAAAGCTTTGTAATATTTTCATTATAACATACAATAATATTTGCACTGCACAGCAAAATTGAAACAGGAGGGGGGGATCTGCCTATGAGAAGCAGGGCAGGAGAGAGGCTGTTAAGAAGCTGCTCCTTTAATTGCTACAGAATGCAACAGTATAAATCTTTATCCGCGCCCTTCCGTTGGATTTTCAGAGGCATTTGTTGGTATCCACAGCAAAGTAAAATTAAAATATTTTAATTAACACCCCCATCCCTTCTGTGGCTCTGGATTTATCTATCCATAAATCTTTTAATGAGTTTCATTTTGAATTATATGCCTTGTTCCCATAACCTTGGCAAAACCATTCGCATTGTGTCACTTTGTAAAAATGCATGATGGATAAATTATTTCAGGCATTCATTCAACATGTGTGAATGGTAGCATAAACCCAATGACATTTCCCTTTGAGTTTGGAACCAGGATCTGAGATCAGTAATATCACGATTTCCAGTAGAAGATCTTAAGATTCTGCAGGGACACACTAAAAAAGAATGAAAAAGTACTCCAAGCACAGTATTATTACAACAGATTTGGTATCAATACCATACCCTGCAAGTGTACCTGGGAAAAAACGAGACATCCCATTTTCTCACGCAAGACCATGGTAACCATTTTGATTGCTGTCATTGTGCACAAATTTGAACTGAGATCTCGTCTAGGAAAAGGTACCTTTTTTGGGGGGACACCTGCAATCTCACACGGCACCCCAAAACATGTGTTTGGGGGTGTGTGTGATCTCGTGCAGATTACATAACTTGCATGGGAGCATGGGTGAGAAGACATACATCCTGGTTCTGGGACTCAAGATGTTGGAGGGTTTGCATTACAATTGCTTAGAGCAGTCTTGTGGACCAACCTGGCATCTTCCGGGGGTACATCTCCCATCATCCCTTGGCCAGCGCAGCCATGCTGGTTGAGGATGATGATAGTTGCAGCCCAAAAGATCTGAGGAGGCACCAGACTGACCTTTTCGGATGAGGTTAGCAGTGCACACAAAAGTTATCATTCCTGTGTGTGGTGGCATCAAATTCCATGAGAAGATCACATCACATCACATCACATCACATCACATCACATCACATCACATCACATCATCAGGTGGGTGGTAGAACTTTGACCCCTGTACCTGGCAGAGAGCTGTCAGCGGGCATTTCAAAAGCAGTTTGTGCTGCAGCATGGGGTGGGGAAAGTGGTCAAAAGTGTGTTCTGCTCTTAGCAGAGGTGTCTGTCAAAGTTGCTCATCAACAGTTTGCTCCTGGGCAAGTACACAGCTGACCTGCTCCCAAGCTTCACCAGGAATAATAGTAATTATTCTTGAATTAACATCTAGACATGTAAATTAACTGATGCTAATCTGGTTATTTTGGGTCCCCCCTCCTTTTTGGATAATGAATTTCCTTTTTTTATGGTGGGCATTTATGTAGCCACCTGCATGTATGCAAGATCCTCTCAGGACTGCTTCTTCTCAATTATAGAAGGGGGGTTGCTGTGCTGTGCAAACAGAAAGCTGAGGACTAGAATATTGAGTCCAAGACACTGAGTTCAAGCGTACTAGGTAAAGGTAAAGGGAACCCTGACCATTAGGTCCAGTCGCGGACGACTCTGGGGTTGCGGCGCTCATCTCTCTTTACTGGCCGAGAGAGCCAGCGTACAGTTTCTGGGTCATGTGGCCAGCACATGTACTTTGTGGTTTCGAACTGCTAGGTTGGCAGGAGCAGGGACCGAGCAACGGGAGCTCACCCCGTCGTGGGGATTTGAACCGCCGACCTTCTGATCGTTTAACCCACAGCGCCACCCGCGTCCCTCAAGAGTACTACTTTACCAAAAATGCTACACAGCACGTGGTTAACGATTAGCATAAGCTGTGAAATAAAGAATTACAAGGAGGAACAGATGTTTCTCCTGACATGAGCAATGCTTTAAGCCCTGAAAGGCGGCACTAATTAAACATCAGTCAAAATATCCTAAACACAGTGCCTAAAATCTTAATAAATTTATGAAAATCCCCACAGGTATCTGGCACCTAATTGCTTCAACAGGTGGGTTCCAGAAGGCCGCAAGACAAGGCCTGCACAGTTTTAGTGGGGTTACAAGCTGCAGCAATTGTATTTTAATTGCAATCTTTATTAAATGGGTATTTAAAATATAAATCTTGTCAGTGCTTCATGCGCTATTTAATCACTGCCTAATTAAAAAAACAAGATGCAGGGCATATTTTTTGCATTCACTTACTTCCCCTGCCACTCAGCCCTCCAAAGAAGAAGATAAGATGTGTACAGAAACATTTGAGCCATGATTCACAAACTTTGGAATGCGTCCTCCTATTGTAACTCTCACCGGATAAGTTAGAAAGCTTTAATAAAAACTTGTTTAAGCAAATGCTCAGCTGGTTCCCTATTCTTCCCTCAAGGGATTACTCACCATTCTGGTAGATGCTCATCTGAAAGCAATTGAAATCAATAGGCTGGCATGATCTGAAGCTGCACTTGCATTCCTCACTGTCTTAGTTTTTGATGCATTATTTCTGAATGATGAGTGTGTGCTCAACCAGATTTTCCATGAAAGGGTGAACCTGTCACCAGCTGGCCCTGCTGGATCCACTGACTTGGATCCAGAATAGGGCTCCTTCTGTTCTGGAAAAGGGCTTGGGTTTAGCAGATGCTCTTGCTCACAGAAAAAAGGAAGCAATTCTTGCTAGTATTCCCAGTGGTGGAGCTTCATGCTCCGGCACTGGGGGTGCGCCACCCGCAGGGGCGTGATGCACGTCCTGGGAGCAGGGCACACAGCCCACAGGGGCATGGCGCACATCCTGTGGCGTGGCGCACGTCCTGGGGCGGGGCACACCACCTTCAGGGGCGTGGCGCCCAGCCATGATGACACCCCACTGGGATTGCGCTGCCTGGGGCAGTGTGCTCCCCCCCCCACTCCTCTTCCTCCACCAGTGAGTATCCCCTTTGCACAGCAGCCCTCCTGTGCCATCTTCCATGTTGTGTTTTGTCAAGCTGCGGCAAGATTCCAGGGGGTCCTAGGTGCTTGCCAGTGGTCTGTGCTCCTTTGAGAGCCAAGATATGGCAGGGCCTGTCATGCCCTTAGGAATATGGTTTAATCACACATATTTATACCTTTAGTCTGCATAGAAGGAGTGCAGATCTTACTACAGGGACACGGGTGGCACTGTGGTCTAAACCACTGAGCCTCTTGGGCTTGCTGATCAGAAGGTCAGCGGTTCGAATCCCCACAACGGGGTGAGCTCCTGTTGCTCTGTCCCAGTGAGAGCCAGTGTGGTGTAGTGGTTAAGAGCGGTGGACTCATAATCTGGTGAACCGGGTTCGATTCCCCGCTCCTCCACATGCAGCTGCTGGGTGACTTTGGGCTAGTCACACTTCTTTGAAGTCTCTCAGCCCCACTCACCTCACAGAGTGTTTATTGTGGGGGAGGAGGGGAAAGGAGAATGTTAGCCGCTTTGAGACTCCTTAGGGTAGTGATAAAGCAGGATATCAAATCCAAACTCCTCCTCCTCCTCCTCCTCCTCCTCCTCCTCCTCCTCCTCCTCCTCCTTCTCCCAGCTCCTGCCAACCTAGCAATTCAAAAGCACGCCAGTGCAAGTAGATAAATAGGTACTGCTGTGGTTGGAAGGTAAACGGTGTTTCTGTGTGCTTTGGTTTTCCATCACGGTGTTCTGTTGTGCCAGAAGTGGAAAGCTGTCTGTGGACAAATGCCAGCTCCCTTGGCCTGAAAGCGAGATGACCTCCGCAACCCTATAGTCACCTTTGACTGGACTTAACCATCCAGGGCTCCTTTACCTTTTACAGAACTTACAGTATAATCATCTCAAGAGGGAATTGCTCCCCACAGCAGTGCAGCAGTGGAGTCCAAGGCACCTCTCCCCACCTTTTACAAACCAGCCAGCCCAGATAATTCTGGTATTTCCCCAGCTTTTCCAAGCCTCACGCTCTTCCTGTGATATCACACCCATTTACCCTGGCAACCTCCCAAATCTCCTGTCTCTGTTCACACCTCAGGGCAGCGGGGGAAGGATGGTTCTCTTGCACTGCCAGTGGCCCCCAATGGCCCTTTATTGTTTCTTAATGGCCCTAGCTTGGCCAGGTCTTTCTGCATAGGCTAGCCCAGGAATTCCTCTGCAGCTGGTATTTCTCCCTCTATATCCCAAATCATCAAAATCCTACAATTTATTAATTTCTAGGGTTTAGTGGGGTCTCTCCACTAAGCCCTATATTCAGTAATATATTCAGGGAGGGGGCTCAGAGGGCAGTTCACTTTTCTTCCTTTCCATAAGTGCAAGTATTCTCTGTGTTCCAAGTATCTCTGGATTCAATCCAATGGTCTGAAAACAGAAGGCATTAGTCACACCTAAGCAGAACCATTCAGCCCAAACCTATGTAGAACTACTCAGAAGTACTACAGTGTTCACCGAAGGGCAAAACATATGGCAGCCACATGAGTCCGTTAGAAAAAATCCAAGCAAACACTGTTGCATAATGCGTTTATTAGAAGCAATTAAAATGGCAAAGCAGTGAGAAAGCTTTCAGGCTGGAGAAAGGGAGAAAGAAAGGAATCAGAGAGAAAGATGCTGGTGGTAAAGGAGATGCAGGAGTATTCAATACATGAGAATGTTAGTACCAGTAACATAAAAGGAGCTGTGCAGGATGAGGCCAATGGCCCATCTAGTCTTGTAATATCCATGAGCAACAAGAGATCCACTTTTATTTTTTCATCCTTTGTAATTACAGCTCTTCTTTTCTTTCTCCTGCACTTCCTCTTTTCTCTCTGTCCTCTTTCTCTTTTGGGCATGGGGGGAAGCCTTAACCAAATAAGCAGAAAGACAGAAGACCAATCTCAGGCAAGAGGGAGCGGAAGCATGCCGTCGGCTGACTTTCTTGTGTTTTCCTGTAAGCCTTTTGTCTGGTGTTGCAAATGTTGGGATGGCTTAGATCTCTTTCAAGCCCTCACCTTCTGAAGCGACTCATCAGTTGTTTGTTGTCTCAAGCCTCAAGCCTACAAATAGATTCTAATGTAATTACAGCTTCTGGTCTTTCATCTCCCTTGATGGGCCAAGTGTTTTATTACTGTCCTAGTGGCCTTCATCGCAGAAGATCTTTATCATCTGAAACATTATACTGGGGTCAAGAAATGAATAGCACCAGGAAAAAAATGTTTTGCTGCGAAATGTAGTTTCTTTAAACCCCAAAATATTCTCAAAGATGCTCTGATTTCACTTTAGATTTATACATGCCTCCTTGTACACCACAGCTTTGAGGTTTCAAATCACACAAGGGAGGATTGGCTGTTTGGAGCAACCTAATAATATCCAAACCTAGACAGCATCTTAAAAAGCAAAGACATCACCTTGCAGACAAAGGTCCTTATAGTTAAAGCTATGGTTTTCCCAGTAGTAATGTACGGAAGTGAGATGAGAGCTGGGCCATAAAGAAAGCTGATCGCCGAAGAATTGTTGCTTTTGAATTATGGTGCTGGAGGAGGTTCTTGAGAGTCCCATGGACTGCAAGAAGATCAAACCTATCCATTCTCAAAGAAATCAGCCCTGAGTGCTCACTAGAAGGACAGATCCTGAAGTTGAGGCTCCAGTACTTTGGCCACCTCATGAGAAGAGAAGACTCCCTAGAAAAGACCCTGATGTTGGGAAAGATGGAGGGCACAAGGAGAAGGGGACGACAGAGGATGAGATGGTTGGACAGTGTTCTCGAAGCTACTAACATGAGTTTGGCCAAACTGCGAGAGGCAGTGAAGGATAGGCGTGCCTGGCGTGCTCTGGTCCATGGGGTCACGAAGAGTCAGACACGACTGAATGACTGAACAATAACAACAACAACAACAACAATATCTAGTTCCAATAGCTAGTTTGTTCATAACTTGGATGGCTCGGTTTTCAACTTGTTTAATTTTTTTAATTAAACAACAACAACTGCATTTAATTTTCTGCATTTTATACTACATTCAATCATATTCCCAGGAAAGTTTGCATAAAAAAGAAGACAAAACAATTAAAATATGAATACACAAGCCTAATGGACTACAAATACCACAAGTTCTCAAGACCAATGTCAGAACATAAAGGTAGATTTTTAAAATGCGCTTAAAAGGCTTGAGAAAAGGCAAATCTCTTTGGGAATAGCATTTGGAAATCAGAGCAACACCAGCAAGAAGACCCTCTCTCTGATCAACCGAAACTGCCTAATTCACAATTTCTGAAACATTTCTGAAATGGCAGCACAGCTACTCTTCAAAATTCACGCTTCTCTGAATTTTGTCATATAGTTCTCCACTCGAACAATATGTACAAAAATGCAAATATTAGTGAAAGCAACATAGAAAAATATTATTATATTAGTCAAAGTTGCATTTGAAATGTACTTCCTAGGAGAAATGCACACAAAAATGATGGATTTTCACGAAGGTTTTAAAATACAAAACCACAAATTCCTGCGGAAATGTGGAGAACCCGAGTTGAAGATGGGGGAAAATGAGGACCTAGAGAAGCAAAATTGACAGATTCAACCATTCCTGTTGTCCAGGGGTGGTTGATGCTTGAAACACTGATTTGCAAAATGAATTAAATAGTTCCAGACCTTTGGACAGCCTCCAGTCTGTCAGGAGTGACGTTAGTAATGGAGGAAACCCAGCTCCTTTTTCACATGGAGATGGTCCAACATTCTTCTGATCACACTTTGTCCACAGTTTGTCCACAGCCAGAACACCTTTCTTTCATATAGCATGGTAGGTAGCCAGCTTGGAATGTGGGCAATGATTGTGAAATCACTGACCCATCAATAGTTCCACAGGAGCAAACAGAAGCCAAAAGCATGTACATTGTTGCAGACCGAGATCCTGGCATACAGCTGGCAGGGCAGTTGCCAGAATGCCCCCAGCTAATCATTCTTTCCTTGGCTTTCGAAAAGATGCCGTTGAAGAGGAGAACCAAAGAGGCTGGAGAGTAGGATCCAGTCTCACTTTAGTGTTTGCCTTTCTGCATGCGCACAATTGAATTAACCAATTTCACAGAGATGAGGTGTGAGATCTAAATAGCATGAATCCCCAGCCAGCTGTCTAGACATTGATGCTGATACATAAACATGCAGGCTGTATAACTGAGCATCAAGATCAACTCATGAGCATGGAAGATGGTTCCAAGTACATTTGCAAAATAGTGTTCACTGCTTCATCAATAACTGTTTTCCGTGGGACTTTTTTGCTGCCTGCTGGGATGGAGCTGGTGGCAGACCTTCTCATTTTAATAATGAAGAAGTTGTGATGTCTAAGATATATATATATCACATCCTGGATGTGTATTTATTTTTTTAGTGAGGATGATTGGACTAATGTGAGCCTTATGTTCTCACTTTGAGCCTAGCCAATCATTGGCAAACACCCCTGCTTACATGATCTAATGCTTACATGCTCGAGTAGTATTAATCTGATACATCTGTGTTTGCCTTTAGCGTGCAGATAGACACATCCTGAGGCTGAACGACACATCCAGGGAACTAGCCTGAAGGTTCTGATGGGACTTTATGCATTTGCCACGCTAGAAACTTCTCTGTTCACTTTTAACAAGTCTCTGCTGCTTTTCTGGGCTGGTGTAGCATTCATGTTCTGTCTGCTTTCTGAGATCTAGGCTGTACGTCTGTGTCTTCACAATATCTTTGCTTTAGAGGTTGTTTGCATTTTATGCATCAGGAATAGTCCAGTGTTCGTTTTTCTGAATTTTGTAGAAAGTGCTGCTCATCCGCAATTTACTCACGTTTTTGGTTCCTCCAGTTCATTCGTGTTTTTATTTCCCCTACTTTATAAATTATTGAAGTGGATGTTCAGTGCACTGATACAACACTGCAAGAAAGGGAAAGGGAAATGGAAAGGGGAAGGGGAAGGGGAAGGGGAAGGGGAAGGGAAATCTTGATGTGATTGTACTGAGATTCTTTTTGTGTAGTGCTTTACCAAATAGCAGGAGAGTGTTATATGGTAGTAAAACACTGTGAGAAAAGAATATTAATTCAATTGTACAATGATAAGATCAAACATGTTTTGTTTTGTGCCAGTCTTTTATAAGTGTGCACATATGTGACACGGAAATAATGGGGAGAAATATGAAAAATAAAGGAAAAGCTCCAGTAAACAGCTCCTGCTTCAGTTTTGGAATTTAGAATTTTTCTTAGTTAAGCTGGTATTCCATATTGGAAAACAGGTCCAAGTGAGCCCAGAAAACAATAAAATAAAGGAAGTGAGGACAACTTGTTCATCTTAGAGCCACTGATTTTACTCAGGTTAACTGCTTTTCTTTCAACAGAAACCAACTTTTGTTTTACCCCTTTCACAGATAGGGCTGGAAGTGAGTTTTTTTTTAACATCAGTATAACTTCATGGGTAAAGCAATCAGCTGTCAACCAATGATAAAATGTTCTGCTCTAGTGGCCATTGTATTCATTGTTGAGCATATCTGTGGAACTCCTTCCAAAGGGAAATATATTTGGCTCCATCACTACTAGCTTTGAAACTCATTTATGTTTCCAGCTGCTTTTAGCTGAGAAGCTGAGCTAAGTTGCTGAGTTGTAATGGTTTGTATTGCTGCTCTTTTAAAAAATTGTTTTCTCTAAAAACTTAAACAACTTAAAAATTGGGTCAACTGGTATTATATGAGTTCCTGGATTGTGAAATATTTTAAATTTCTTTTTTTGAATAACTGTACTTTATTGGAACGAGATATCAAATGGTAAGTCTGTTTGTGTTTTAAATGTGAAGTGTACGGGATGGGGGTAGATTTGCCCTGAAAGGTGGCACAGGCATATTAAAATAAATAAGGAACAAAAAAGGGGGGATTGAGGTCTCTTCCTCAAGATTCCTATGTGCTTTGGGGGGTCATTTATTATTTTTTCCTTTTATGTTTTGTCTTTGGAAATATCAAACATATTTACCTTAAACCATGGGTTAATTCACTTTCCCATGAGGAACTGGGTATGTCTCCAGCTGTATTTTGACTGAATGTTACTCACGGACCATTAACATCGTTTGAAGCAAAGCTTTATCTTTCGAAGGGCAAAATTTATGGCATTTTTAAAGGAAGAAGAAAAAACTTAGGTGCCTTTGGAGTAAAACATGGTTATGTGGGTGGGAGTGAAGAGGCGGCCTGAACATGTTCCCTTTGAAAACTTTGGCTACTTTATTCAACAGATGCTGTTTAAATCTAGTGCTCTGTGATTTGTGTGTATGTGTGTAATAACAGGCAGGGTCAAGTAACCCAACACAGATTCCAATGTTGCATATGCCCGTTCAAACATGTTGGATGGTAAAGAGCTCCCACAGTTGCTAAAATTGATTTAGGTTCTGCACATGTTTCGAATTGGGAGCTTTGTTTGTGTAGAAGGTTGAAATTGGTGAGTTGGTGAACCTGCAAGCAGGGATGTCCTCAGATTCCCCCTCCCCCAATTCTCATCTTTCTCCTTGATCTTGATGCGAAGACGGTTAATATTTTACCAGCTACTCAAAAATGCAAACATCTCTTGCATATCATATGCATTCTTACACACATTAAGGTATATGTCTATATTATATGCATAGATGCTCCAGGTTTCCTAACGTAGCAACACATAGATACATACAACAAAGCAAATAACTATAAAAAAAATACCTATGTATTAATGGACATAAAATTGTGCTGCCTGCTTAAAACAGTTTTGTTTAGGGAAGACTATCTAGACATGTGGGTGCAGACTTGTTTTATTTGAGCTATCCAGTTTCACAGCTTATAAATGGGACTGTGTAATTAGCAGCAGAGTATTTTGGCCCAGCCCTATATAAACCTGTTTCCACAGCTGCCCCCAAACCTAGTTGGGATAAGGCAAAGAACACTAATAAAATAATTCAATTAAAACCATAATAAAATCATAATGTGAAAGCTTCAGCAAAATCACGAATAATTAGAGGAAGCCAGCTGAGAACAGCAGACTATTTAAAACAGCAGCAATGACCTAAGCCTGTGGAAACAAGAAGAATATATGAATTGCTTAAAATTACTATGGTTAAAATTAATAAATGGTAAAGGTAAAGGTAAAGGGACCCCTGACCATTAGGTCCAGTCGCAGATGACTCTTGGGTTCTGGCGGTCATCTCGCTTTATTGGCCGAGGGAGCCGGCGTACAGCTTCCGGGTCATGTGGCCAGCATGACTAAGCCGCTTCTGGCGAACCAGAGCAGCGCACGGAAACGCTGTTTACCTTCCCACCAGAGTGGTACCTATTTATCTACCTGCACTTTGATGTGCTTTTGAACTGCTAGGTGGGCAGGAGGTGGGACCAAGCAATGGGAGCTCACCCCGTTGTGTGGATTCAAACCGCCGACCTTGTGATCGGCAAGCCCTAGACTCTGTGGTTTAATCCACAGCACCACCCAAATAAATGGTAGGATTATGATTATTTGAAGCATTGAAGGGAGAATTGCAGGCCAGTGGAAAAATGCAGGCTAAGCTTCCTTTGCAGGCCAGGGCCTCACCTAGGACTAAGGTGTTAACATAACAAAGGTGTAGATGGCCCATCTAAGAGGAATCTTGGGCCTGGGCAGACGGAGGTGGCCAATATGGTGCATGTTTGTGTGGTGAAAGGAGAAGAGTGTTTTTAGTGAGGTATGCTGGGGAGAACAAGGATGAGAACATAGACAGATCCATTTTCAGCAGTCTAGCTGCAGGCAAGCTCCGAGAGATGACGTTGAGTGCACTGCTGTGGGGAAGAAGTCCTTCTTGAGATGGGATTTCTCCATGCAGACTGAAGGTGTAAATATGTGAATAAATCATATATCATATGTGTGTGTGTGTGTGTGTGTGTGTGTGTATCTGTTTTACAATTTAAAGTACTCATATTTGCATCCTTAAAATATCGATGACTCCTCTTCTCTTTCCATGGTTCATTTTACATATTATAAATCCCTGCATATTTTACAAAAAAAACCCTATACCATTCAGTATTCTATTATTACATCCATCAAAACTGTTACACTATTGAATTTATCTCAATGCTGCCAGCGTTTTCAGCTGTACAGAGTTATTTTCCATACAATCAATAAACGTTTTCCAATCTTCTCTAAATGTATGTTCTTCTTGTTCTCCTATTCTGTACGTTAAGTCTGCAAGCTGCACATATTCTGTAAACTTAAGTTGCTGTTCTTCTTTGGTTGGGACCTTGCTTGTTTTCCATTTTGGGGCTAACAGAACACAGGCTGCAGTAGTGGCATACATAAATATCATTTTTTGACAACTGGGAATTTCAGTCTGAATTATCCGCAACAGAAAGGACTCTGGCTTGGGGGGGGGGAAGTACTTTTAAACATTTTTTTTCAATTCATTATGGGTCATTTCCTTAAAGCTATGACAGTCTCTGCCATGTATTCATTTCTCCAAAGGAGCATAGACCCTGGGTGAGTGCCTGGAACCCCCTGGAATCTTGCTACTGCTCGGCAGAGACTGGAGGGTGGTATCCAACTTTTGTAACAGTACATAAATATTACTATGTTATTATATTCTGTTCCTACCCTTCTTCCAAGGAGCTTATGATGGGGTACATGTTTTCTTCTGCCATTTTATCCCCACAACAACCTACAGTGGTAGGTGAATAGGAGAGGGAGACTGGCCCAATACCTCTGAGCAAGCTTGATGGTTGATTGGAGATTTTAACCCAGGACTCTGGTTTAAGTCGAGCAGAAGACACTGACTTATAAGGCCTTGTGAATGAGATAAACAGAATTTAGAAGGACACATTCACAGAGGCCAAAAGGTAGAAGGTCAAAACAGGCTCTTCATTGCTCTTCCCATGAACTCGTTCAGCTCGTTGATTTCTTTATCATGCCTGAAATGAGTGAACCCCTCAAAAGGATTTATTTATTTATTTATTTTTTTGCAATCAGCTTCTTACAAAGTAGGGACATCTATTGGTCTATGCATTGGGGGCTTTGGGGGTTTAAGCTCTGCTGGTTGTGTTGCTTGCTGCAGAGTTATGCAATGAGAAGAAATTCTGATATCCTACCTCATGCTTTTAAAATATAGTGCTTTGGCACAGAAAGTGTAACTCTATCCTTAAGAAGGAAATTCAAGCCTTCAGCTCTGATTCCTATCCCATACAAGATTTCTCATGCTTAAACCATCACATCGTCAGTCATATAAAATCATTTGCCATTCCAAGAGGTTTAAAACAACAAAGTGAGGTTACCCTACATTTTATTTAATTTTTTAAAAAAAGCATATCTCTCCACTATCTTGGTTTGTCAGTTTGTGTTAGATCATTAGTATTGGGTTTTTTTTTTTTAAAGTACGTACACACACACACACACACACACACACACACATTAATAATGCTTGTGGACACAAGCTTTGTTCAGGGCATTTCTGTTTTATTTGTGTTGCCATGATTGATTTGCTTGCTTTATAATATGCTGGTTTTAAATTTCCTGCAATGTGGATCAAGTTTATAATCTAATTTGAAATTTATCCTCTGTGCGTTCTGGTCCAAATCAGATATCAGATAACATTTGATCTTACATTTGTCATGACGCTCCCCCCCCGCCCTACTTTGCAAGTTTTATTAGATATTTTAAAGTAAGTTTAATGGGACCCTTGGGGTTGCCAATTCCATGTGAACCCCTGAATCAGAAGACCAAAGTTGCCATATCCCCCCTAAATTGACATACTTACACTTTTAGCTGCTTGTTGCATTAATAGGATATATTTTGGCTTGCCATCCCCACAAAACAGCATCGAAATCTTGCTTTCACAGCATCATAAGCTTTTAGGTGTTACAGCGAACCTGAAGCATTTGATGGTCTTTTTTCATATTATTATTAGAGAGTGAGGTTTATTCACGGACCTGAAGATTGAAGTCTTCATATCCAGGTCAGTGCTGGTTCCAATCCTTGGCTTAGCTCATCAAGTACCTTCCTGGTGAACCAGAAGTGTAATGTTGGTCTTCTACTGATTCTTTCCAAAGACTGCAGAGAGGTGGTTGCTGACTGGCCTGCTGCTCCCTGCACAGGTGTGGTGGGATGGAGATGGGCATGAGGGCATCTAGCTAGTCAGTAACCACTTTCTGGTAGAGATGGGGATTCCCAACACCACCCCTTGTTTGTCCCACATTTGATTGGTGGTCATTCCTACTAGTGGACCACTTCAGTGCTGCTGCAGGTGCCATTGATGCAATGGCGGGGGGGAAACTAAAGTCAAGACATGTTAGCAAAGATGTGCTTTAACATTTTAGCTCCTCTAACCAGCAACTAACAAAAGCAAAAACTTTCCAGGTACCAGAATTTACACTCCGCATCCAACTAAAAAGCTAGTAGTGCGGGTGGTCAGGACCGCATGGTATAATGCTGGGAAAAGGTACTTGTAAATAAGAGAACAGTAATTGGATGGGTGACTGAGTGAATTGGGTTGTTGTCTTTGTGGATTCGCACCTGCCATCCACATCAAAGAAGAAAAGGGTGTTCCACAAAAGTGTGGGAAGGATTGGATGGATTAGCTGTAAACCTTTGGCGAAGACTGCTATCTTTCTGATCCAAATGAAACCATGATATGGAATGTAAAAAAGCCCCAAACAAACCCAAAGAAACATTGGAGGATTATTTCCCTTGAGTATGAAAAGACCTCTCCAAATGTGATGCAGTACAGGGGTGGGCAGATCAGATCTACTGGTAGTGATTTGTAGTAAACTGGCAATAATTGCTGACTCCCAACTGTTTAACAGTGACAGCAAAATGACTTTACCACCTAAATTAGGCACCTGAAATAAAGCAAACTAATAAGGAGTGGAGTTTTGTGCAAAAGAATGGTGTTCAGATCAGTTTTTTTTACTGAAAAATGAATTCCTAGGCTCAGAATGTGCTCAGAGGCACCCAGTTTGCTGATTGGTTGGTAGAGCTTGATGTTGTAGGAAAAATATAAATTTGACCCCATAAGTCTGAGTTCTGCAAATACTCCTGACATGGAGGATGCAATGTTGGGTTCAAACCCCCAGTTGGCCATGGAGCAGATTGGATGGCGTTGAGTCAATTCTCAGCTAATTCACTGAATAGGATTAATGTGAGGATAAAATCAGGAAGGGCAGGGAACCCTACACATACATTGCTTTGAGATCATTGGAAGAGGAGGAATTTATCGTGCTCTGCTAATTAAATAATAAATAAATTAAATTAAAAGAACAGAGATTCTATACAAGGAGTTCTGCTGTCCGACCACCAAAGCTTCCTAAACGGTGCTGACTTTGTAGGTTAAGATTCTGATTATTTTTTTAAATAAGCAGGCTTTGATTGGAGCCTTAGAATTCCTTAAGACCTCACACCTATCTGGATATAAAGTCATTCACCATCTCTGCCACCTTCAAGCCAACTAAATTTAAACCCACTTAGCCCTTTAATGTTAAAACATTTATCTTTCATTTGTTACCCATTGAGATCCAGTGAGTCTGCAAGACACTGCCGTATTGAAACATCTGGGTTTGATTGCTCGCATTCTTTTAACCGCAGCCACTTTGATCCATTCCAGATGTATGATAACTAAAATTACATTTGAATTGTTAATAACTGCTTTTTTTTAGGCTGGGGTAGGATAAGCCAGTCTTAAACTCCATACCTCCAAAGAAGAGAGACTTCTAGAAAGGTATGACTTGGAATATACGCTGTTCACACACCAAACCTCCAAGGTGAAATGAGCCCAACACAGATCAGCTTGTATACCATAAACACAAATAAGACGAAGCATACAGTACTCATGGAACTCATTGCCACGATATGGCTTTTAAAAGGTTAGGTGGGCCTGGGAAAGGTCTTGTCTGCTAAAAACCCAGCCTTCATAATCAGAGCCATGTGCTGGGGAAAAAACAAAACAGGGTACCTCCATCTTAGGCTATATTTCAGCTTCCTAAAGGCTCTGGAATAGCTATTTTGGAGAACTAGGCTATCTGGAATTTTGGTCTGACCCAGCAAGCCAATAATTATGGTCGTTTGCATTGCTTTATCCAGATGTTTAATTTAATTTATTCGGTTCAAATATTTATAAACCATCCTTTCCTCTAAAATATTACAAGGTGGTATACACACTAAAAACACAGTATTACAATAAAAAAACAATATAAATGTCAAACACATCAGTAAGAACTGGTTGGCACTGGATCTCAGATCTGAAAGGCCTGTCTGAATAATACAATTTTTAGAAGATGTCTAAAAGGAAGCAGGGACGATTCCTGCTGAACCTCCATTGGCAAGAAGATCCACAGGGCAGAGCTCATCACACTGAAGGCTTAGCATCTGGTGAACGCCAACCAGGGGCATATGCCCCATCAGAAGACTTTGGTGTTCAAGGAATAAAAAATCAGGAGGTCCTTGAAGCACCTTGGCCCAAATAATTTAGAGCTTTGTGAATTAATAAAAGAACTTCAAACCTGGCCTGGTAGCAGATGTTAAGATCTGAAAGTCCTTGGATGGAGAAAAAGGAGAATAAAGTGGAGGTAAGAGATGCTCATTTGTGGGTCAATGGTAAAATGCAGCTCCACACTTGAATTAATTCACAAATGAATTAATATTCTTTTCTCACAGTGTTATTTTGTTGTTGTTGTTGTTTAGTCATTTAGTCATGTCCAACTCTTCGTGACCCCATGGACCAGAGCATGTCAGGCACTCGTGTCTTCCACTGCCTCCCACAATTTGGTCAAACTCATGTTAGTAGCTTTGAGAACACTGTCCAACCATCTCGTTCTCTGTCGTCCCCCTCTCCTTGTGCCCTCAGTCTTTCCCAACATCAGGGTCCTTTCCAGGGAGTCTTCTCTTCTCATGAGCTGGCCAAAGTATTGGAGCCTCAGCTTCAGTATCTATCCTTCCAGTGAGCACTCAGGGCTGATTTCCTTCAGAATGGGTAGGTTTGATCTTGCAGTCCATGGGACTCTCAAGAGTCTCCTCCAGCACCATAATCCAAAAGCATCAATTCTTTGACGATCAGCCTCCTTTATGGTCCAGCTCTCACTTCCATACATCACTACTGGGATAGCTTTAACTATACGGACCTTTGTCAGCAAGGTGATGTCTTTGCTTTTTAAGATGCTGTCTAGGTTTGTCATTGCTTTTCTCCCAAGAAGCAGGTGTCTTCTAATTTCGTGACTGCTGTCACCATCTGCAGTGATCATGGAACCCAAGAAAGTGAAATCTCTCACTGCCTCCATTTCTTCCCCTTCTATTTGCCAGGCGGTGATGGGACCAGTGGCCATGATCTTAGTTTTTTTGATGTTGAGCTTCAGACCATATTTTGCGCTTTCCTCTTTCACCCTCATTAAAAGGTTCTTTAATTCCTCCTTACTTTCTGCCATCAAGGTTGTATCATCAGCATGTCTGAGGTTGTTGATATTTTTTCCGGCAATCTTAATTCCGGTTTGGGATTCATCCAGCCCAGCCTTTCGCATGATGAATTCTGCATATAAGTTAAATAAGCAGGGAGACAATATACAGCCTTGTCGTACTCCTTTCCCAATTTTGAACCAATCAGTTATTCCATTTCCAGTTATAACTGTAGCTTCTTGTCCCACATAGAGATTTCTCAGGAGACGGATGAGGTGATCAGGTACTCCCATTTCTTTAAGAACTTGCCATAGTTTGCTGTGGTCGACACAGTCAAATGCTTTCGCGTAGTCAATGAAGCAGAAGTAGATGTTTTTCTGGAACTCTCTAGCTTTCTTCATAATCCAGCGCATGTTTGCAATTTGGTCTCTGGTTCCTCTGCCCCTTTGAAATCCAGCTTGCACTTCGGGGAGTTCTCAGTCCCCATACTGCTTAATCCTGCCTTGTAGAATTAACTATGTAAATCTTTTCATATTGTAAGCCACCTTGAGCATTGCTTTAGCTGTGGTGATGATGGTGATAAAGCATGTTCACAGCTTCCCCCAAAGAATCCTGGGAATTTTACACTGTTAAAGGTACTGGGAACTGCAGCTCTGCAAAGGCTATAGTTTGAGGGAAGTCAAGTGCTTTAAATGTAAGATGTGGATTTGACCTGTATTTCTGCAAGTTGATCAATAAAAATTAACATACATATAAACATAAAAAGATGTTGGCTCATTCTTCATGTGAAATTTCTTGCTCTGTTTTCTCTTTTTTAAAAAAAAAAATGTGAAAAATCACAATGGGTGGAGAGCATTTATAATGGCATAAGCATCAGTTATACACAGCTACCATTGTGATAAGCAACATTTCCCAATACATATATATGTAACAAGGGTGTGAACCACCATCTTGGGCAGAAGTGGGATATGGTCTTTCTTCCTTCTCTGGCTGCAAACTGGCCATTACTTGCAACAGGAAGCCAGTCCACTCCTTCCATCACCCACCCTACAGCTGCCCCTCTCTGGTTCTGGCCCTCAAGCTGTTCATTCTGAGTGATGTACATTCAGCAGCAAGTATAAACATCCAAGGGCCAACTAGGAAAGTGAATGGATGGAAGCAAGATTCACTGAGCCCTATGCTGATCCCTTCCATGAACGTCATAGCATTGTATATGGAATGTGCACCAACTTTCTACTATTTATATCCTGTTGGCAGCCATCAGTCTCTGGAGACAATGGGGGTGAAGATATCCAGCGTTCAATAGTCCTCCCATCCTACCTTTTGAGGCTAAGAAGGAAGGGAATTCTCAGAAACGAATGATTCATGGATCGAAGGGCCCGTCCATAGCTTGTGCTATCTCGTGTTGATATGCGCAATAGGAAACAGGTGCAGATTTTAGGCTCTGCGTGGTGATCAAGGCGAACGAGGGTGCTAAGGAAAACAAGGGTTCATTTCTTTAGTGGCTGACTTAGTACCGCTTTCAGAAAACAGTGAAATGGCCTAACTGAAAGAGCCGGGAACTAATCAGATCAAATGAGTGCTAAGTCTGCAGCGGAATGCTTCACAAAATTGGAGGAATGTGGCGCTAATGTGCTAGCTTGTGTTACAAGCAAAGCAATGGCCTGCTCAGACCGCAGAGGGTGTTGCAGCCTAGTGCAAATAATTCCTTTGCCACAAAGATGGGGAGGATTTATTAGCGGGCTTACTTATAATTGAAATCTTACCCTTTTTAGGGATTATTTCTCACTGAGCTGAAGGAGAAGCATTGTGTTAAAACAAAATATTTGTTTTTCTCGCTGTTTTGCTAAATTGACATTGAAATTAAGGTTCAGGGAGAAAGGTTTCAGACAGATGCCTCTTAAAGCACCAGTGTAAAATACACAGACACACACAGGTCATGGTGGAGACCAGGAAATCCCCCCCCCCCACCATACGTTTGTAAGCTTACTTTAAGGACTTCTGTTTGCCATATCCTTCAGAGTTACTACTTAAATACCCCTGGCAGCATGCTATAAATTTATTCACTCATTCATTAATTGCAGTTACAGGTGGGTAGCCGTGTTGGTCTGCCATAGTCAAAACAAAATAGGAAACAAAATAGGAAATTCTTTCCAGTAGCACCTTAGAGACCAACTGAGCTTTCGTGTGCATGGTTCAGATACCATGCACACGAAAGCTCAGTTGGTCTCTAAGGTGCTACTGGAAAGAATTTCCTATTTTGTTTCCTATTTTGTTTAATTAATTGCATTTATATCCCACTTGTCCTCCAAGGGGCTCAAGGTGGTGTACATAGCCTCCCCCCCATTTTATCCTCACAACAACCCTGTGTGTTAAGATAGACTGTGAGGCTATGACTGGCCCAAGCTCACTCAGTGGGGGTTGAAACCCTGATATCCCAGGTCCTAATATAAAACTCTAACCACTACACTACCCCAACTCTCGTAGAGCAGTGGTTTTCCAAAGTGCGCTAGTTCCAGGTTGCGAAGCTCCATCACATGAAGTTGATTTATTTAAAGGTGGGTTTGTTGCACTAGGGCAACAGAGTGCTTTAATCCACTTTAATTTCACAGTATTCCTGGCATGCCTTGAATCCCTGTTGCAAAAATACATCTAGAGGTGACCTCTACGCACTTTGAAAAGCATGCTGTTAGGGGAGGGGAAGGGGAGAATCTTCTCTCCTAAAACAAAAATCATACGGCCATGCTTAAAAGTTGATATTTGGATTGTGGCCAGTAAGTCTGCTTTCCACCTTAGGAGGCGAAGTGCCATCTTTTTTGGTTATGCTATGTGAGAAATAACTTGGAATGGCAATATCCTATCAGTCCTTCTTAAGTACTAATATTACACTGGGGAAACTGGAGTTGGAAAAAAGTACTTTGAAAGTGCTTTAATTTGCAATTTCCCCGTGGCCTGTAGAGCATGAACCCTTGGCACAAATGTGTTCTTTTTCCAAGTACAGTTTACAGCAGAGGAAGAGAAATTGCATCACACTTTTCTCATCTCTTCTCAGATTTCCTTAGGATCGCTGATTGCAACACTCCAGGCTATTGTGTTGCTCTGGGCGGCTGAGTGCAAATGATCATTTACAGAAACGAAAGCTATTCCAGAGTTGAACCATAAACTGGTTTACTTTTAATCACAAACCCTGAGGTACCAGTGGGCTCCAGCCGAGGGATAGGACCATAGGGTTCAGGCTTTTTATTCTCTGCTCCATAAAAAAGAGTAGACTTTTTGTTGTTATTTTTAATAGAAAAAGGGCTGTATAATCCTGGGCGTTTGGTCAGCACTGATGATTAGACATGCACGGATAAACCATCACCATGTTGGTGATTACTGCCCTATGTTAGTAGATCTCCACCAATGCAAGGCACCTTGTGCTAGCAGGCAGTCAAGTGTTGGATGGAACTCATAGTTTAAACAGATAACAGGGGTAGATAAACAACCTTGTCAAGAGCATTCTACAGCAAGGGGGCCACCACCGAGAAGAAGGTGATATATTCGGAGAAGGTCCTTCAAAGCACTCTATATGGAAATGCAGGCAACTCCCCATTTACACCCAAGGCAAGTTCCAAGTGAAATCGCGTGTATTTGAAACACTATTGGAAAAAGTCCACAAACACTTTCTAAACCTCTGGAAATCCTTGGAAAACTCTTTAAAAATACCAGCAGCACTTACTAGACACCAAACTCCGCTACAATCGCTCCCTTCGAACTCCCAACTCTCCACAGGCCTCAGCAGTCAGTGCAAGGGCTCCTGGGATTGTATTTGCAAAGGTTCATGAGATTTCTGTTTTCATGACTTTTTTGCCCTTTCTATTTTTAAAGTCACTTACTGGTTCAGCATTTTGTGCGTGTACCCGGCCGCGCATCAGTTGGACATGTGTACAGTGGGTGTTGCCCGTACTGGGGGCATTGTGCTGTTCTTAGAGTTTCCTCAGAGATTTCCCAGTCATTTTGAACTTGGTGCTACCTGGGCCCTTTTCACACTTCCCTCCACAAAAATGTCTGCATATTGAACAAGGTGGAGACAAAATAAGAGACCCTATGGCAAAGGTGGACTTCCAGATGTTGCTGGACTTCCATCTCCCATCAGTTTTAGCCAGCACAGCTAATGATCTGGTTCCAGCAGCATGTGAGGGCCACAGGTGCAGTACAATGAAAGCACGACACATAAGCAACCTTGAGGCTAAAGCTGATGACGGTTTATTTTAGTATCTTGTGGTAAGGAAGAACGTTAAGTGTTGAGGTGAAGGCCCGTATGTCCATAACAGAAGGGAGATTCAGCAGAGGTGAGGAGGGTAGGAATGTTAGTTCAGCTGTTTTGCCAAAGAAAGTCCCCTGAACGCTGTAGGTGCGTGCAAAATCCGTGTTTCCTTCCTGTTTGCCATAGCCAACCACCTGTGAATTCAAAGGCCAAGCAGTTACTGAAGCAGCAAACACCCGGGGTCTAAAAGTTCAAACAGAGTCTGGTGTCCTGCAAGCACAATCCTGGCATCATGTTAATTATGTCATTTCTGACAGGCTTCCAATGAAAAAGATGATATGTGAACAAACTGTAGGCACGCTTTCGCATATGACAAACTTGGCCCAAACATATGGGTTACTGCAAAATAATTTCCTGGTGTACAAATTCAGTAAGCATACAGCGAGCTTGCAGGGGAGATGGGGGCATAGGTTTGTTTTGGCAAGCAACGTTGCACATTATCTTATAAAGAGAAAGTTGCTGGTTGGGTAATATTGGGTGCTTGAAGTCAATTTGGAGATGAATGTATCGGATTTCACTTCAGATGGCAAGCAGCACAGTGCAAAATCCCTAAAACAAACTCCACCTGCAAACTTTATCTAGTAATATAGAACCCTAATAGCCAAAATTGTGCCCTCCAGATGTGGCTCATCTACATGTACAGTTGTCCCTCTACGCTGCCCACCCTGGCTGGAGCTAATCATAGAATTGTAGAGTTGGAAGGGACCCTGGGAATCATTTAGTCCAACCTCCTGCAACGCAGGAATATGCAGCTGTCCCATACAGGGATAGAACCTGCAACCTTGGCATTATCAGCACTATGCTCTACCAACTGAGCTATCTCAGTGCTTTTTAATGGGAGGTGAAGTATGGCAACACCTAGAGGGAACCATTTGGAAAACCTTGAGATAGGATATTAAATGCAGACTTTAATATTTGAGATTGACTTCTAATACACTGCAGACCTTATTGAGAAAAAAATTAAGATCTCATCACTTTTGTTTGGATTTAAGCCAAAGAGGGATGTCTTATACCTGCTATTTGTTAGTTCTTTACCAAACAAGTTGCTCTTGCTGTTCTTTCCCACAAATACACATTTTCAATTCATGAATGTGTCCTAGATCTGTAGGATTATAGATTAGACAGGGGAAGCCAATGTGGGGCCCTCCAGTTCCCGTCAGAGCCAGCCACCTTGGCTGATGGTTAAGCAAGATGGACGTTGTAGTCCAGAAATATCTGCAAGGCACCTGCTGGCTATCCCTGGGGTTAGGGCATCATCCCCTGTGCTGGCTTTGAATGACACAGACAAGTAAATAAAAGGAGAATCTTCCTACTGCTCTCTGTAAATCAGTAGCACCCAATAAGGGGAAGCCTGGATTCAAGGGCCAATGTCTAATAAGGGACTAGAATGCCACTGTTAGTATCCATCTATAGGCAAAAGCAAGAGAGGGACAATGGATGTTGCTCTTACCTTTTTATAGTAATCATCAATTGATACTCCCATAAGTTACATATCTATCTGAGAGAGAGTACACATACTCTGATTTCAGGTATACTCACATGGGTGCTCAGCACTCGTTTGTTCTTGCCCCTGAATCCCAGGAACCAGTCGAGCAAATGGGATTTTCTAAAGCTCTTCAGGGCTACAATCTATAAGCCATAAAGAAAGAGAGCTTCTTAGGACAGATACACACTCCTTTGTGTCCTCCATCCAGCAAGCAAGAGGTGTTATCAGACACATACCAGACGGGCAACAAACTCTCAAGAAAGGTGCAAAGTAGGAGTGTGGCCAAGGAGGAGGCTTAGCTTGGTTGGGAAGGGCAAGACAGAGAGACCCAGAGGACTACATTTTGGCCCCTAGAACTGAGGTTCCCCACCCCTGATATAGGCCTAAAACGAAATGCAGATATTGCCCTAGGAGGAGTGTTAGGTGCATGAGTGTTATAAATGAGCACCATTACATAAATTCCTCCATAGTTTCTTCTCTCTTTCCCCACAGTAGAGATATACCTTGAACCATCTTATACGGGATAGCTTATCTTGCAGTCCTATGCCCACTGACTTAGAAAGACTGCCAATTGAAAGGCTTGATCTGGATGTCTTAAGAAAAATATAAGGGATATGCTACACATCAGTTCGGTGTTTACAAGGATTCTCATTTTGGAATCCGCCCAGGGCAACTGTTCCAATAGCCCCGTACACTCGTCACAATGTATAAACTCACATTAGCAAGCTTAGCAGAACTGTCACCCCAGTTTGGGGCAGATGGGAGGCAAGCTAGATGTTGATTCCTACAAGTGAGAGAAAATCTGACACCAATTTAAGAAATTTCCCCCTGTAACCACATTTTGGGATCTTGAAGATCTCAAGGCACAGCTGCCTCACACATGACAAACACTGAGAGAACGTTCAAGTGGTAAACGAGCTGTTCATTTTCACTTGTGAAGAGCTGTGTGTTAATTTTTTTGTTTTATTTTGCAAGAGCATAATTCAGTTAGGAAGCCTAGATCTCAGGTCTCCCCTTTTGGCCTTGTCAGCACCATGTAGGCGATCACACACAGTCAACCCAGTCCCACAAAAGCAATAAACCACCCCACCCCCCATTTTATGGACCAGGAGCAAAGCCACTTAACGATTACAACAAACAATTAACAAGAGACTTTAAGACGGGTAGCGTTTTACTATTTACTACCTCTCGAGCAAGTCTGTCAAACACGTACTGCTGAGTAAGCACTTCGTTCCAGTTCCTGTCCACCTCTTCCCCGAGATGGGCATCGTCAGTTTGCTTAAGCTTTATGAGAGCTGAGACCTGTAAAAACATGCGGCTCCTGTAGGAATGTCTCTGCTTTTGACAAAGTTCTGCTACCAAAAACTGTATGCCTCAAAGCAAAACTTGCACATTGCCATGAATGCATAGCTGTCAACTTTTCCCTTTTCTTGCGAGGAATCCTATTCAGAATAAGGGAATTTCCCTTAAAAAAAGGGAAAAGTTGACAGCTATGCATGAATGTTTGTTTCTCATTCCAAGGCATGCACTTCTTTTTATGCTCGGATCCAATGAACAGGCAGGTAAAATCTGTGCCGCCAGGCAGCAATGGATAGGCACAGAGCAACAGCAATATTATGGTGTGGCAGCAATCTACTTGACCCTTATAGCTGAATTTAGGGCTTTGTCCATTGTTCCGCTTGTCTCAGTGCTTTTCCCCCAGGAAAACCTACACTTTAGCACTGAATTAGAGCAAACCAGGTTTCCTGCAAATTGATGTTTGCTCTGATTCAGTGGTAAAGAGCTGGATTTCCAAGGAAAAGTGGTGGGGGAAATGGAAAACAGCTCGGACCCAGGCATAGAAAGCACAGGACAAGCAGACAACCTCTTGGACCCATACTGGTAATTCAAGGCATGGGACAAGTGTAGTGTATATGATCCCTTGTTGGTTGCTGGCATCCATCTGTCTTGAGAGACAATGGAGTATGCCTCCGGGGGTGAAGTCAAACTGCATTGTTAGCAGCACTGAAGTGACCTCCCTAGGGCGCAAGCCTGGGCAGTGTGTATAGAGGTCCTGGGCTGCCCAGACGACAATCCCCCCCACCTTGGCCTCACTTATGTGGTCAAAGGAAATCAGAGCAATACGTTTGGCCCTAGCTTGGCTGCAGGAGTTGCCGGAAGGAGGCGTACAAGGTGCCATCCAACTGTCTTAGGGACTCCACTCCAGATTTGTGTAAGGCTTACTCCTTTGCCTTATTTTCTCTTGAAGATGTCCCACAGGATGTCCAAGATAAATGCTCAGGTGCCTAAACCAGTCTCGATGCAATGCACAACGTAAAACAAGCCACAAGTCTTACCTGAGCAGAGAATTCATCTTCAGTTAATTTCCGGAGTTTTTCTTCAAAGTGCACAAAGAACTCTTCTATTTTTTTATCAACAAATTCAGTGCTAAAAGTTACCAAAGGCACCAATAAGAAGTTTAGTTGTCATTGACCTAACCCCTTATGTGCCCACATGACCTCTTAGATCTGTGGAACTGAGTGCCACATGATATATGTACATTCTGCACTTCCAACAAATCGAGGGCGTGGCAGGTGCCACTCTTGGGAACTTCCTTCCCATTGATAGCAGGCAGCTAGCTGTCTTCACTGTATTGTTTGTTTTCCATGCCCACTAGCAACCTTTTCTTTTCAGCAAGCGCATAATTTTTGCATGCCATTTTAACATGCAGGTTTTTTTTAGTCGGTATCATTGTTTTTAAATTAATGGTTTTTTTAAAAAAAAATGTAACTTGTTTTTAATGTTTGCTTTTATTGGCATTTAAAAAGTGAATATTTTAGGTCGCCTTTTCTAAGACGTGTCTTTATTTAATAAAATTGTTTATGTACCACTCAATTACTGAAGTTTCTATATGGTCCTTTGTTTTAGGAAGCAGTGCATGCATTTTTGTTAGAGGAAATAAAATTTCACATAGGAATTCACAAAGATTGAATTCCGCAGCAAGCATCCCCAAAAGGAAGCAAAGGGACCAACAAGAGACCAGAGTGTCCTGAAGCTTTTGGTATATCATGCACCTCCTAAGCCTGGAGAGATTGAATCTGACAGGCCTCAAATGAAAAATAATAGTAGCACTTATGTGGAATGTATTGCATTCAACAAAGGTAATGTTTTACAGCTGTTTAATTAAGATAACAGTTTCTCTCAAGCAAACAATAGGGAACTCATTTGTTGCTTGAAGATTCATCTCAAATGCACTGCCCGAATATAAACATTCTCAGGTTCTTTATATTACCAGCAATGAGCATATTTTCACAGGCAAGAGCTTCATTAAAAAAAAGAAAAGAAAGCAACAGTGCTGGCTGGTGATCTTGGTTCAGCTAATTGATTAATTATGACAACTACTCAATTGAGACTTTAAAATCTAAGAATCATATTTACAGCACACAGAAGAAACAGGTGTTTTAAATTCTGGGGGTGACATCCGCACAAATTTGGAAACTGAAACTTGGTTTTTAACATGCTGCAATAAGACCAGGACAGGCAATCAAGCGGGGGGGGGGGGGGTGTCGTGGAATCCAGGATTTCATTTTTCTAGCTTTGTTGCTTAGGTTAGATTCACACTTTTCCTTTCAAGATCCTTCTGTGCCATGGAAGGCTGCTTCCACTGGAGGTAGGGGAGGCAACATTTGCTTATTAATTCCCCACCATTAAGTCTGAGCTCTTCTACATTTGTTTCAAAGCAACATATGAAATAAAGGATTTTATGAACTATAAAGTCTTATAAAGTTTATTATTAGACAGCTCCCAATCCGGCTAAAGTCCGATGTGCTATTAAGGCAATTGGACTTACGTTAACCACAATGGCTGCATTGAACCAATAACACCTGAACTTAATAAGCTAAGATACATATGAGTCTGATGTCCCCTCACGCAGCCATTTCACTGTTCCCTTCACCTATCTTGAAAAATGGTATGTGTGTCAGTTTGTTTTCTACAGGTTGGGCAACCTCTCGAGATATCATCACCAAGCTTGTCACAAGGACTCCCGAAGTGGCATTTGTTGTTGATGTTTGGGTGCTCACCACCAGTTTGAATCAAGATGGCGAACCAAAAAGTCACTTTGTTGTGACATTGTCCATTTTTTTTGGCATAGGTACAGCCAGCCAAATCTTGAGATATCATGGCCAAACTCATCGTTCCTTTAGTTTCCAGTGTGATTAATTGTACCTGCCTCCAGGCCACAGACAATTCATGTAGATAGGCTTATACAAGGAAACACGTAATGTATACATAAGCAAATGCATCTCACAAAAGACACTAAGATTCTCAAGCACTTTGGAAGAGAGCAGTAGAAACATTATTAATGGGGAATTATGGGACATACAATGCACCTTGGCTGTTTTGGAAAAGTTCAGGCCTATGCAGAGCCCTAGAATGCTCAGAGCCCTAGGATGGAAACAATAATATTAAATTTAACTGCTCTTAAAAAAAATATTAATAGGCAACTTACTTATATTTGGTTGCCTGTGTTGTTACGGTAACAGAGAAACCCAGGATCCCAGATGTGTTTCTTGTGGAAGGGTAGACATGGTAGCTTAAATCAAAGGAAAAGAAAAACATTCCACAAGCACAAGTCATTTTATTCTGATCATTAACAAGTTCTAACTAGTATATGGGAGCCATCCATCAAAACTGGTTCTCCCACATGCTCAATTAAAGTGTATGGAAGCAATACTTGGTAGATGGTTCAGATTGCATCATTAGAATTAGTGCTTTAAACCAGTGATTTCATTACTGCCTTTCAATGTGCCAGCTGCCTAAATGGAAGGCACATTTCAATATTTGTTCTAACTACGTGAGTTGTACTTTTTCGGGCTAATTCTGTATGCCTCACCATAACAGTTGTGACATTTGTGACTACAGCAAGTCACCATGTATTGGGGATCTTGTGTTTGCATTGTGTCTGCACCAAAACTGAAATTACTGAACAGCTGGAGAGGCAGGACTTCAAAGGTTTTGGTCCCTGGTTCTTGGTAATGGGATCATGAGAAATTTCGCATGCAGACCAAACCTAGAATGGGCTGGAGTTGGCCCCTGAAGCATCTTTATTTAACTTTCTCCTGCCACTACTATTTCTTTAATACCAGATTTGAATTAGATGTAATAAAGGGTTAGCTCTCAAAGTCATCCATTGGAAGATGATATCCAGCATTACTCATATTTAGAGTAACTTTATTCCATAAATTTCAGTGGGTTTACTCTGATAATGACTAGGATATTACTCACAGAGCTTTTGGATGCAATACCATCCAAGTCTTCTTGTACTGTTGCCTAATGTGCGTTTTGGAAAGGGTCACTGCTGATTTTCTTATTTGGGGCATCTTTTTTACAAGCTCATTTACACTTCATTAGTGGACTATACAAGCACACATGGTGTATATCTGTAAAACCTTTATTGCTGGAATAATAGAATGACAGGGTCACCTCCAACTCCCTGGGGCTGTACTACAACTCCCATCAACCCTGAGGCTGATGGAAGCTGGGGTCCAACAATATGTGCTGGAAACCAGATTAACCATCCCTGGGTTAAGGGATACCAGCTGTATTATAGAGCCTGAACATATCTGAGTTTTGAATTTTTGACTGTCTCCCTTCCCTATGACATGTCTGGGCTGGTGAAAGAGGGGGCCTCCAGGAATACAGAATTTGGTGACCCCTGACTTAAATACATTCCATTTTTCTATCTATTATTAAATAGCAGGAAGAACTCAGAGAAATCAAGTACTCTGAAGTTCTTGCATGTGAAGCGATATTTACTGCAAAGCCTTTCTTCAGATGGCAAACTCACCCCAGGGTATTCTTTGTTCGCAAGAAGTCGAAGCATGGCTCCTCCATATGCATCTGAAATGGAACATGATATTTGCAGGGATAATTTCTTTGACCCAAGCAACAAATATTCAAAATACAATGAACAATAAACATCAACACGTGTGACTCTCTCCCCCCCCCCTTAAAAAGTTACCAGGTATTGAAAACTTACCTTGGCTGACACTCATCGTTTGAGAGTATAATAGGGTGCAATTAAAAATAAATGATTCCATCATCAGGGAGTTCACACAATATTTTATGACACACCTCCTCTTTAGCAGCCATATGATGCTGCAGCCCAGTGAAGTACAATAAAGGAAAAGGGAAGGCAGAGAAGACTTTAACTGGGGAGCTGTTGTAGGGGCTGCTGTACCCTGGATCCCATCAGGGCTTGGATTATTGTGCCAAACATCTACATGGTATGATGTACAAACCACTTCACTGAGAACAAACTCTAATACACATTAAACATGAGAAAAGAAAATAATAATAATAATAATAATAATAATAATAATAATAATAATAATTTTGCAATTGATTCCAGATCAAATCTGTAGAGTTTGTGAACTTAGTGTAAAACCTGGACTGGAGATGTTTCAGGCTCTGGAGAACTGGGACACATAAAATGCAACTAGGTTCCCTAACATTACATCCCTCTTTTCTTGCCACTAAACGAAAACTCCCATTGCCATGTTGCTAATCCAACAGATCTACTGAACAAACTGCACTTTACATTAGCTTGTTCCTGGACATTGTGTTCCTGATTATGTAATCAGGAACTGGGCAGCATTCTGGGGAAGAAGAAAACCGGCATTCCAATGTGCAGTGGGCAAGGTCCGTCAATGACTAATATGAATGTTTGTGTTGCATTTATATTTCACGCTTTTCAAGGGATACATTGAAAACCTGAGGCTACACATTAAGAAAAGCTTACCACAAGCAGTTCTGTGAGGGAGTAGTCTTTTAAATTCTTTGCACCAGTCTTAAGCGAGAGAGAGAGAGAGAGAGAGAGAGAGAGAGAGAGAGAGAATGAAACAGAGTCATTAACAGGTCTGTGATTTCCCTATGAACCTGAGAGTTCCATTCAAGTCTCTGAGTTGCCACAGTGAAAACTTAATAGTGAAGAATATCAATAGTTTTCTAACTTCCTGTCTTTAGGGAGCCTTACCATACCTACCCCCATTTTTGCTAAAGAAGTCCTGTCACACAAAGTTGCCAGTCAACCTAGCTGAACTTGACTTTTGTCCCACACAGACTGTGTGGTTTTGAATGCATTCTGGGGGACGGCTGGTCATGGAGGCGGACAATCTATTTTTCATAGAAGCTTCTTTGTCATGACATTCTCCTCAATGAAAAAATCCTGTCAAGTATCTGGGCCTCTTTTCCTAGAAACCCACATTTCCTAGAAACAAAGCTTGACAATTACTTTCTTAGAACATTCTCCATGGATTTGCTATTGCATGTATGCTTGTTAGGACACAATTTGGTGTGGGGTGAGAACTTGAAGGAGCAGAGGTACCTGGCAGTGCCAGCCCCACTTCTTGAAATTATGTGAGGGCAATGAGTTATCCCCACCTTATATTGACCTGAAAGGGATCGGGTTGAAATTCATTGGATAAACCATCTCCTTTAATTTTCTTGCCTTCTAAGTTTAGACAAGAGAATGTGGGTTAAATAGCAATAGTCTAGATCAGACGGTGGGGGTTAATCCTTCAGGGCTAATCAGTGGGTGGGGGTCAGGGCTGCATCCTGGCAGTGGGTGAGACCAGAGTACAAGTGGATGGGGCACCCCATTCTCTTTCTGCTACCCTTTTTTTCTTTTTCTGCCACCCCCTCTCTCGCCTTTTCTTACTCCATTCTCCTTGTATTCCCACATCCCTGAAATTAGCATGGTGTCCATATGCTGCTCCCCCCTGCCCCAAAGTCTAGCTGGGCACTGCTATGTTTTCGAATACCAAATAGTGGGGCTGGACTTCAGAACCCGACAGCTCAGGCGGGGCCCCAAATGACCACCTAGAGATATGCAAATGATGGGGGGCAGCATTTAAACTGAACGGAAACATAATGCAAATGGGGAGAAAATGGAATCAATTATGAAAGTGAATATCGGTCCTATTTGCTGGACTGGTTTCTATTCTGGACATAGGAGAAATAAGCAAACGTGAGCAGTTTCTGATCCTTTCCCCAGTCATCCCTAATGAATACAAAACCCAACATAAAGGCAGCAACAGTTTCTGGGGAGTAAGTCCCATGGAACTCAATGGAGCTTACTTCTCAGTAGTAGCACTTGGGATGCACTGTAATGGTCCAAGTCTACAATACCTGGTAGTAGACCGTCACATCGGAGTTTGGATCGCCTGCATGAAGAGATTTCACTTTACACAGAATGTGAGTGTTTGGCAGTTCTATCACCCGGAACTGAATAGGGCATGGGTGTATGAGAGGAACAAACTGTAATTTTCTGAAAAGAGAGAAGGGCAAAATGAAAGAGGAGCCACTGTTTCTCATCTTCATAATATGAACATATTTGAGAAGGAAGTAATCATCACAGATATGTTCACACTCTGGGCCGGATTTAGGTTTGATGAAGCCCTAAGCTACTGAAGGTAATGGGGCTCTTTATATGTCCAGCTGTCCTTTGTCAACAACAAATTGTCACTGTTTTTTGTGTTTAATATACCTATGCTATATGGTAATTTATGGACCTAATAGGTTTTCAAAAGAAAGAAACCTGACCAAATGCAACACTCTTCTCTCTCTCAGAATCCTATGTATATTTCTTAATAGTAAGAATCAAACCAGGATACTCACCCAGCAATATAATTCATAAAGTCTTTCGCTTCCTAGGACATAAAGGGTAAAAGATCAAACATTATTGAAATGAATGGGGTTATTTTCCAAATACGCACACAATACAAATGGAACAAGGCATTTTTGCATTCATGGAAATCATATTTAGTGTTCAACAACTACGTCTATTTTGTTTGCTTCCATTGCAGGCGGAACCCAAATTTCAACAGCCCAACTCTATACTCACATTGCTCAAAAAGTTTCCTTGGACAAGTCCCTCTACCCACAGTTTTGATTTGAAAGCTGTCACAAATTCTTGTAGATCTTCTATGGTAATGCCACTATTAATAGTTTGATATTTTTCTACTAAAGACCACCTGCCATGCTCCAGAATCGAGAGTCGAAGATCTCTGTAAGATGCATCAGTAAATGCACGTTAATTTATTTTTTCACCATCTTGGGCTTTTAGTACCCCTAAAATGGCAACACTCAGAATGATTGGAAATGCAGCCTCAGCTAACTAAAATATATCAAAATAACAAATGCAAGAAGGATTGGTGACATAATTTTGCTGTCCCCACAATCCCAAGACAGCAATGAGCAACCTGTGGCCCTTCATATGTAGTTGGTTTCCCAAGTCCCATCAATCCCAACTGGTATGGCTAAAGGACACATTTTTCTCCTTCCCAAAACACCTTCTTTGTTAGATGGCCATGGGAGCCTGTGCCTGGCAGTGTGGCAGCTCTGGGATGACAGGGTAGGCAGAGCCTTCCTATTTCTCACACCTCCTTGTGAGATCCTGCACGAGGCTGAGGGGGGGGGCGGTCTTTTAAAAACGGTGATATGAGCAGTCATTTAACGCCCAGCAATCATTTTGATTCTTGCTATCAAGTGGAAAATCAACACAAGACTCATATCAATCTCATCTTAGACTTATTCTTGGCTACATGTGAAAGTTTCTTTAGCAAAGCAGATTTTCTACCACTGAGCCTTTCCATGTAGTCTCCCTAAAGACACTCACTTTGCCAGCGAATCTGTTTTGAGGAGATGGTTAAAATATGTCTTTTTTAGCTGTTCAGTTATCATCTGGAAAGCTGAAGGCGAGACACTGAGGTTAGACAAGTGATCAATGATCAGTTGAAAGAGCAACTGCAAAGAAAAAGGAAAATTTGACCAAATGAAGAGACATGTGGTACATAAACGTTTACTCAGAAGTAAGACATGCTAGTTCTGTGGGGATTATCTTCAGGTAAGTGGGCACACAATTATAACCTAACAGACACCTCATGTTGTGTCATTGGCTATGCGCATCTCACCATTCTATAGTCAGACAAAACCCTCAACAAGAGGACCAGCCATGTCAGATGGCAAGTCCCCAGGTCATCCAGGAACCCATCAGATTTCATCCATCTCTGAGGGCAGAACCTCTTAATGGGTCTCCCAGCCTTGAACAGTGGAGTGAATGAATCTTTATTGCTAAAAGCTATACACCGTCTTGAAGAGTGGAGTAGCTACATTCAGCTCAAATGTCATGAGGGAATGGATAGCCCATGGCAATGGATGCACAGTGATGCCCCCTCCAATCAATGGAGTATTACCAGTCAGTTCTGTGGCAAAGACCAGGCCAAGGATACATCCATGCATGTGTGAGGGACCACTGATATACTGAGAAAGCCCCCATGGTTGTCATGGAGGCCTTGAGGTCCTGAGCTGGCCCATTTGAGGCAGCCTTGACGTGAATGCTGAAGTCCGCTAACACCACAATGAAAGGGTTCTCCAACACCACATCTAAGAGGACCCCACCAGCTCAGTTAGGGAGACTGTAGCACAGCTGGATAGACACTACACTAACAACATCCCTGTTCTGGCTCTGTGGACCAACATCACAAACAATCCTTCAACCTCAGACACAGAGTAGATATGATACCATACAGGAAGGACACCTAATTCTTTCACTTTATTTAAGGTGCCCAATATGATGACAACATTACCATGTGCATGTTCACTGGGACCGACACAGATTAAATTGACTAAAATATATGGACTACTCACAGGTAGTTTGTGGTTAAAGCCTTTCACTCGAATGACCAGACCATGTTCTTTGGCTATTATTTTGTATTCCATCTGAGCAACATCTGCTTGATATGCTGGTTCAGCAAGGTTGTGGGAAAGTGTGCTTACAAAAGCATCAAAAAGCACCATACTGGATGGAGAAGAATAAGTGGAAATGTTTAAAACAGTGGACTCAAAGGAGTTGAAGTAATTCAGAGGCGACACATGAAAGTGGGTGTTAGTACAACCTTATTACACTTAGAAAGGATAAGGTTTCAAACAATGAAAAATCCTCTTTACATGTTCTTGAAATAACTGTAATATCAAGATAGCAATCATATAAAGACAGATGCAATTAATTTCTGTGGATTTTCATAAAAGGCATCATTTGACTGTTGCTCTTATTAAAAGGTATGTAAAGACTATACAATATATTCATGCATTAACCGCCCTGAGACCACCGGGTATAGGGCAGTATATAAATTCTATTGTTGTTGTTGTTGTTGTTGTTGTTGTTGTTGTTGTTGTTGTTGTTGTTGTTAATATAAACACACACACATATAAAACTCGAAAAATCTAACTCTATTAATCATAGCATGTTATTGCGCGGCCAGGCGGAGTCCCCCGAAGCCCGGGCAGCCCCTGAGGGAAATAACGACACGTGACAGCATTCTATGGGATTAAATTGGCCACAACTTGATTAATATTCAGATGTAGGGAGACCTTGGCTCAGGCATTGGGCGTTTATCCTTCCTAGCCCCCCAGCCGGGGTTCTGGGTAATTTCAGGGTTATCCAGCATGAGTGGGGAGTGGGCTAACTCTGGAGAACATATGTTCAAGCAGATAGCCCGCCCCCCCTGTTCGCCGTCGCTGGAGGGGGAGGGCAGTGACTACCTCATGACGGGAACCCTGTTATTGACGCCACAATGGGGGCGGGGTCACCGCCCCACACCACCTCCAATTTTGTAGATGACTAAAGGATTCCGCCCAAGGCTTGTAACTGCCAAAGTTGTGATGAATTGCTACGAGAAAGGTGAAACCTGCCAATGCAGGGAAAGTCCTTTCCGGCCCTTTAACAGCGACCTTGTCATAGCAGCACCTGCGTGCTTGTGTGGCTGTGGAAAAAGAATGTAGTTAACCTGCAACATAAACGTCAATTGAGGGAGTGGAGGGTGGGGAAGCTCTGAATCCATGGCCGCTTCCCAGGTATGACTCAAGCGCTATTGTGTGTACTGAATAATCCCTCCTTCTACCGGTACCTGGCCAATCCCCCTGGCAACACCTCCCCAGCCAGGATTGGGTGGCTGCTAAGTAGGTGGAGTTTACAGGTATCCAACCTGGGAAGGTGGTGCCAGACCCCAACTGCCAGGAGCTGCACCGTGATCCAAGGGGGCTACTCACGACCACGCAAAAGGCGCACCCCATTTTGATGTGGGGAACTCTCATTATGCACCACTATTATAAAAAAACACCTATTGTATTGTATTGTATTGTATTGTATTGTATGTAAACATATTTCATCTAGATATATTTTCCAGTATTCAGTTTCTTACTGTACATTACTCATCACAATAAGGAGAAAGTGTCAAAGCAGGCTTGTTCTATTTTCCTTTCTTTTTGGTCTCTGACTTTTTCAGGCTAAGGACATTGCTGTGAAATGAGAGTTAATTGTAAGAGGTGGAAATGAGAGCCTAATGAGAGTTCCCTAGATGATGCCTTCTCATAGTAGGAACTACAAGCTGTTATGAAGCAAAAGGGTCAAATCCAGCCATGTTCAGAAGCCACAGATACTTTCCACTACATCCAGTATCTAGAAAAGCAGACAAATAAATGTTGAACACCGTAATATCAACTTGCCAATTTATACAATCCAGGCAACAGCAAATTAGGGAAAATGGAAAGTAATCTGAATAGAAATTATATATCACTACTTACTTTAATGCAGACTGTTGTATCACTGGAGTCACCAGATAAAAACAGATAAATGCTGGGCAGGAGAGAGAAGGGAAACAGAAAAAACAACAACAGAAGAATCAAAATTGCATGAACAAGGAGATATAGTCAGGAGAGGGGGAATAACCTGGTCTCCTTAGACTTTTCGCCCCTGCTCTTCTGGGCTGTTGTAATTTTTTTTAAAAAATGCAATTCCTGCACATTTTGGTGCTCCAGTAAGCAGGCTGATGACACCCTCTTTGTTTTTCAGTGGTCACATTTGGGCACAATTTCTATCAGCACCGAGTTTTGGTAATAAGTGGTGATTAGCACTATTCTAAATGTACATCCATTGGACAGTCTCCAACTGGACAGTGTGCAGGGCAACACATTTAGTAGGGGTAGGGAGAAAGGAGACACAGGAGGCGGCCATGCACCTAAACTCCTTTGCCCTGGCAATGTAGACCTTCAGATCCAGCCAGACATCAAGGGAGTGTAGAGCTTTCTCTAGAGAGTGAGAGGGATTTGGACAGAAGGTAGGAAATACCAATTCCGGTTCTATGTGAAAACAGGATGCTACCTTAGGAATGGAGGAGGGGCCAGTTCTGAGGGCTACTCTGTCCCTATGAAAGAGATGTTTGGCTGCTGAAAGGGCCCAAAGTTCAGAGACTTTGTGGGTGGAAGCAATAACTACAAATAGGAGATTCCCCTCGCAATTTCTTTATCCCTTCCCTCTCCTCACCACGCAAAGCTGCAATCATGAGCTTACCCAGCTTTGAGAAGGTGGTGTGAGGGCTCTGGCAGAGTCCTTGAGTCCTCCTGTCTCCTTCCCAAAGCTGGGCAAGCAGACCTCTATCTTGCGGTTGGGGGCAGTTCCTGGATTTATGCATTTTTGTGGACCCCCAGAACCGAACCCTTGTGTAAGATGTTAGCTGCATGCTTGGATCTAGGGTCAACTAGAAAGTAAATCCTCAAGTCAACCTAACACCAACTGTGCAGGAGGACAGATGCCAAATACTGCTTCACCTTTTGTTAGCTTCTTGTTAAGCACTCTTTTTAAATCCCTTTCTTGTCAAGTTTCCCCAAAGGGTACATTGGTAAGAATCTTTGAATGATAAGAACTCTCCAGAGTGCTGATTGCATTTAATAGTAAACAAATTTGAAACTTTCTAGCAATATTTAACTAGTCCTCTCCCAAACTTGTAAATGTGTGTGCGCCACACGCCTTGGTTGTACCCATTTTATAAATGCAATATATCGAGTTTTACCTTTTGGGACACTAAATTTATTGTCTTTCTTGTACCACAGACAACCTTGTTTGGTATCCAATATTTTGTGCGGGTATTGTGTTTTGTGCTCGGTTGATTTCTTCACAGTGAAATCTGTAGCTAGCATGGGAGATAAAACAACAGATTGCTAAGTTTGAACACCATTCATCCATAACACTTGGATGTAAAAGTAGTTTCTTATGTTGCTGCATATGTGCTTGTTACACCTGCCTTTGAAGATGCTCAGAGACATAAAGCACTGATCCACACTTGTAACAATAAGTATCTGGCTTTCATGATCATTAGAAGTTAAACAAAGACATGAGGGAGGCTGCGAGAACCACCATGTCAGTTCCACCTCCTGTCACTGTTCTCGTTATTCTCCAACCTGTGGAGGACAATCTTCAAGCAAGGAGACTTCTGAATGACTCTGATGGAGCGTCCTTGCAGTGCCAACCACACCACCATGCTGCAGCAATGTGGGAGGGCAGCTCTGCATCACCATAACAATTGCTCCTACAAGCATGCACTCATCAGCACTCAATGACCCTTAGCCAAAGGTGTGAATTTGAAATGTATTGTGTTGAACAGACCTTTGGTGATATGAGATTCTTTCAGCTTTGACTGGTCCATGGAAGCCCATACAAGTCCATTATTGAGGCTACAACTAATGACTGGATGAACATGGCTGAAAACACAGGAGTAGGTGACAGTGTACTGACACGTCAACCAAAATGTACTCAGGGTGAGGTCTGGAAAGAGTCCTCTGCGCTCTGCGTACAACTGTATTCATGGAAAGCTTGTTCTCAACCCAGGCAATTGCAAGACTGTTTTCAGGCAGGATATGCAGTTGGTATGGGATCCTCTTCTTGTACTGCTTACCTATAAATCGATTTTCTTCTGGCAGGTGTAAATCTGGATGCAGCATGAAATCACTGTCCCACAATGTGCTCCAGTATGCATCGATTTCTGTGGATATGACAGAAAATGGAATTATCCCAAAATGTAAATTGGAGGGTCATCCAAGCCAAGTGTTAACCTGGTTCAACAGCCAGGATGCTACACTGAATCAACACCGGGCCTAAATTCAGGTTTGAGTAAGCACATGACTCTAGTTCTCACACACATCCCAGACATCCAAACAGCATGGTGAACCCTTTGCAGAGATTCCTCTTCTCTCTCTGGTACAGTACTGTTGTACAGGAAGTACTCTTTCTTGTTTCCTGACAGCTAAGACCGCAATACCTCAAGGACCGCCTCTTCCCATATGAACCTACCTCTTCTGAGGCCCTCCTTCGTGTGCCTCCTTCTCGAGAGGTCTAGAGGGTGGCAACACGAGATTGGGCCTTCTCTGCAGTGGCTCCCCATCCATGGAATGCTCTCCCCAGGGAAGTTCGCCTGGCGACTTCGTTATATACTTTTAGATGCCAGGCAAAAGCGTTCCTTTTTAACCAGGCCTTTGGTTGATCTTATTGACATTCAACACCCGTTTAGAATATGGCTTTTTTTGGGGGGGGGTGTTTATTGGGTTATTGCTTTTGGTTTGATATTATATGCTGTGGCCTTGTTGTGAACCGCTCTGAGATCTCCGGGTATAGGGCAGTGTATAAGTTGAATAAATAATACTAATAATACTAATGATAATAACCTCTCCTCTCAGCTGTGTGTGTGTGTGTGTGTCTGAGAGAGAGAGAGAGAGAGAGAGAGAGAGAGAGAGAGAGAGAGAGAGAGAAGACATGATCAATCATTTACACATGCTGGCATGTAGCTCTCAGAGGCTTGACCGTACTCAATATGACTCTTGTGCTGGAAAACATTACCCCTCCTTTCTGAATCTTCAGTTGGAGGGTGGCTAGAATCTTAAGAACCTAGGAGTCTAAGTGAATTAGACCAAATGTATATCTAGTTCTGATGCCCATGGTCACAAGCAGGATATGAGTGTAATATCACTCTTTTGCTCATCATCCTCCATCATTTAGTTATGCCCAGTGTTTAGGATATAGATATATTTTAGGATGTAGATATATATCGAGTTAAAGGAGACATATCCCCCACTTGTAATCACAATGAAACAAATGGAGACCTGCGTAATTCTGCATGCAGACACAAGCTTTAAGCACCTAAAAGAACATGAGAAGAAATCTATTGAATCAGATCAAAGGCTTGCCTTGTCCAACATTCTGTTGTTACAGTGGCCAACCAGATTATTATGGGAAGCTCACAAGCAGGACACAAGTGGAATAGTACTCATGACACCCCAGGAACTGGTATTCTGAGGCATCTGACCTCTGCTGCTGAAGGTAATAATACTATCATCTAATACAACTACTTATACTGAGTCAGAACATTGCTCATCTAGTTCAGTATTGTCAGTGCTGACCGAAAGCTGCTCTCCAGGGTTTAAGACAGGAGATGTTCACAGTTCAACCTGGAACAGCAGGGAGTGAACCAGAAAGCTTCTGCATACAAAAAGCAGGTTCTCTTCTGCTGAGCTACATCATGTGCTTTTTGTGAAAATCCTTAGCTGTCAACTTGCTCTGAAGCTTCAGAGGCATGATTTAAATCACAGAAACTTTACATTGTTTTACCTGTTGCACTGTATTGTGTCCCAAACCATTTCTCCTTCAATGGACATTTTCCCTCATGGTAAGGAGAAAAGAAAACAAAGTTTGCTTTTTGAGGGATGAGATGGTTAAGGGCATCAGCAATGACCTATAAGCATAATAGAACATGTCAGTTTGTTTTCAACTAGTCATTCCTAGCTTCCGGTCAGGGAAGTACACAATTCAAATATTTGATAACAAGTATTTCTCCACTGGAAAAAGATTTGGAAACGTTCTAGGTTTTTTTTTTAACTCCTATATGGGAATTTCAAATTGACTTCTACATAACAGCTTTCCTCCTAATGACAGATGGAGATTACTTACTTCAGCATTATATTCAATCAGTAGCTGGTCTCCTATCAGTAAGTCCTCCTTTCGAAATATGTGCATATATTCAGAAATATTTTCTACAAATTCAAGTGGATCAACCTGGGGAATGAGCAAAATATGATTTGGAAATCATCACAATGTTAGGATTTCTCTTAGAGAGCAGTCCCTGAAACAGGAGAGGTTTGGCATGTGTGAACACCAGTATGCAAAACTAGTCACATATTGAAAATATCAGTATTAGTATAGATAAAAGAAAATACTGGAAAAATTGAATAGATAATACCTGTTCCTGAAAGCAAAATTCATTGCCTTCAATCTTCTGAATGTCTTTCCATATTCTGTGAGGGAACAAGTTGGGTCCATATTAATCCTTACCTCTCAAGAAAATAATCAAACTAAATTTCTAGGTAAGATATCACACAGGAGGTATTTTTTCTGCATTAACTATTCATACTGTTGAAATGGGAATACCGGACCACATTGGTTAAAAACTGCTGCACAAATCTGCTTGCAAAGACTGCATTCATATTGGGGGATGAAATTGTGTTCTATATATGTTCAGGTCTACTATCTGAACAGATACTACATGCATGCAATTTCCGTACATACAAACGTTTAAGCTTTTTGCAGTTGTATATACAAAGGACCTATTCATATTGATTGTAGTGGCAGTGAAGCTCTGATAAAATCTAAGAAAAAATGCATTCATTCACCTATATATTGGTCTAGGATGTTATGCAAATATTTATTTTCAAATGTATAATATTTTGCATATGAAGCAACAGGCCCAGAGTGGATTGACCCAGAGTGATTTTGTGTGGTTGCATTGTTATTAATAATGGTTTTCTGAGTTGTCTTCAGCGTATTATATATTGGATAATAAGTATTGGTTGATCCTCAGAAACAGAATAGCTATTGTCCCCTTATTTCATAAGCTTAGTAAATTTTGCTGATTAGTATAGTGTTCTAGCACTTCCTTTTTTTTAAAATCACCTTTCTACAGGTCCATGTTTTCGCAACATCTTCAAGTACTGGAAGATAATATGAATAACCTGAAGACAGAAAAAGAAAACGGTTCATCATTTGGCTACCCTTACCTACAAGAAAATGTTTCAAAGAATTTAGCAGAGGGTGCACGTTTTCCAGTACATTTAAATGTAATGCAGCACTGTAACGAAAGAGCTAATCTATGATACTTTACTATCCAACTTCGGGCATTACTTGCATGAAGGGGGCATCAAACGATTACTGGGAAGCAGAAGTGTGCCCCTGGCCCTGTCTTTGAACATCAATGCCATAACAAGGTTATCTGCAGGTAAGAAGGGCTGGGCCACACTTTTGCATGCCTTGTGCCTAGAAAGCATGTCCAAGCAGTTTCCCACTTATCTCATGCTTTTTAGGCAAAGGTCCAAGCAGTTTTGTCTTGCCCTGCTGCTTTCCCCGGGAAAAACCCACTCTTTAGCGATAAATCAGAACAAACAGCAACCTGCAGAAAAGCTGATTGCTGTTTGCTCTGATTCAGCGGCGCTAAACAACAGGTTTTCCTGGGAGAAATCAGTGGGACAAACGGAAGTGTGGATTAGCCTAGTGCAAACAGCTGTTCACATGAGAACATAGGAAGCAAACCTATATCAAGTAAGACCATTGGCCTAATCCATATCAGTATTGTCTACACTTTCCAGGACAGCAGTGGCTCAAAATCTATTATATGGTCTATATACATTTAATATATAAGGATAGTTATGCCTGTCTGTTTCAGGTCTGGATCATGCTTTGTAAATAATAAAAGTAAATAAATAACAATAAGGGGAATTTACCTCATAAAAATGTTCAAAACCTTCATCAGTCAAAGTCACAGAGATGCTGAAGATGGAGTAAGTAGAGTTTTGCTCAAATCCTGTCTCACCATTTCCTCCAAATAAGGCTAGAGCCCAAAATCTATTGCAAAATTAAATCCATGATTATGCAGATAAACCACATTGCATTTCAAAGCATCTTACCTTTGAGTGCATTACTGTTACAATGAACTGGAAACAGAGGTGGAATTAAGGATGCTTTGTTTTTAGAAATGTGTGCCACTTCAAAAATAACATAAAAGGGTAAGTGATCTTCCATGATCTTGAATATCCTCAAAAAGGTACTTATAGGTACAAAATGCAAATTTATTTGCAATTCACACACGCACACACACACGCACACACACACACACACACACACACACGAGAAGCAGCCCGTCCTACTAGAAAACTTAACAAAGACATAATCATTTGTAGAATCAGGAAATTAACCCAAGCAGCAAGGCAGGTAACTTGAGATGATTACTATTTTGTTTAAAAGCATTTCTAAACTGCTTGATAATAATAAAAAACCCTTAAGTTATGTACATGATTATTAGTAATCACATTCTACCTATCTCAAGGTGATGTACAATAAAAAATAGCAAAAAAAAACCCAGGCAAAAGCATAAAAACATTTATGTTTTAAAAAGCAAAAGCAAAACAGACACCCATGACAGAGATTCGTCAATCAATCAAGAGAGGCTTGTAGGAGCCAAACTATCTTCCATTGCTTCCGGAAAGCACAGATAGTCTGTGCCTGTCATATCTTGACATGAATGCTATTCCACAGTAGAGGGGCAGCTACACTGCAAGCCATGGGGCAACCACACTGAAATCTCTGCCCTGTTCAGCAGAAGCTCTCCTGCAGACTGCAGTGACCTATTGGGTATATAAGGGCTAAGACAGTGTCTCAAGTAACCTGGTTCTGGGCCTTATGTGTTAGTGCCAAAACACTGAACTTGGCCCTGCAGCAAACTGGCAGCCAGTCAAATCCCACAAGCAAGATATTATAGAATTGTAGAGTTGGAAGGGACCCTTAGCGTCACACAGTCCAACCCCCCTGCAATGCAGTCCTTGGACAACTGTGGTCAAGCTACCCTGACCAAGGAACAGCTGTAGTTGTCTTACCGGCCAAACCTGGAAAAGACCCTCTTTGCCATCAAACCAAGCTGTGGCTCCAGTGACAGAGCTGGATGCAACATCCATTATGAATCCAATATAAGAACCAATACCTATTAACATTCAATACCCAATCAAAAAATAAATCAAATGAAAGTTTAAAAGCAAATAAAGCGGGGAGGGGGGATTCATCCACACTCACAACAGCTCAAAGTGCCTCAGAATCAGTAAGTCATCTTATTGCCTCTCAATATTCAAAAGGGATAATTTGACGTTTAGCTGTTTCATCATGCAACATAAGACTACTCCATTTCAGTGCAAACTTGACAAAGCAAAATCTTCAAGACATACTTTTTCCTAAGAAGCGAGAGCACACTGCCATTGCCTTCATGTCCCACCAGCCAGGAGATGTAATGAAGAGGTTTAGTCCTACAAAGATTGGGGGAAACATTAAATAAGTTTGACATTTACCCCTAAACTCCCAACTCCAACGCTTGTCTCCCCTTCTTTAATTATCTGTCTTTAACTTAACCAATCCATTCTTCAACTTTTAATACAGTTGTACTAAACCTTGGTGTTGCACTGCAACACTACTATTCAAGAGTTATTTGATCCCCCCCCTTTTTTTTGCACAGTAGATCGTGGAACTAGGCACTCGGTGGGTTTGAACTCAATGGCTTTGCCAAAATGGACTTGTTAGCTATGCACTGAATAACATTATGGGCAATTCTGGCAAACTGGATTGCATGGTTATATGCCAAATAGCTTCATAGACAATAAAGGGTAGCATCTGCTTTGTATGCAGAAAGTCGTAGGTTCAATCCCTGGCATCTCCAGTTAGGGTGGGGAGAGATTTCTGTCTGAAACTCTGAAGAGCTACTGCCCTCCAGCATAGATGATACAGAACTAGGTGGCCCATTGGTCTTGCTCAGCATGAGGCAACTTTCTATGTTATGGGGGTCTGTACTAGAACACAGACCCCAAGGAAACCAAAGACAAAAGAGGAAAATGATACTGACTATGTGATGGGTTCCGATTCATGGCTACTGCATTGTATAAATGGAAGTAGGTTTAAAATAATCTCTCACCGATAATTCTTTTCTTGTGGGGGAAGACTCCAAGAGATGCTCAGAGAATGTATTTCTTTCACTGGAACAACTGAGGCGGGAGAAATGAGTCAATTTCAAACATTCACATTGGGTGGTTATTCTTGCAATAGACATTGAGAAAATGGGCAAGGGAAACGAAAGAGGTGGTGAGAGGAATAAACATGCACATATATTACTTCCAAAGGTTATAAGGCTATGTAAAAAAAAAAAAACAGCAAAAGTTGGCTTCTGTTTGCCTCAGGAGGCAATGGAAGAGTGCACCTTCAGGGGTGTAGTCAAACAACTGGAGAGTTACAGAGCCTGCTGTGGCTGTAGAAATCAAAACAGGAGAGAGATAGAAGAAGAAGAAGAAGAAGAAGAAGAAGAAGAAGAAGAAGAAGAAGAAGAAGGAGGAGGAGGAGGAGGAGGAGGAGGAGGAGGAGGAGGAGGAGGAGTTTGGATTTGATATCTCGCTTTATCGCTACCCTAAGGAGTCTCAAAGTGGCTCACATTCTCTTTTCCCTTCCTCCCCTACAACAAACACTCTGTGAGGTGAGTGGGGCTGAGAGACTTCAAAGAAGTGTGACTAGCCCAAGGTCACCCAGCAGCTGCATGTGGAGGAGTGGAGACGTGAACCTGGTTCACCAGATTATGAGACTACTGCTCTTAACCACTACACCACACTGAAGGTTAGCTTATCTGAAACTAAGATAGTAGTTTGCCTTAAGGTCACACTGTGACCTTGTGACAGAGGTGGACTTTGAGTAGAGAACATCCTCTTCCAACATGTCTTGTCAGTAGAGATATTTACCTGACATTGCATCTGTATTTGAACTATTTTAATCCATAGATAATTGTTTTAAATGTTTGCATTGTTGTTGTTTTTTTAATATAGGGACCTGTTTTAAATTATTTTTACACTTTTCTTGTTTTTTTAGCTGCAGTTGTTTTATCATTGTAACCCACCCTGGGACCTTACAGTAAAGGGTGTGTGTAAGAAATCTAAGATGGAAATAAATAATGAAATACACAGACTCCCTTTTTGAATCCCTCCTTCCTAATGATTACACCACATTAGTAAAAGGAACTCAGGCTGGATCTACCCTGATCTGTAAAAATGCTTTTATAAAATGCAATGTATGTAGCTCTCAATGCAATTTTCCATTGACAATGGATCGCCATTCTGCAGGGCCCTCTGGTGTCACATTTTCATAACACAATTTTTAATAAATTTAATTTAATAAATTTAATAAATCTGAAGAAGTGTGCATGCATATGAAAGCTCATACCAATAACAAACTCAGCTGGTCTCTAAGGTGCTACTGGAAGGATTTTTGTTTGTTTGTTTCGACTATGGCAGACCAACACGGCTACCTACCTGTAACTCCAATTTTTAATGTTTTAACTGAACAGCGTAGTTTAGTCCTCAGTTTGGTAAGCGATGTCCCTTCAGATTTCCCAACGATAAAAAAAATTGGGGTTGAGACTAATTACCTTTGTAAAGCTTGTAAAATGCAGGTGTGTCAAACGGCTGTGGCAGATGACCAAAAGTTGGTTTGGGTAATCCACTTAAAAACAATAAAGAAACAATAGTGTATTGTTCAGGGTTATAGCTTTAATTAAAAATAAAATAATAATAATAATTATATTGCAATGCCCACTGATTCCTGGTCTCAGTTCTCTTGTCCAAATATTTATATATTTAGGCTGCAACCCCAAATACACTTACCAGGGACTAAATCCCATTGAACTCAATGTTATTTGCTTCTGAGTAGATATGCACAGGATTGCACTGAACTAAGACTGTGTAGTTAATTAGAAATTATCTGCTTTTCATGGGATGCTATGACTACATCTGAGCCTTTGCTTTGGTAGGTTCTCAGAATGGAATTTGTTTCCTTGACACTGACTACAAGTTTGGTGGAAGACCCAGGATTTCCAATCTAATGTTTGTCCTTGCCCTACTGTATCACTAATTAAAAGGAAGTCAAGGATCAGTACCTTTTACTAGTACTTCCATCTATTTCTCAAATGTCTAGTTCTCTTCCCCTTAATATAATTCTTTTATTCTCTTCCCTGGCTTGGCAGAATTCAACAAAACAGATGAGGAAAAGTAAAGGTCTATGATAAAGAGGATAAAACTGGTAAAAACAACAACAACCCAACACTACACATAAACTCCATCTTACAATTATATCTTAGAAATGCATAGTAATATCTGACCGTATTCTTTCTCTTTTATATTTCAGATTGATATGTCACAAAGTATCAGATTTTGCAAGCCATCAACAGTTCTACATCTTCTAGGATAAAGAACAACAACAAAACTTCTTACTTATTTGGGATCTGTGAGAAGATTTCCGTCACCCATTTCTCCAAAGTGTCCAGAGTGTCTAATAAAGAAATATTGAGAGAGAGAGAGAGAGAGAGAGAGAGAGAAAAGAAGGAGAAGAAGGAGAAGAAGAAGAGGGAGGAGAAAGAAAGCAATATGTTCTCAAAAGGACAATAATAAGGACAATATTGAAGCAGCATTCTTAAATAATGTGAACACATGGGGCTGTATAGAAAGAAGTCATTGCACTGATGGAACGACTTCCACTCATGCAATGGTATTTCTCACACCTCTTCCTCCTGTATGTCACCCACACCATCTCAAATCTGCTATGGGGTTTCCCCCAAGCCTAATGAGCACATTTCAGGTAGGGGGCAATACGGGAGGCAAGGGAACGGGATTTCCATTGTACAAATGGAAGTCGTTCCACACGTGCAGTTAATATGTTTGATAAAAAGCCACAATGTACTGTATAGATGTTTGCATCAACTAAATTGCAAAGTTGCAGGAGCACACAACTTTTCCCACACTTTGTTTTGATGTTCATCTTCAATGAACTACCTAGTCAGATTATCCCTAGCAAACCTTCGCCCTATGATTCAGCTTTTGTATCAGACTAGCAACCTTCTCGGTTATTCTTATTCAGGCATTGAATGAAAAACATTGATATAATTCCTTTCTGAGCATGGAATTTCCTGGTGTGATTAAGAACCCTGAAAGATACCCACTGAAGACATCCACACTAAACTTGTAGTTCAGGAGACACTAAACTTGAGAACACTTCAAGCAACTGAAGATTTGTATGTTCCAGCAGACTTTCCCTGACTCTTACAATAATTTGAAAGTGTGATGCTATGCTTTTTACCTTTCTAGAACATGATTGCATTACATGGTACTGTTTCATTTTAGTTTCTTTGTTTGAAATATGTGCATTCTATATGCATATCTATCTATGTACCATATCTGTAAGTCTTTGTAAGCTGCTTAAATATCGTTTTGGCGTTAAGTGAGTTAAATTATAAACGCAGTGAACTATATCTCAATTACATAAAATGGCTGCCACACTGAAAGAAGTAGAAAAATAGACTGGACGACAAAATAGTGTAGATGGGCGCCCCTCCATCAATGGGGAAAAGTACATATTTCACCCACTGCCATGTTCACACACAGAGAAAAGCTCTTTGCATCTCTCTTCCCTTTCAGAATAGAAGAGAGGGGAGGTTTCCAATCCAGGCATCTCAAGAAATGTGGGCTTATTTAAGAACAAGTATTTGTTGTAGGAGGGGCTGAGTCAGTTTGAATATGAACTGAGCAGGAAGAGCAAACAGTCTTCCATTCACTGAGATTTTTTTGTAGGTGCCATAGGGGGTACTAGCATAGGTGACCCCTGTAGTCATAAAGTTGCTCCTGTATGCCAATAGCTATCTGCACCTGATCTTGGGCACTGCATTGTCAGCAAAACAGTTCATGGTAATGGATCTCATGCCAACCTTGACAAAAAATTTCCAAACATAAACGCACCTCCAACCAACAACTTAACATAGTATCATATAACAGACATGCATACTCACATATATATATTTAACTTATACTTCAGCACAGGGAGATTTTTATACCTCTAGATTGGACAACTAGATTCATATAGTGGGCTGAGTAGTGACGCGTCCTGAAATCCCTAAGCCTCTGATAGGTGTTAATTCCTTTCTTTTTCGGCGTATGTTTAAGTGTCTCCGCATTACCTGCAAATTTTTAACGGGAAGAGGATTGCTTTCTGACTTTGAAATCAGCAAGGGTTTTAAGTTAGCGAATCAGATATCCTAGTACTAAAAAGCTTCTCCAGGACCAATCGTGCATTTATTTTTTATTTTACCATGATTAGCCCAAGACATGAATATCAAACTTGACAGTTACACTGCATTCAGTTAGAAGTTCCACCTAATAAACAAGTCTCACCCAAATAATGGCAAATTATGGATACTTCCAGAAGTCATGTCTCAGGAACCTAAGCAGCTCTCTTATAATACCATATTCACTAGAATATAATGATGATCACCTTTTGGGGCCAAATTACACTGCCAAAATTAAGGTGCGCATTAGATTTGATGGCACATTTACATTCGCCAGCAAATACTCTTTTTTTTTTGTTTCAAGGTTCTGAAAACAGGTGCACATTAGATTCGATGGTGCATTGGACTCAAGTAAATACAGTAAATCAGATTATCAGTCCATCTAGCAATTCAAGGGCAGAAACTCTCAAGGATTTAAGACAGAGCACTTTACAACCTTCCTGAGGAGATACCAATGCTTGAACCTGAGACCATTTTGAGGTAGAGCATCTGTTCCAACACTGAACTATGGCTCTTCCTGACAAGACAGAAGTACTGTTCTTGGGGGACAGAGGGCGAGCTGGTGTGGAGGACTCCCTGGTCCTGAATGGGGTAACTGTGCCCCTGAAGGACCAGGTGTGCAGCCTGGGAGTCATTTTGGACTCATAGCTGTCCATGGAGGCACAGGTCAATTCTGTATCCAGGGCAGCTGTCTACCAGCTTCATCTGGTATGCAGGCTGAGACCCTACCTGCCCACGGACTGTCTCACCAGAGTGGTGCATGCTCTAGTTATCTCCTGCTTGGACTACTGCAATGCGCTCTACGTGGGGCTAATTTTGAAGGTGACCCGGAAACTACAACTAATCCAGAATGCGGCAGCTAGACTGGTGACTGGGGGCGGCCGCTGAGACCATATAACACCAGTCCTGAAAGGCCTACATTGGCTCCCAGTATGTTCCCGAGCACAATTCAAAGTGTTGGTGTTGACCTTTAAAGCCCTAAACGGCCTTGGCCCAGAATACCTGAAGGAGCGTCTCCACCTCCATTGTTCTGCCCGGACACAGATGTCCAGCACCAAGGGCCTTCTGGTGGTTCCCTCACTGTGAGAAGCAAAGCTACAGGGAACCAGGCAGAGGGCCTTCTCGCTAGTGGCGCCCGCCCTGTGGAACGCCCTCCCTTCAGATGTCAAAGAGATAAACAACTACCTGACATTTAGAAGACATCTGAAGGCAGACCTGTTTCGGACCAAATGGGGTTTGTGAAGGTTGGACATCAGCTGATCAACTACATGGGCAAAAATGAGACACCTCATGTCATTGCTCCATGGGTGATAGAGGAGATAAGGATTTAGTCTGTCATCCAGGTCCAATGTTGGCATGACGGGAATGGTATTTTTGTTCTTCAATGCCTGGTTGTTGTTATAGACCATAACAATGTGACCCCACATCAATCACTCTGTTGTCTCATGTATACTGAGTTAATATGCACTATGAAGTCAGGGCTGGGAGTAATGGCTTCCTGACCTGCTATTCTGCAGGGCTGACAGGCCAACTTCATGCAATCAGCTGGTCAAAAATAATCTGCTAAATTTGTTTGCCAGGGCTTGCATTTCAGGGCCATGCTGGGTTAAATCCCAAACTAAGGAGAAATGAAGCAAGGCAGGGGAAAAAACAAAACCAACCACCAGCCAAAGATCTTTGGAAGGAACCAGAATTAAGGGCTTTTGTTCAAGTACAACAGCTCAAGAATTCCCTAATGCTTTTAAACTAAAACCCCGCACTTTAAGCTGAACCTCGCAACATTATACTTACCCCAAAAGAATTTTCTCATAGGATGTCCTTGTTTTGCAAGGCTTCCAAGGAGCAATTCTCTTCTGTTAGCATCAGAGGGCCTGGCTATTTGATATTCTGTTTGTTTTGAAGAACACATTAAGCAGCAGAAGGGAGAGTACCTTTTTCAGTGATAAGATCATTTAGACAAGGAGACAGCCTAATAACACACATACACGAAGCAGCAGTGGATGAAGTGCCCTACCTACCTCATCTACAATGAGAGGGATGGAAAGAGACAAACCATTCTGCTGCGTACATCTGATGGGCTGCATCATGGAGTTCCCTGGGGCACCAGGGAAGGGAGGCACTGCCCATTAAATGAACAGAAATAGCCACCAGCATCGCAAGGAAAAATGGAACCTGTGGCAGCTGTGGTAATTGCCTATTCCTCCTTTAGGGTCCATGTCAGCATGGTGCCATGGGATGAGCACGATGGCAGGGAAAGGAAGAGGTCACAGTGGCCCTTTAATTCATAAGAAGAGCTCCACTGGATCAGACCAAAGGCCCACCTAGTTCACCATTCTGTTCCGGCAGTGGCAAACCAAATGCCCCAGCAGCACACGAGCACAACAGCAGTGTTTTACTTCTGATGTTCCCTAGCGACTGGTATGCAGTTACCTTTGATAGTGGAGGCAATATATAGCCATCTCTGATATTGGAGGTAATATATTGACCAGCAGCTATCGGTCACCTTATTCTCCATACATTTATCAAGTCCCCTTTTTTAAGCTGTCCACCAGCGACGTAGCGTCGGTTGTTGGCGCCTGGCCCATGTGTGCACTGAGCAGCGGAGATGTGTGCTAGCCCAGCCCTCATCACTGACACTGCCAGATCAACCCCAATGGAGCAAAGTGGGGCCAACCTCAGCCATGTGGAGAGGAGCACTGGGGTGGGCTGGGGTTGCCTGCATGGGGTGGCCTGGTTTGTGCCCCCGCAAGAATTATGCACTCGTGGTCATCCTCCCCCTGGCAGCCCCATGCTACGCCTCTGCTGTCCACACTGGTATCTTGTCTATGGTGCACTCCCTAATGGTAAGCATGGTACAGAAAACTAAGATTTGTGTATCTGATAACCAGCATCCGTATAGTACTGCTTTGACTCAGACCTATCCTCCATTTTGGCCTTTTTTTTTTTTTTGGATTGCTGAACTGCAGCTATATCCTAAGCAGGAAAGTGTGGTCCATCCAGCCATTCATCAAAAACCATCCTTTGAGAATGATGTACACATCTGCTGGCACACTATGTTGTGTATGTAGGGAAAGGCTGTCCCCAATGTGGTTGTAAGCACCTTCTTCCTTTCTACCCTCTCCCTGTCCAAAGGTTCCCTTTCATGACACACCAGGGCCTTTTTTTCATATGTAATGGCTGTTCTTGTCACTTGCCATGCTCTTAACTGCTTAACTGCTAGAGCCCAAGTTTTCCCTGAAGTTCAGAGTATGACAATTTCTCTGCATCTCCTAATAAACAAATTTTTGTAAGCAGTTTAGAATAATGTGCACATTTTTGAAAGTAATTTCCCCTAATGCAATGTGCTTTTGTATTTCACTAATGTATCCATTTTTAGGCACACTTTCCCCAATACAGTATATACATTTTTGTAAACACTGATTGGTTGGGAGAACTGCATCACAAAATTGGGAGAGGTGCAAATTTCAAAGGATGGCTGTGTTTCAGTTCTCATATTGTTTCAGAAAATTGCAAATTGGATAGATTCACCTTTAAATGCAAACAGGATCCTCCGTCCCTACAAGAAGGCAGGCATAGATGTGGAGCGTAAAATAGTTTGCAAAAAATGGAGCCAGATTCAATGCTCTGCAGTATGATATGAATGCAGGACCAAATCTAGGGTCAGGGACTGAGCCTGGCACAGCAAAGTCTAGCACCAGATCCTGTCCTACGCTCTGATTGTACTGCAGCGTGTTGAATATTTCACAAAGTGTGCAAGGCCAATTTTAAATGGGATTACAGGTCTAAAATCCTATCAGACTAAAGAGGTAGGTCATTAATAGCCCTGCTTTACAAACGAGGAATCGGAAATTAAAGAGAATATATCCACAAAATCAGACAGCTGAAGATTAGATCCAGGATGCATGGGTTGGGGGGGGGGGTGATTTTTCACACAGCAAGAAACCCACGTTGTCTGTTGTGCTTTGTGAAGCTTTGTATTTGACCTCAGACATAAAAGACTAGCGTTCAACAAAGGTAGTTACTCTTTTCCTCTTAGCCCGTCACCCATGTCATCCTCACAATTAACACACATTGTGAACTCACACCAGAAAGTGACATATCTCCACATTTTATAACAACTTATAGCCTGAACGCATTTAAAGTCCCTCTGAAGTCAATGGGATTTATTTCCTGAAGATATGCTTAGAATTGCAGCCTTACAGTTAATTACCTAGTTCGGTATGCTCTGGGAACTGATAAAATTACACTCTCAAAATTTATTGACCACAATCCAAAACAAAGTTAAACACTCTTAAGACCACTATTTCAAAGGGCTTAAGGAGGCTTAAATATTTGGATTGTGGCCATTGTATCTAAATATTACTTTTATAAAGTGGTTACATAAAACATGGGTCATCCAAATTTCACGATAGGAATGCTACGTAAACCTGATGAGATCGTTTCTCTTAAGAATTGCAAGAATATCAACAATAAATTATTATTTTTTAGATCAAACCCATTTGTTTTACCACTATCTACAGCTTCAACTTCTCGGTCAATTGCATCCTTAATCATCAGTGGCTGGATGAAAAATTGTGCCCATCTACAAGAGAATTGAAAATCGTGTTTTTGCTGTGCTGAAAAGCAGAACTATAATATTATGTTTTCAAAAGTGCATAAACAGTCCCTTTGGGTTGCATTCAGGTAACTTACTCAGAGTAGACCATTTAAAATTACACACAGGTCCTGCTATCCAAACACTTGTTATACAAAAATTCACTTATCCAAACATGAGGAGTTAGTACCCAAACCTTGCTATACGCTCCCCACAGATTCAGATATCCAAACAGCCAGACCTGAGTTTAGTACTGTAAACAAATAAACAGCCTCAAATAAGTCTTACTTCTTGTGTTCTGCTCATATGTGGCAGTCGTTTTGCCAGAAATCGTGGGGGGGGGGGAGAGAAAAAGAAGAGATAGGACAAATAAGGGCATTTTTGCCTTTCCATTGTTGCCTTTTGCAAGGTTTCAGAGGGTTTCCTGGAGTTTCCCTGCCCCCCCCATCATTTGGGGGATCAAAATTCCCCATAAGAATCAGTGGAAATTGTTACTTGTTATGAGAACGCTAACCTAGCAAACTGTTTCTTGAGAATGCATTGTGTTCAGATAGTGGGAACTGCATATAATGACCATTAATAACTTTGCACATTGTTTCTCATTCCCACTCCTCCAGTGCACATCTTCCTGGTTGTTATTTGGTTTTGTGTTACCTGTCAAGGGCTTCCCTAAAATATTTTTTCTGGATATCAAATTGGAAGACTGTTCGCTCTGTGTCTGTTGAAGCGTTGTCTGAGCCTCCGTGCTTCTTTAAGAATGTATCGAACCCATTCTCATCTGGGTATTTCTGGCTACCCATAAACACCACTGAAAGAAAACATTGGAAAATTGGGTGCATGCCTTCCAATCCTGGGATACTTGCATGCTCAGAGCATGCACAGATGTTGATCATTTCAATGAACCCAATGCATACCTCTTGCTGAATCCTCTTGCTTTAAGCCAAAAAGCTTTCATGATACATTACAAGGAGTGCAAGGCTTGATTGTGGCAAACCTCAAAGGCTGCGGGGGATGGTTTTATAACACTGGGTTCATTACACTACTGTCACAGACTGGCTAGACACAGAGGAATGGTGGGAGGAACCAGCTGGGGAACCCCCAAGGGAAGAAATTTCAGAGCCCGGGAAGTAGTGGTGGGACAACGATGAGTGGTCAAGAGGGAGAAGACTGGGAGGAAGTGTCTGAAGCTGAAGAGGTCACAGGGCTTAGTGAGCAGGGAGAGTCTGTAGCAGAGAGATGTGCAGAATCAGAGGCAGAAGCTGAAGCAGGCTGGTGAAGAAGTTACCGTGTCTCCCCCTCCTGCTGCGACAAGCTCCCCCTTTTCCCCACATCTCCCAGAACCAGAAGAAGCATGAAGAGGGCAGAGGAGAAGTCAGTTTCATGCTGCCATAGTCTCCAATTTCTTGGGAAAACTCTGGAGAGAAGGCAGCTGGTGGGGGGCATGGAGCTTCCATCTCAGCAATTGCTTCATGGGGCAAGACCTGCTGGAGATGAGTTGCTGTGCTCATTAGGCCTGACACTCCTATGCAGATCATGTTTTTGCTAATAGTTATCTCCAACTTGCTCGGTGTAATTTGCTGCTGGCTTGATGCTGTCACTGCAGAGCAAGCTCTGCTCTGAATCCAAAACCAATCTCAGCACTTAGAACTTTGGGCAGCTCCTAAGATCCAGGTGCTGTAGCAGAACCCACAAGCATTGCTTTGGTTTCAATGGTGCTGGCATTTTTTTGCGCCCTCCAGACTGCCTTTTCCCTCAGCCATGAGTTTATCTGGTGGCAGCAACACCAGGGAAAGTGCCTGCCGTTTTAACTTCCCCCTGCAGTGCCACAGAGTACCTAATGCAAGACTGGCAACATGACACCTGCTGGTGCACATGAGCACACAGAAGTCTTTCCCCCTCCCAGACTTTTGAAATGAGGCTCAGAAGAAGCTTTGTACTTCAGGATAGTTTGCTGGGTGGCCTTGGTTGTGAACTGTGTGTGGTGGTGAAAGATCCTTGGGTTTGCAAATGTTCCCATGGGCCAAGATCTAATGTAATGTTGCGCTGAGGCATTATGGGAAATTCAATTCCCAGACTCAGCTGTTACTGCTAGGTAACCACTAGAATGGTCCACTAGGAGGGATTTTGGAAGGTCCCCCTCAAATGTGGAACTGCATATCACACGGTATCACTGAGCAGGTAAATAAAACAGGCTTCCCCAACCACGCCAATAATTTCAATATGCAGATATGTTCACAAACCTTCCTCAAGCCTGATGTTTTGGACTACATCCCACCACCCCTGACCATTGGGCATGCTGGCTGGAGCTAGTGGGAGCTGGAGTCCAAAATATCTGGAGACACCAAGCTGAGGAAGGTATGAGATAATGGGAGGACATTTCTTTCTTTGGGCCATTAACTGCTAAGTTTATTTATTATTAATCAATTAATTCTTTTCAACCATGATTTCATCAACTTTTAAAATAAAACTATAAATCAGTTTCAAGCTGTGAGTAAAAGAAAATATTGATAATTGTGCTTTGATTCCAGAAAACTGCCTCCCAGGCCAATAAATTATAGACTATCTTTTCCCTGGCTTTCTTTTTTGGTAGAAAGACATATAGAAGTAGCTACGTACTGTGCTCCAAAAAATGAGCTAGTCCAGGTAAATCATCAGGGTCACAGAAACTGCCAACACCAACAGCAAGGGCAGCTGCAGACTGTAAGATTATATATATATATATATATATATATATATATAGAGAGAGAGAGAGAGAGAGAGAGAGAGAGAGAGAGGATAGACATTATATCACAAAGAAAGCAGCATGTTTCCCCAGTACTGTATAAAAGAATTCGAGTTCCATCACAATGCTTCCCCATGTTAAAGAAAACAGATCAAGACTTAGGCTGCATTCACACCATAAATCTAAAGCACATTGAATGCAAATTATTTCCCCCAAAGAATACAGGGAGCTGTAGCTTAGCCTAGAACTACAGTTCCTAGGATCTGTTGGAGGGGCAATAATGTGCTTTCAGTGTATGGTGAGGTGTGTCTCCAGCTCCAAGGGCCTTCTGGTGGTTCCTTCTCTGCAAAAAGTGAAGTTACTGGGAACCAGGCAGAAGGCCTTCTCAGTAGTGGTGCCTGCCCCGTGGAATGCCCTCCCTTCAGATGTCAAGGAGATAAATGAACTACACAATTTTCCGAAGGCTTCTGAAGGCAGCCCTGTGCTGGGATGTTTTTTAATGCTTGATGTTTTGCTGTGTTTTTATTATGCTGGAAGCCACTCAGAGTGGCTGGGGCAACCCAGTCAGATGGGTGGTGTATAAGTAATATAATATGTTGTTGTTGTTGTTGTTGTTGTTGTTGTTGTTGTTGTTGTTGTTGTTGACACCAAAATTTTCTTTGTAGTCACCCTGAGGCCTGGTGTGGTGCCTGCTACCATTTTAAAAATACATATCCATCAGAGGAGAAAAGTTCTAGGACATTATTTTCCATATTGTGTAAGTAAGTAAGTATTAGCTCTATGCAAAATTTTAAAATGCAGTGCCCCTCCATCCAATCCAGTTAGAAGTATAGCTCATTATCCCCCTTTCATAGAGGACTCAAAACCTTATTCCAGCTTTATTCTGTTGTTAGTGTAGAAATGGCCTCAGGTGTTAGCCTGGCTCTGAAGGCAGCAGATCCCAGGTATATGTATGTATGTGTGTATTTTTATATATATCACTATTGCTTTTATCCATTTTGTAAACCGCCTTGGAAAGATTTCATTTTGAAAGGCACAGGTTAAAAATGGAAAATATATATTAATAAAGGTTAAAAACCACTGTCGTACGAGCCAATTCTAAAGATATATAGGTATACACCTACAAAAAATTAAAACGTGGCTAAAAGAGGCTTGCATAGAGATGTGTATTGTAAGGTATACTCACTGATTTGTTGCTCCTCCATGTTGAACATACCTTACAGGTTTCCCTTTATGTTGTGTGTCAAATGACCCTATATTTAGCTCAGGGCAAAGGTTGCTTGGTCAACATGCAGATGTGCTGCTTGCTAACATACCTGCTTTTCTGCGCTATCCATCTTATTTTCCTCTTCTTTCTTGACTAGCTGTTCATAAATTTCATAGTCATCATTCTCGTCTTTGATTCTGCTTTCACGACGCTCCTTTTGTTTACCTTTTTTACCAAGACCAACGCTTAGAACTCCACCATAACCTTCAATAGTGGCCTCTCTTCCTCCAGGTACTTCTCCAAATTCTTCCACATTTCCATCCTTCTCGTCCTCAAAGCTGCTGTCTTTCCCATCGTCCGTGTCAGAGGACATGTCTTCCTCTTCTGACGCCTCAGAAGAATTGCAGTCATCAATAAATAAGTCAGAAATTAACAGAGCGTTCAGGCCATTGCTTAATTTTATGTACCTGCAAAAGTAATTCCATGAGCATTTTTATCATTTCTATGTTGCTTTTTGCCCAATATGGGCGTGCATTTACCAAGATGGCAATCACCACTCCCTTCTCCGTTAACCTGGGGGTGTGCAGGGAGAAAAAAACAAGGATAATGTGGTCAAGGAGAGGGTTTTCAAATGCCTATCAAGTAACTAAACCCACCCTTGTCAAAAGCAGCAAGTTGAGGATGAGTATGAACAATGTAGTATGAACAACTACATTATTATTATTTTTTTGCACTATGGATGGATCAGTGTGAGCACAACCCAAGTGTCCAACTAGCACTATGTCCTGCTTGCAACAGTAGTCAACAGACAATCACAGGAAGTCCCCAGCAGAGCATGGGGACAACAGCCACCCCCCTCTCATTTGTTGCCCCACCCCATCAACTGGTATTAGTTGCTTGCCTATCCCTGAACCTTGAAGTTCCAGTTACCTAATATGTTAAGTAAAACTGATCTGTCCTCCATAAATATATCTACCCTCCTATATCTAATCCAGAATCCATAATCAGATCTTGTGGCAACAAATTGCACTAGGTGATTAAATGTCATTCAAATGTCTTCCTTTTTTTTGGGGTCTGTTTTGCATCTATTTACCCTGAGTTCTAGTGCCGTGAAAGAGAAGGAAAATATTCCCTTTGCACGATGTATAATTGTATAAATCTCTATGTCCTCCAGTTTGTCACCATCTCCTTACAAGCTCCAAGCAGTGAAGCATCTCCAACCCCCTGGTTGTTTTGGCTGCCCTTCCCTGCAGCTTTTCTAGTTCTGTTGTGTCCCCCTTGAGGTGGGATAAGAAGGTATGCTGGTGGGAATGCCTTGGTATTGTTTAATTGCTTCTTAATTTTTAAATTTTCTATGTGACTGAGTCTGTACTTTTAGGTTATTTACGTACTTGGGACACACTGTGACCTTTACAGTGCTGTTGGCCTCTTGAGGGGGGTAGTTCTTTTCTCCAGACCCTTTATTCACCTGTATTCTTTGTGGTCGCTGGGGGACTTCACAATATCGGGATCCCCTACATTTTTCTTGGCCCGGCGCTTGTGCCCTTCCTCGTCAGAGTCTTCTTGTCGTGCCTGGGTCCTTCGACACCCCTGCTGTCTCCCCTCCTGTGGTGGGCGTAAGACTGGGCAGTTCTCAGTCACATGGGGCTTTGTCCCTCTAGACATTGCTGTGGCTCTCAGGTGATTTGCAAGGCTCTAGCCAGCCAGCCTGCTCTTGAATTTCCCGCCCAGTTACTGTCTTGCAGTAACTTCTGTTCTTCCATACCAAAACCAGCCCCTTGCCAGGACTATACAATCCATCCCAGACCCCATTGGATGCTTGGATTCTTGAGAGATAGCATCTCTTTATGACATAGATAAAGGAACAAGCCATGATTCCACGAGGGGTAGTGAGGGAAATAAGACAAGAAATGGAGAAAACTAAACACATCAAATTCATTCATTCAGTCACCTTTGTATAAATTGGTTTGTTTGTTTGAAACCTTTGTATCCAGGTGTGTTTGATTTTTTACTTATAAAAAGACCTCAAGTTACTTCAAGAGAGATTTGGTTTTTTTTTTTAAGTTTTACTTTTAAAACTTATATCCTGCCTTTCATCTGAAATAATCTAAGGGTAGGTAACAACAATCAAAATCACATTAAACTGGACAGGAAAATTTGTACACAAGCTAGCAGCAAGCAGTAGAAATTACTACAAAAAGGTTGGCATCTAAAAATTGTCTGATAAAAAGATCATAAATATCATTAAAAGCTTGAGTGAACAGGACACGCACCATAGGGTATCTAAAAGATTGTTCTGTTCTACCATATGCCTCATTATTTGTGTAATTGTAAGGTCCTCGGTTAGTTGCTCATGAGTAATCAGGCAAAACTACGAGTTTTCCTTTTAAAGTTTTATTGTGCAAACTATGTACAGTGCAGAGCTAAAAAGTTCATGTCTGTATCAACCATCGGCAGAATCCGGGAATGGCCCCTTCCGGTTCTGACCCCAACAAAAGAGCTTCGGTATGCAAAACCCCGCCTCCCATCCTTTCGTTTCACCCCTCAACGCTTTTTGGGGCGACGGAAGCTGTGTGTCTCTTTCATCGCCCCTTGGACTAGAGGAGTGCAGGGTCTTTCCAGCATCCTCAGAGCCACTACCTACTCCATTCCCTGAAACGTATGCGCCTCCCTGCTGGAAGCCTTGCTGCTCCCCCCGCTCCCAGAAGAGGTGCTGCTGGTCAGGTGGGACCGGGGCTCTCTGTAGCATCCTGAGAGCCCTTCCACCACCTTGCGCTGCACCGGAGACAGTTCCCTGACAGTAATCAATAAAGTCACCCCAAGACTGCATAAAAATTGTTGTGTACCCGTAGTTTGCCATGCATGGCAAAAAAATTATTATGATTTGTTCCTTCCTCTCGCCTACATATAAACTCTTGTAGTCTGTTAAAACTGTGGTGGTTTTGGTATATACACTTTGATGTAACTTTGTTAGTATATTGGGAGACATTGTTTTATTTCCATTTTGTGTAATTGTTGCATGTCATATGTTCTAATAAATACGTTTTTCTAAAAAGAAAGATAACAACGAAGGCACCAGAAAACTATGGCTGTGGAGATAGTTCTACCATTTGGACACCTGTACAGAAAAGGTCCATTCTTTTGTAACCTTTGCCTAACCCAGTAGTGAGGAACAATTCTTCAGCCTGAGGGTCACGTTTCCTTGTGGGTCTGCCTTCTGGGGGCTGATTGCCAGGGATGAGCAGAGCAACAAATGTGTTCTTATCTCTGTACAGTAGGCTTCAGTCCAGCCACACAAATGTTAGAGGTTTCACCGTGTTTATCTCTCTAGACATCCATGCTTGGTGTTGGTTATGTTATTAGAAAGAAGAAGAAGACAATGAACTGGAGGAGCTAATTCAAATTTGTACAATTATACATGGTAAGAGTAAGAGTTACAGGGTTGCACTCCCCCCCTCTCTCAATAAAGGTCATCTACCAGAGTGATCAAAACTGATTCCATCCTCAACCCAGCCCTGAAGCCAGACTGAGGTGGACCCAGAAAATCAGTGTCACCCACGAACCCTTGAAGCTGCTCCACCACAACCCTGTCCACCACCTCCGCCTACAGAACCAGGCACTATTGGTAACTGGCAAGCAGTTATTGCAGACCATTGGAGCATGTTTATTATTTGCCTCGGGAATGCATTGTGTGTGTTTTAAATGACAATATCTGCTTTGCAAACAGAAAAAGGCACGTTACAGTTGCATGATGAATAGCAACAGATTCTCTGCTATCAGTTCTGGAAGAGAAGGAAAACAAGAGTGAGCAAACAAGGTCAGTAAGAAGCATTGGCAAAGAATTGTTGTAGGTTTATAGTGCCATTATCACCTCTATTTATGTCAAGGAATAAGCAGTGCTGTGGAAGAGCCAACTGAAAAAGTAGGAATGAGGGATTTGAGGTTTACAGGGTAATTTATATTCCTAATGCATCTTCCCATAGAAAAGATAATCCAATTTAAAACCTGATTTATCTATAATGGATCACATTATGTTTTGCTTACATTCTGAAAGTTTAGTATGAGTGCCTGGATTATGCAGTGCTCTGAGCCAAAGTTCATTTTAATGCAAACCCAAAAAAACAAAAGAAACTTTTTTATATAGCATTTGGATGACTATCCTGTTTGCATCCACTTGTGTTTAGTTTCAGTAAAATGGGCATGAAAGCAAAGTTGTGATGGTTAATAACACGTAACAGATATTAAAAAGAAGAGTGCAAGTAGCTGAGACTACCAGACCAAAAAAAAAGGAAAAAGAAAAGAAAAGGTGTATAATAGGAGAAGTTCCAAAGGGCTCTGAAAATATAGACAACCCTTCCCTGCACAAGGTTTTAAGCCATATGAATCCAGGAATCGCTACCTGTCTAAGCCACCAGAATGCTTGTGAGTTCAACATAAGAATTTGGGTGGCCACCATGAGACCAGGATGCTGGACTAGATGGGCCACTGGCTTGATTCAGCAGAGTTAGGGAGGATAACATGAGAAAGACCCTTTGGGAAGAACTTTGAGGCAGAAATGAGATAAAGACTTCTGTGTCAATGTCTGGGAACATGGCCGTCAACATCATTTGGCTCTGGAGAAATGCTGGGTCACATTGTCACCATCACATTAGGAAAGGCTGTGGCTCAGTTGTACAGCACATGCCTGGCATGCAGGAGGTTCCAGCTTCAATCCTAGGTGTCTGCAGGTAAATCTGGGAGAGACTCTTGCCTAGAACCCTGTCAGTCAGTGTAGACGATACTAAGCTAGATGGACCAAGCATCTGACTCCATGTAAGGCAGCTTCCTATGATCCTACTAACTGATTGTGGTAGAAATTATATCTGTTACCTCTAGCTAAGTTGTTGTCAGTAGTGATTCCATAACTGAACGGAACAAATTTCTTAATATTTTCTAAATGGCACTCTTTCATTTCTTGTGGGGTGATTCTCAACCTTCTCCTTTACCCTCAATGTTATTAATTAAATCTACTGTATGTCGAGGGCAGCTATTTAATTCAAGCCTTGACTAGTCCATGAGAACCAGCACTGTTGGCAACCTGTCAACACCAGCCCTCAGAGTGAATTCTTTTGACAGGTTTGCCCCTTAGACCTGGCTGTTTCCCCATGTGCAAGATGGCAATTCTTTTTGCAGTGCTTGTAGTTGAAAGCATGAATGTACTTTAATTGCTTTTCTAATGCCTTCTATTCATGGAGTTATTGCTTTCCTTGTGAAATGTCTTGAGGACCACTTGAAAGGTGGCTAGCGAGAGCAAGAGAAAGGTCACAGATATCAAAGAGGTGGCTGTTTTCAGAAAATCAATACTTTCAACCTGTTATTCCACATTGTAGTCTTGGGTGGCAGCCATAAGCCAGTTAAACTCTCAGTATTTGGATGACATCTGATTGCCCTTCAATGGGAACCAACTGAGTTAAATCCCACTACTTATTTGACAGTGTTGTCCCTAAATCCTATCATAATTTATATTTAGTGCACGTTTTAACATTCTGTATGCTTCCTTAGGCAATTGTGCTTTGAAAGGCAGTTTATGGATGCTGAATATTAGTGATAGTATTATACCTTAAGTTGTTTGTAGGCCAGGTTGCAAGAGATGTAATCAAAGTGTTAAGGCATCCAGAGTAGATAAAGATATATTCTTATCAGGCTTTTTTTCTTAAGGATGAAAGAAAGTTAATGGTAAACATGTTTTAAAATTATCTAAGGTTTTCTTTGTGTGAAATTCAGGACTTGTGAATTTCAACAGAGGCTTGTGAACACCAGATTGTGTAACTGTGCATACTTCTTTTGAAATTATATTTCTGCAGTCATACGAAGTATGGACATATGGACTTACTTCTGGATAGAAATTTATAGGACATGCACAAAGTTTGGAGCAGCTTATACATGGTTCTCAAGAGTCCCCTATCTAGACAGCTTATAGCCCCAGGAGCCTTTACCTTCAGCCGTAGAACTGCGTCACATGCCTTCTGACTATTGCTTCATGTCCTTGTGGATCAGACCACTTAATTCGTTCCAGAGGTCCGTTCTTAACCTGAAACTGTTCTTAACCTGAAGCACCACTTTAGCTAATGGGACCTCCCGCTGCCGCTGCACCACCAGAGCACGATTTCTGTTCTTATCCTGAAGCAAAGTTCTTAACCTGAAGCGTTATTTCTGGGTTAGTGGAGTCTGTAACCCGAAGCATCTGTAACCTGAAGTGTCTGTAACCTGAGGTACCACTGTATGTGAATAACTTTTGTTTGAGCAGAATCTGCTGCCACTCCGTTTCATTAAATATCCCAGGGCCTTGTGGTTTTGGGATGGGACGTGAGGACATCTTATTTATTTTCCCCACACCATAAAATGCATTAAAAGCTTCTATCATGTCCTTCTTTCCTTGCCTTTCTTCTAAACCAAAAACTCCAAACCTTTCAGAATTTCCTAGGAGAGAAGCCATCCAAGCCCGCAGATCATTTTGGTATCCATTTTCCAGTTCCACCACATCCTTTTCGAGATGAAAAAAGCACAGCTGCACACTGTATTCCAAGTGCGCACGTATTATTGACTTGAATAGAACCATTACAATATTAGCAGCTTTATTTTTCAATCCCTTTCCTAAAGATTCTTAGTGCCCCTAGCAAACAGCTCACCACTTGCAAGTTCACAGGCAATTTCGACCACACTGCCATCAAGCCCCGCTTTATTTTGTACATTTGGGGGAGTGTGGGACAAATCACTTGATCTGAATGATGAAGGCCGAGGACTGCCATATGAAGCAATTTAATGTAGCCGTCACGTAGTGGCCTTAATATGTAACACAAGCCCTAAGCTTTTGCCCACTGTGACCCTCCATGAGTCAATTATTATGCTGTAACAAAAGCTTCTCACAGGCTAAATTGGGAATTAAAAGAAATACCTAAAAGTTGGTCTCATGCACCAGAAAAACTAATATAAAATCTAATCTAATCATTTTTTCTGACATTTCTGGTGTTGCGGCTGAGACAAGACCTTAAAACATTTCTCAGCGATTTCGTAGACTTCCAACCAATTTCTTTCGTTATATTAATGATGGGCAACCTGCCGCCTTGGAGAAGTGCCGCTGACCTATCCATTTGTCCAGCACTCAAAACTCAGCTGAACCTGTGCCATTTCTCAAGAGAGGGGAGGTTGGGATTTGGATTATTTTTATAACACCATTAAAAAAAAAAATCTTTTGGGTGTCTCGGCTATTGCTGGTTCCAGCTGGGTTCGGTTATAGCTTTTCACAGGATTAGTTCTGTAGCAGTCCTGGGTTTTCTGAAGCACTGAATTATTATTTTTTATTATTTGTAGGCTTTTTTTAATAGAGTGCTTGAAGGGTTTGCAATCCTTATGTCATTCCTCCATGGGGAGTGGAGGGAACCACAGCTCTCTTGCGATCCTGGCCACTAATACCCCCTCTTGTCCAGATAACGAAATGAAAACGAGGGATTCTGCAATGCCAAAGGTCACTCGGTGACTCCGTAGATGCTCCCCTGGCCTGCAAAGGAGCAGCTCCCTGATTCAGCAGAAGATCTCTCATCAATTCATGTGCAGTTATGTGAGAATCAAGCAGCACTTGCCTTTATTTATACCCTACCTTACCCTACCTCCAAGAAGCTCAAGGTGGCACAACAGAGTTCTCCCTCGCTCCTCTTTTATAATCTCAATAGCCCACCAAGGTTGATTGGACAGAAACAGGGGGGCGATATATCTTTCAGCTTGAGGACCATGGCTGACTTTCTAGGGTTGCAGGCCAGCAACGGGTGGCCCCAAAACAAAAGTGGGTGTGGCCAGACCAGGAAGGAATTCACACACATACAAGCAGATTGCATACAGAAATATATGCCACACACAGATTCTCCCTCTCCCTCTCCCTCTCTGCTAGCATCAGTAGAAAACTGCTTTCAAGCAGATTTTTTATTTTCTCACCTCCCCGCTGAGAACAGCCTCCTGTTCAGCAATTAAACTTGCTAACTGGATGTGCCACACAACAACAGGGTTGGTGGGTGCAGGACTTCAATAACCCTCCCACCCCATGGCCCTCCATGCAGCAATTAAGCTTAGAGCCAATGAGAAGCTTTCTTTTTAAAGCCTCGTTTTTACTGGTGGTGGGAGATTATCCCGCCAGCTGGATAGTGAGGTTCTGTAGCATTGCAAGAAGGTGTAGGAAAAGCAAGGAGGACAGCATCACAGGGAGGGGCAGCTTCTCCACCAACAGGAGGAGGAACACAAGCTGGAGGGGGAGAGTCTCCATCCACAGGAACAGTTGGGAGGAGAGACTTAACATATCCCAGACTTATCTCTGTGAGGTGGATGCTGCAATGTATCGGTTCCTGAATCCAAAAAGTAAAAGGGAGAATTGGAGATGCAGTAGAACAACAATTTTGGTCCGCGGCCATTCATCTATTATTGCAGCGGATCCAAGTGATTAAGTCAGACCCTGCACATTTTCATGGCTTGTTAACTCAGATTAAACCAGAACTGTCTGGTTCTGAAGTAATTGGAAACTCTGGTTTAATACAAACTAGGAATGGAGCCAGGAAATCTGGTTCGTGAAGTCGTGATAAATTGTCCCAGTGAAGCCAGTGTGTGAAAAAAGGTTTCATCCCTTAAAACGGTGCCCAAGTCTCCATGACGTAATGGGCAAATAATGAAAGAAAACAGGAAAAATAAGAGGAACAAACCCTAATGCTATGGAAGACAGAGAAGTGCCAATGAAATAGGCAGTGGTCTAGGAGAATTAATCTATATAGGGTGGTTGAGTTTTTCTGTTTTACCTTATGGGAAAGAAAGAAATGAGACCTTCCAGCTGACAGAGCTTCCAGCATCTGTATAAATGAGTGAAAATCCAGGACATAGAGCAGAGATGGAACTCACAATTTCACTTTCTTTAAGGTCTTAACCAGAGTAGAATCTCAGTCCAAGCTACTGGGATTTCCACATGCCCAAACTGGAAATTCTCTGCACTTAGATTTTAAAAGCAGAATCCCTTGATTTTTTTTTTTTTTTACAGATACAGCACTTCCTGGGACTACTGTGCTTTAATTAGAGGTGCAGCAAACTTGGCTGGGTTGTAAATTTATGAATTAGCACAAAATAGGAAGGCATCGGTTATCTGCTCAGCTGATAACTCAGTTTCTGGTTAATGTCATGAAACCAATCAGAGCATTGGGTGTTTTAAATCTGGTATATAATTTGTGTTATCCTTTAATGTTTCCTGCTTCTCTTTTATAAACTTCTATTAACCTAGAATATTATAAACTTCTTCCATTAATCTATCAGTGAAGCATGACACAGTTGCATTTTCATTCAGTGTGAAAAAAGATGGCTACCCTCTGTTTAGTGTCTGATTCAAGATAAAAGTTGACCTTTCCCCCTCTGTTTCAGCATGTAAAGCCAGTACCCAGTCTGCATAAGATCCTGGTGTGTGGTGTAACATCTTTTAACTAAACACACTTAAGCTATAAGTCAACAGTTTGTAGTATATACCTGTATCATGCTCTTATTTCCATACAAATGTGTATACAGTCGTACCTTGGTTATCGAAGTGTTATGCGTTTCCGTGCACTCTGGCACTCGTCATGGTCCTCTGTGAGCCAGTAGCGGTTTAGTCATGCTGGCCACATGATCCGGAAAACTGTCATTGGACAAATGCCAGCTCCCTCAGCCTGAAAGTGAGATGAGAGCCACAACCCCATAATTGCCTTTGACTGGACTTAACCGTCCAGGGGTCCTTTACTTTTTACTTTACCCAGAGTCGTCCGTGACTGGACCTAATGGTCAGGGGTACCTTTACCTTTACTTTTTGGCTTCTGAACGCCGAAAACCCAGAAGTAAGTATTCCAGTTTTCTAGTGTTCTTTGGAAGCCGAATGTCCAATGCGGCTTCTGCTTGAGTGCAGGAAGCTCCTGCAGCCAATCTGAAGCTGCGCTTTGGGTTTCAAACAGTTCTGGGAATGGATTAAGTTTGACAACCAAGGTACCACTGTACATTGCTGGCGAATTCAGCATTCAAAAGAACAGGTATATTAATGGGCAGGGCAATCCTATTCTGACATCATTGGAATGGACCTCTTGATAAGGTGTTATGCCAATGAGGTGCCCACAGATGACTGGCTGGAAAGGGTTAGGATTACAAGGCAGTGCCTCTCCTGCCATGCCTTCACTGGCAGGATGGGCACCTCTTCTATGGAGGCTCTGCAGGCTTAGCATTGCCACTAGTGATGCTCCCACCAGGGTTGGCCCAAGACACCTGGCACCTAAGATGAACCACAAAATGGTGCCGCCTCCCACTGGGGAAGAAGGGAGAAGTGACGATCTATATCAGGAACATTGGGAACAAGGATGGAAAGAGACCAGCAGTGTCTCCTACTTGCTAAGAGGCCACTGTAGAGGTAGCATTGTTGGGGGGGGGCTGCCAATATAATGCCTCCACAGATTCAGCCTCCACAGAGCATGCCACAGTCATCGCTGCCACCATGGCAGCGACAGCAGAAGATGCATTTCTTGGAGGCTGGATCTGCTGCTCCTGTGGATCTTGCCACCTGAGACAGTTGCCTCACCTTGATTCATAGGTGGACCGGCCTTGGTTCCCACCAACAGTAATTGGTATTAGGGGTATGCACTGAAGTTGGGACAGACAGCCCTTCAGAGAGCTTTCAGGTGTAATTTTGCAGAACTTGGCTATGAGCAAGATGTCCGTCTGTTCTGTATTTCTTATATTGACATAGAGAAAAGACTTCGATATCTAACTACACATTAGACCAACATTTCTAAAGGTCAACAATCTAAAGGTTATGGCCCTGATCCAGCTAAACTTAGTCATAATTAAATTGAATTGAAAGCAATGGAACTTAATAAAAGTAAGTCATTACTCAGTGATTCCATGTTTTCAATAAGATTAGTGATAACTGCCTTAAACTGGATCAGAGCTGGTGTGTGTCTACTTCCAAGCTCCATTCATATCCATTATAACCACCTATCTTACAGATAACTCTCTGGGTTTTCTATAGTCTCCAAAAGGATGTGGGGGAGGCACCAGACCCTCCAATACAAGGAGCACTGTAAGTTGGCTTCTTTTTCTTGTCCTCTTTATCTGATCAGAATCTTTTAAGTAGGCTTTTGTGAGAAAGTTTTTACTGTGGCCATGAACCAATCTAAAATGAAGTTAAGTTTGACTTTCAGTGGTACTGGAAACTTCTGGCTGTATTCTTAGATGTCCTCTTGAAGGATAGTTTCACAAATGTCCTGCTTGTGATTAGATAAACACCCTTAGCATGTCACCAAACTTAGCATGTCACCAAACTAATCACCAAACTTAAAACCATGGAGAAACCTGGTCTGAACAAAGACACTGGATTCTTATATCATTATACATGACAAAGCTATCTTTAGCCATCTCACCCCTTGCCTTTCCCTGCAAGACTAATTACAGCCGTTAAGAGTCGTCAACAGGTTCTCCACACCTATCAGCTGATCACCCATTCCCACCACCCTTCTGAGTAATACCCCTCCCCACTCCCTCACTATATTTAAGGATCTGGTGACTTCTGTTTCAGTGTACCTGAAGAAGTGTGCATGCACATGAAAGCTCATACCAAGAACAAACTTAGTTGGTCTCTAAGGTGCTACTGGAAAGAATTTTTTATTTTGTTTTGTCTATGGCAGACCAACACGGCTACCCACCTGTAACCCTTAGCATGTGTCAAACCACCAAGCCATATAGTTCTTGACTCCAGAGTTTTTGAATTTCTTCGTCAGAGAACCCTGTTCTCAGTGGAATTGCTTGATGAGAGGCTGGCAGTCCAACCTCCTCAAGTTGAACACTTCAATTACTGCTTCTAATAGCAAATGCAGCTGGTGAGTGCCAACAGTAGTCAGAACAATATAACTTAAAAACAATAAGGAGACATTAGTATGCATGCAAGCATAATGTGAGCATGTTGTGTGGTGCCGGCCCTCTCAATCGTGGGGGTAAGCCGACATGCCTGGTTGAGTGGCAGACATACAACTCTTAGAAACATGAGAAGAACACCTTGGATAGCTTAACTGGTAGAGCATGGGACCCCTTAATCTCAGGGTTGTGGGTTTGAGCCCCAAATTAGGTGAAATATCCCTACCTTGCAGGGGGTTGGACTAGATGAGCCTTGTGGTCCCTTCCATTTCTGCGCTTCTGTGATTCTATGAATGGTCACTTTTATCAGATGGGGCAGCCCTTATCTTTCTAAGCCTTTATTGTCCATTGCAGCATCAAAAGGAAAGCAAGGCTGAGCCTATAAATGTCTGCAAACTGTTTCCAGGAGTAAATGTGGTCCCACTTTGCCGTAAATCTAGTGGAAATGCACTGAACTTTGCAATTTTATCACTAGTGACAGTTCATAAATTGAACTATCATTATTATAATAGGCCAATATATAGCGCTTTATAATTCAAAGCTTAAAAGCCATTTCTTCCCTTCTTCCCTTTGATGATTATGTCTGTTTCTATTACAAATGATTCAAAGGGGAAAAGCTGTAGTTTTATTGGATGAATGTTTTAAAAAGAACAGTCTTTGCCCTTGGCAGTTCTACTATGCAGGATTTTATAAGAAAACACCACACTGAGGAGAGAACAATAAATGTGTGTTGTACTAAAATATTTAGAGCCCCCTGATTTCTAAAGGATAATCAACTTTTGCATTCATATTGCCGAGAGTGTTTTCTTACAAAAATATTATGTAGTAAGATATACAAAGTCACTTAAACACACAGAGGAAATATCTGTCACAGACCAGATGTTAATGGTAGACTGCAAGCAGATTTGACTGGTAATAAGTACTTGATTAATCAAAACCTCGTAATCAACAAAATGTTAGAAATGCATAGTATTGCAACTGTGATTAATAACTGCTTTATGTTATACTTAAGGACAATTTGATTGGCAAGCTCCTTATTTGGCTTCCAACTCAAAAGCAGTATGTGAATTTCAGTCACATAAAGTCACATAAAGAGCAATCCAGGGCAAATGTTCATAAAACCTTTTATTCCTACTTGACCTCCTTGCACAGAAGGAACGTCCATGTGGACACCACTGCAGCTGGATGTCGTTTCTTGCCCTTTCAGTCAGGGGCTTAGTGTAGAGGGTCCCAGGGGAACCATGTCCCCAGGTGCACAATTTTTAAGGAGGTATGAACCAGGCGACCCCATGCAGGCAATCCCAGCACAGAATGGCACGGTGCTCCTCTCTGCCCACCAAGGGCTGCGTCGACTGGCCAGGCTCCCCCTTGCATGGGGGGGGGCAGGTGGCTCAGCATAGTCCTGCTTTGATCCAGTGGGGTCGCTCCAGAAACATTGGCAGCGAGTGCTGGACTGCCCCCCCCTGCCTAGCATGTGTCAGGCAGCAGAGGAACCAACCCCCACGGCAGGTTGTCAGGAAGGGATAAGACAAGGGAAAAGTCCTGACCATCGGCTTTTATTCAATATTCACAGAGAGAGGCTTTTTGGAATGTAACCTCTCAGGATAATGGGCCAAATGTGTCTCCACTCCCTCCCTCTATCCTCTTCATGCGTCTTCACTACAGGTGCTGAACAGTACCCTCTGCCTCTGAGCTCTCTGCTCTCCTACTTTCAATGCTCACCGGGTTCTGGGAAAGGGGGGGGGGTCTGGAATGCTTTCTAAATACACTGTGTCCATCAGCTGTCCCCCCTCTGGTTGCTTCTTCCTCCTCCTCTCCCATTATTTCCCAGCTTTCCCCCTCATCTTCCTCTGAGCTGTGATCTCCCTCAAACCCCTGTTGTAATTCTGAATTGTCCTCTTCTTCTCTGGAAGGGTCAGGCTGAGGAGGCGGTTTCCACCATTACTCCTCTGCCCAGTCCCTGACAGTGTGTGTGTGTCCCTGCCCTGATCACCAGCACCACCTGCAACCAACACTGTGCCATTGTTTTCAGTTTTGCCTTGGAATGAATTTGCGGCAACTACCATCTTTTTAAATCACTTTCGCTTTTAGTGGCTCTAGTAGATCTGATTAATGGAAAATGCTAATAAGATCATAAGGAGAGCTCTGCTAGATCAGACCCAAGGTTGATAGTAGCCCAGAATCTTGCTTTTCCATAGTGACCAACTTGATGCCTCTAGGAAGCTCACAGGCAGGACCTATGGCCAGCAGCCCTCTCCTTCTGTTGTTGCCTCTTATGGTCAAAATAGCATAAATTTGGTGGCAGTGAGGGCCACAAACTTGGCTGACTTTGAAAGAGGATTGGATAGATTCATGGAGTGCAAGGTTGCTTGCTATCATGGCTATGCTCTGCCCCTGTGGTCGGAAGCAGCAATATTTTTGAGTTGATACTCAACATAAAAAAACTAAGATCATGGCCACTGGTCCCATCACCTCCTGGCAAATAGAAGGGGAAGAAATGGAGGCAGTGAGAGATTTTATTTTCTTGGGCTCCATGATCACTGCAGATGGTGTCAGCAGTCACAAAATAAGAAGACCCCTGCTTCTTGGGAGGAAAGCAACAACAAACCTAGACAGCATCTTAAAAAGCAGAGACATCACCTTGCCGACAAAGGTCCGTATAGTTAAAGCTATGGTTTTCCCATTAGTGTTGTACGGAAGTGAGAGTTGGACCATAAAGAGGGCTGATCGCCGAAGAACTGATGCTTTTGAATTATGCTGCTGTAGGAGACTCTTGAGAGTCCCATGGACTGCAAGAAGATCAAACCTATCCATTCTGAAGGAAATCAGCCCTGAGTGCTCACTGGAAGGACAGATCCTGAAGCTGAGGCTCCAATACTTTGGCCACCTCATGAGAAGAGAAGACTCTCTGGAAAGGACCCTGATGGTGGGAAAGATGGAGGGCACAAGGAGAAGGGGACGACAGAGGACGAGATGGTTGGACAGTGTTCTCAAAGCTACCAACATGAGTCTGACCAAACTACGAGAGGCAGTGAAGGATAGGCGTGCCTAGCGTGCTCTGGTCCATGGGGTCACGAAGAGTCGGACACGACTAAACAACTAAACAACAAACAACAACAACCAGTTGATGGGGAGAGAGCTCTTGTGCTCAGGTCCTGCTTGGCTATTTCCCATAGGCATCTGGTTGGCCACTGTGAGAACAGGATGCTGGACCAGATGGGCCATTGCCCTGATCCAGCGGGGCTCGTCTTATATTCCCATGCCATGACTAGGAGCCCCTGATAGCCTTAATCCTCATGAATTTGCCTTAATCCCTTTAAAAAACATCCGAATTTGGCGACCACCACCACATTTTGTAATTGCATATTCTGTACCTGCTGCTCAAGAATGCTTCTGTTCAATCTGTTTCCTTGCTTTTATAACGGTTCTGAATATGTACATGTTATTTATTTATTTAGAATATTTCTTAACTGCCCTTCATTGAAAGATTCCAATGCAACGTACAAAAGTGAGAATGAAACCATTCACGCACAATATGAATACAATGCTTCTTCTTCTTCTTCTTCTTCTTCTTCTTCTTCTTCTTCTTCTTCTTCTTCTTCTAAAAAAGTTAAACATATTAAACATCAAGGAAAGAGGCCAACTGAAAATGTAAGCCCAAGAGTAGAAATAGCCAGTGCCAACCAAATTGTCACCTAAAATACCTGGACAAACAAGGTCATAACATGGCTCCACAAATATTGTTGGTTTCCACCATGCTTCTTTTCCAAATGTATGTTGCAAGGCCCCATATTTATTGATTGGGGTGGTGGTGGAATACCTTAATCAAGCACATAGTAAATTTTGGCAAAAGAGAATAACAAATGGTTTTAGGCCACCCTGCCTTCAAGATGGTTTCTCCTTTTGTCTGCAACGTATTCATATCCTCGTGTCATAAATTGGTGGAGATGATTTATTTCTTCAATAAAAATTAGAGAATAACCACATGTCAAGTAAATGGTAGGACAGTCTTGAATTACTCCTCTTTAACATCAATATATTTTAAAAGTATGGAATTTTCTTCGTCTCCTTTACTGCAGACATGGGTTTTTTCATCTAGGCTCTTAAGTAGGGCAGACACTTGAGACACACAGAGAGCAATCTTCCTGTGTGACTTGATGTTTGAAATAGCCAGATGTGATAGATGCATGATGTTTAATGCCTGAGTTTATAGCCTTAGCCTTAGCTGGAGATTAAAAAGTCATTTAATATCAAAGGTATTTCAGAAAACATAGACATGAGGTTCTTTGGAATCTGATTAAACCAATTACAGAGAGAGAAATGGGAAAAACAAGGGGCCTTATGCTGCCTTCTTGACTTCAGATGTCAAGTTTGCATGTTGATCTTATCATATGTCAAAACTGCCATATGTAATCCTGTCGGGGTGCACCCAACACTGCACAAGAGGTGCTCCACTTGTGCAACAGGACTTCCCCTTCCTCTCTTCTCCCCGTGTCACCAGATCTGCTCCAGATGGTCCTCAAATCCTCTGGAACAGACTTAGGGGTTATGCAGGATCTGCAGGGGAGAAGACAGGAGACAGAAGTTCCATTGCATCAAATAGATTTACTGGAGTTTATTTCTAAATCATCGAATCATGAAGCTTCCAGACCATGTTCTGCTTTACACTTGGCTTAATTAATTAACACAGATTAATAATTAGGATACAGAACAAACACAGTATTTGTTGGCTGCTTTTCTTTTTCTGTGTGATGTGAAACTTGTCATTATTATCCCCCCTCTTAAATTAAAAAAGAACATCATAGCTACACAAAAAGCACTAGATGTGATTCCTGTGATTAGAGTTGAGCCTAAACATTTAATTTAATTGTTTCGGAACCACCACCATCAGAAACGCACAGCCAATTTCAGCAGGTTCCAGCAAATGACCTCGGTTTCGCTGCCTAGTTTAACCAAGGCAAGCTGTCCCAATTCCTTATCTGACACGGTGGGGAGAACCTGATCTCCTTCCAGAGATTGTCTTGAACTCGTAAGGCAAACATTTCAAATGTATTTACATATAAAGAGCTACAACTGTCAGCAAACGTGTATATGCCCTTAGGAAAAGAATTAATCATGTATGCTAGTAAAAGATGAACTACCTACAGAAGAGAATAGAAAATAACAAATTCCTTCCAGTAGCACCTTAAAGGTAAAGGTAAAGGGACCCCTGACCATTAGGTCCAGTCGCGGACGACTCTGGGGTTGTGGCGCTCATCTCGCTTTATTGGCCGAGGGAGCCGGTGTACAGCTTCTGGGTCATGTGGCCAGCATGACTAAGCCGCTTCTGGTGAACCAGAGCAGCACACGGAAACGCTGTTTACCTTCCCGCTGGAGCGGTACCTATTTATTTACTTGCACTTTGACATGCTTTCAAACTGCTAGGTGGGCAGTAGCTGGGACCGAGCAACGGGAGCTCACCCAGTCACGGGGATTCGAACTGCCGACCTTCTGATCAGCAAGCCCTAGGCTCTGTAGTTTAACCCACAGCGCCACCCGCATCCCATTCAGTATCTGAAGAAGTGTGCATGCACACAAAAGCTCATACCAAGAACAAACTTAGTTGGTCTCTAAGGTGCTACTGGAAGGAATTTTTTATTGCAATGGGGGAAGGAGGGCTGGCGTCTGACTTGGGAGAGGGGGGCAGTGGCTTGTGGGGACCTGTAGCAGGCAGAAGGCAAGAGTCAGAAGCAGGGGAAACTTCAGAGCTGGAAGGTGGAGCACAGGATGGGTCGCAAGAAGAAGAGGACCAGGCAGGTCAAGCAAGTGAAGGGCCGGGTGCTTCCCTGCCCTCTCCTGCACCACTGTCTCCCAGAACAAGGAGGGAATTAAAAAGGGATGAGCAGAGGAAGTTCCCAGGCAGGCACAGTCTCTGGCTGCATCCGTGAAGCTGGTTTGGGGAAGGTACATAGACTGGTGGAGTCCTCTGTTGCTGCAACTTCTCCACAGAGCTTGGACCTGGGAATAGCTGTCTAGCAATTAGATTGGTGTGCATAGATATCCAGAGCTGTAGAAGGGACTGTGTTATCTTTGACAATAAATACCTAACTATCTGCTGTGTACATCCCTTTGGCTGGAAAGTACTTCCGACCTGCACTGGGATGATGTCACTGCCCACATAGGTATGACCTACCCTCCAATATGACGCAGCCCAAATCTGGGATGCCATCTTCCAGCTCTGCACTCCCATGTAAGATCACGGACCCGAAAAAGTGTGTTTTGGTGTGGCAAGTGAGATTGCAGACCGGAAAAACACACACACTTTTTTCAGGGCAAGATCTTGGCCTGAAATCACTCAAGAGCAAGGCGCCCAAAATAGCTGCCTTGCTCTCTTGAGAAAAAAAATGGGATGTCTCAGTTTTTTTCTGGGGTTGTTGATGGATGTAATATGATTGGAGAGAAATATGAGCTCATTAGCGCTGGATGGGGCCCTTCTTATTCCCAGTGGACATTGAGGGCACATCCAACATAGTGGTTTAATTTTACAAGGCACATTTAAATCCTTGTTGCGCACAGTTTGGGAGTGTGAATGCATGCAAGCACACACAAATGCACACACCGCATCTCAACGGCAGAGCACCTGCCTTGCAAGCAGAAGGTCCCTGGTTCAATCCTCAGCATCTCCAGGTAGGGGTGATAGATAGACTGCCTGTTGAAAGTCCTGAAGAGCTGCTGTCAGTAAGTGCAATCAATATAGAGCTAAATAGTCCACTGGGTCAAAATCAGTATAATAAGGCAGCTTCCTATGTTCCACCCAAGAATGCTCTCTTGTTGGACCTGGCGGGTCACAAAACTGGTCAAAGCCAACTACCACCAGACTTCACCATCTGTCATCACGGCTTATGAAGCAGAAAAATTAGCTGCAATTCTCGTAGGCTGCCCATAAAATGAAGGACAGCTCCTCACATTTCATTGCATCTGCACCCCTGCTTTCCATATAGAGAGTTTATTTCCATTATACAAGACTACACTTCAAGACGTCTCTCCAGACCTTATAGATGCCTCCTAGTGTTATTCTTCTTCCCCACCCTTTCCCTTAATAATTCCACAGCCTTTGCCAGATCTACCACAGATTGGCTTCCTTTCTGAAGAATCTGTCATGCTCTTCTTCGGCCTTGTGATAAATCATATTTGTCACCATCAAACTAATGATAATCTATTTGGCCTTCTTTTAAGGAATGCAAGTTTCAGCTGAATGACTTGCTGGCAAGAAAAGAGCTGGCAATAGTGTTTCACAAAGAATACTGTACTGATCTAAAATATTGTTCCCTACCCCTTTTGGACATTTTTTTTTTAAAAAAGAAATGTGGCTCTTATTTATGGTAGTAGATTGCGTGTCTTTGATTGAACATTTCCAGTACAATGTGTTATAATCACTTAGCATGCATTCCTGTGCACATAAATGGTTCAATGGCTTTGAACACTGGCATTCCATAGGGAGAAATTCATCACGCATGGCAATGCAGCTTTCCCTAAACACACACCAATAATAATATTGTTCTCCACAGCAGTGATATAGCAGATTTGGTGGAAACATGAGGACCCCAATGCTCAGAGAGTTGCCACACTTAACTAAATCTGCTCCTTTCTTTCAAGGGACAGTTTGAGCGATGAGGAATCCGTAATAAGAAGCATGCAACATTCTGGAATGTGATGCATGTGTATACAAATATTTTAATGTGTTTGTCTGTGCAATAATTACAGGGGAATATTTACAGGTGGTACTATATCGTTAAAATGCAATTGGGAATAAGAAATGCTCAGTTTTTTTTAAAATGATCTTGTTGAAATCATTCAAAATTTGCAATCTTTCTTACGTAATCAGGACAGCTGGTCTACAGCTCGACTCGTGTGATCTGAAATATCTAAACTGCTTTGTAGTCTGATCTTAATCTTTGCTAGAAAATAATTACAAAAGTATGTAAATTTAGATTGTATGTTAGGGTCAAACCACATATGATTCAGGAGATCTATGACAGGATCTCTCGACATTTTCGTTTACTGTAATCTAATTTTTTAAAGGTGCAGGAGATTTTTAAAAGGTGTGGCAATGACACTTCAGGAAGGGCTGTTCATTGATGAGGCATCACAAATCATAACCTATTAATACCTGTCATCTGCATAATCCATCCTGCAGAAGGGGGCACTGCTGAGGCAGAAATTGTCATTGCTTTGGCACATTTACTGTGCCAAGAGTGGGTTGTCAAATGACTCCTTTGAAAAGTTATATGCTCTCAATATGTTCTTTCAGTGACACTACAGCCAGGTGGACTGGTCTTAAGCATGCTTTTCCAGAATTAGGTCACACAATTGCAGCCGGACATACTCTCTAGTAAGTGTGCTTAGAACTGTTGTCTTAGAACATCACTGTGTCCATTGCTTTCCCATATGTTCAGGACTGGACACCCAACTGCTTTGGAAGCTGAAAAGAGCTGAAAAGATGAGACAGCTTTGTTTGAGAATAGTGGTTTGTGCAAAATTCTACTTTCTTAGCCTAATTCTGCTGCATATAGCCCTTTGGGAGGTAAACATTAGCATCTCCATGACAAAAAAATATCCCCCGGTGTACATTTATGCAATCCAGAATAAAAAGCTGAACTCCAGCTTTTTGCTTGATACATTAGTCAGACAAAAATAGAATTGTCATTTTCACGGATGGTGATTCATCACATTCACCAAAATGTTTCAGACATCTGCTTTATGTTTCTGTGCAGAGATGATTATCTTCTCCTTCTCCGGGTTGCGTCTCCCTACATACACAGGGTGGCAAAGTCTCTTGCACACACAGTTTGGCCCACTGGCCCAGGCCCACTGGGATTTCAAGGCCCTAGCACAGTCCAGAGAGGCAAAATCTCACTTCTGGTCCATGCTGAGCCTCCCATTGGCTGCCTGGCCACCTGGAATTTGTTTATTTTTTGTATTTATACCCCACCTTTTCCTCTAAGGAGCTTAATCCCCACAACAACCCTGTGTGAGGTAGGCTAGGCTGAGATGGAGCTGACTGGCCTAAGCCATTGTGCTTCATGACTGAAATGGGAATTTGAGCCTTGGTCTCCCATGTTGTAGTCCAACACTCTGACCACTAGACCACACTGAATTGATTTATATTGGTCACTGACCAGAGTGACTATACCACACTAGCTCCAATGATGACTACCACCAATGACCTGTGCAAGCAGTACAATGGCATGTTGTTGTTGTTGTTGTTGTTCAGTCGTTCAGTCGTGTCCGACTCTTCGTGACCCCATGGACCAGAGCACACCAGGCACGCCTATCCTTCACTGCCTCTCGCAGTTTGGCCAAACTCATGTTAGTAGCTTCGAGAACACTGTCCAACCATCTCATCCTCTGTCGTCCCCTTCTCCTTGTGCCCTCCATCTTTCCCAACATCAGGGTCTTTTCTAGGGAGTCTTCTCTTCTCATGAGGTGGCCAAAGTACTGGAGCCTCAACTTCAGGATCTGTCCTTCTAGTGAGCACTCAGGGCTGATTTCTTTGAGAATGGATAGGTTTGATCTTCTTGCAGTCCATGGGACTCTCAAGAGTCTCCTCCAGCACCATAATTCAAAAGCATCAATTCTTCAGCGATCAGCCTTCTTTATGGTCCAGCTCTCACTTCCATACATTACTACTGGGAAAACCATAGCTTTAACTATACGGACCTTTGTCGGCAAGGTGATGTCTTTGCTTTTTAAGATGCTGTCTAGGTTTGTCATTGCTTTTCTCCCAAGAAGCAGGCGTCTTCTAATTTCGTGACTGCTGTCACCATCTGCAGTGATCGTGGAACCCAAGAAAGTGAAATCTCTCACTGCCTCCATTTCTTCCCCTTCTATTTGCCAGGAGGTGATGGGACCAGTGGCCATGATCTTAGTTTTTTTGATGTTGATCTTCAGACCATATTTTGCGCTCTCCTCTTTCACCCTCATTAAAAGGTTCTTTAATTCCTCCTCACTTTCTGCCATCAAGGTAGTATCATCAGCATATCTGAGGTTGTTTATATTTTTTCCAGCAATCTTAATTCCGGTTTGGGATTCATCCAGTCCAGCCTTTCGCATGATGAATTCTGCATATAAGTTAAATAAGCAGGGAGACAATATACAGCCTTGTCATACTCCTTTCCCAATTTTGAACCAATCAGTTGTTCCATATGCAGTTCTAACTGTAGCTTCTTGTCCCACATAGAGATTTCTCAGGAGACAAATGAGGTGATCCGGCACTCCCATTTCTTTAAGAACTTGCCATAGTTTGCTGTGGTCGACACAGTCAAATGCTTTCGCGTAGTACAATGGCATACCCTCCAACATTTATCCGATGAAAATAGGGACATCCTATTCAATGTTAATATTAATATTAACCAACTGCCCAACCAACTGGGTTGCCCCAGCCACTCTGGGTAGCTTCCAACATATATAAAAACACAATTAAACATTAAACATTTAAAAACTTCCCTATACAGGGCTGCCTTCATATGCTTTTTAAAGGTTTTAAAGTTACTTATCTCCTTAGCTTGGCTCCTTAGCACAACTCCATACTCTCCAACCTTTCTCCAATGAAAATAGGGATGTCTTAAGGAAAAGCTGGACATTCTGGGATCAAATCAGAAACCAGCATGGCTTCTGTAAACCAGGGACTGTCCCTGGAAAATAGGGACACTTGGAGGATCTGCAAAGGGTGCCCACTGCTAAGGGCAACCAGCTTGGATTTCTGTAGCTTTAAAAGTCTTGTTTATCATATCTCACTTGTTATATCACTTGTGGTGGGGAACCCTTAACAGCTGGAGAGCTATGTTCCTTTCTGGGAAACCTTATGAGAGTTACATGCCAGTAGTGGGTGGGGGCCAGAGACAAAAGTGAGCAGAGCAATGAATGTAAGCTCTGTCTTTGTACTGTAGGCTAGTTTCTACACACACTCCTCTCTATACTTCATCAGGGCAACTGGGAGGCATTATCCAAGCTCAAGGACACATTCCAGCCAGGCAAAGACACTTGGGGTGCAAAGTAGGTCCAGTGTACAGCAAGGGGAGAATTGCCAGGGCCAGATATATAGGCCTGAGGGCCACATTCAAACCCTGGCCCTGAGGGCCCCCCCCCCCCGTTTTATAAAGACAAGGCAGGGGAACATCTTTTCCCATTGCTACAAGTCCTTGGAAGTTTCCAGAGAGCTGCACAAAAATGGCATGGAATGTCCTGCTTTAGCATGTCTCGTCCTTACTGAGGGATGTTGGAGAATTCCGACAAAAACAGAAATGGGACTGGAAATTGGCCAGTGCTCACTTAGTTGTCCCATGTCCAGAATGGAAATCAGGCCAGCAGATACAACTGGTATTCACTGTGGCTGTTGTTGCTCTGAGTGTGCAAACAATAATTTTCCACCCATTGCATTTCCTTTGCATTGATGGAATGTTCTCCTGACTCCCCCAGAGCCAGTTTTGGGGGACTGTGGGGCAAGTGTGGGAGGAAAAGCGGGGAAGCTCTCTTGTGCAAGCAGAAGTCTTTGCATAGAGCTTCTGCTGATGGGGCTCATGAGAGGAGGAATCCTACCCTATGTAAGTTACATAAACTATGCAATTTTGTCACGGTGGACAGTGAGACAAATACCGTCAGTTTTGGTGGCAGATGAACTGCAGCAGAATGCAAACAGTGCTGCCTGTGAATGATACAGGGCAAATGGAAAATGATACCTTCTTGTCTATCCAGATCATCCAGTGGAACAGTGATTTACACAAAACTACTAGTAACAATCATTTACACAAATTTATCTTATAATTAGCTCTTACACAATCTACATGGCTTCTCAGTTGTTTACTTCATTGTTCATGCAAAACTCAGTCCACCATCTGTAACTGTCCTTCAGTTTTCTTCTCCCTTCTGGCACGAGGCTTCTTGATTTTGCCTTTTATGAGGCATCCCTTTTATATTAACTTTCCCCTTAGCTAAAATGTGAGCAACTGCCCGCTCCTTAGGCCTGCCATAAGAAGAGGAGGCAAGTGCCATTCAGAATTGTTTTTCCAACTTTGATCGCCTATTTCCAATCCCTCATTTGAATGGAATTTAAGAAATTACTAAAACGCAGCTGGAAATGAAGTAAAGGATACACAAGCAATCATCACCACTTACTCAAAGAATAAGCCATGTTTTTATATGAACTTGAATGCATACCCCAGGGTAATATCCATTCCTCATAACATCAGATTGGACCATAAGCATCTCTTTTAGCAATGCCCTAAAAAAAATAAAAATCAAAACCTCAAGAATAATATTTTGCAAACCAGAATTTGTGTCATATAATCTTCTTTATCTACAAGAATTCCTCGTGATCCAGGCCATCACCCTGAACCAATCTGAGCCTTTGTCACACAGAAGCAGTGTGGCCAAGGGATGTCAAGTATAATGTCCTGTCATCACACTGGGGTCTAGATTAAGACACAGAGAGACACCTAGCCATCTTAGGCATCTCCATCAGTGTCCAAAGTGCATTGCTGAATTTATTTGTGATTCTGCAAAGTTTTAGTGGATCAGAATTCTACTTTCTGGCAGCCGTTTTCAGCAAAAGTTACCACAGCAAGGAAGTGACTGTTGGCGAGGGGGAAAGGAGAAGCCAAAATCTGCTCCATCTCAGATATGCATGTGGCAGGTATAGAAAGGGGATCTTCAAACAAGCAGGATTATTATTATTATTATTATTATTATTATTATTATTATTATTATTAAAAAGAATGGCCACCAGAGTCAAGTATGGGTAAGTATGATGCTTTCATCTTCTAGGGACTTATATAGGTAGAGATTGTGCTTTCAATACACAACAGACCTCATTAAGATGATTATGAATGAATTGACCTGAGTCTGTGAGGTCCAGTGACAAGTGATTTGGGGAGACTTGGAAACCTGTATCTGGGTCTAACATCGGGGCCTTGAGATATCATTGTCTATTTGTAAAATGAGATATTTTATTGTTAGTTACAACTATGACAACAACAGCATATTGATGAGGTTTGTTATTTGCTGTTGCCATTATCATTGCCATCATGAAACATACAAAGAGAGTATCTCTAAAGAGCAAGCAAAATGCTTTATTTCCTAACCAGAGCAGTTGCTGGGCCACTTCCAATGACCTGGAAACCTGGATTCAGCTTACAGACCTGGGTTAGCCACCCATAACCAGGTGCCAGGAATCTTTGGCCCTCCAGATGTGGATCAACTACATGGCCAATTGCAAGGGATGATGAGAGTTGTAGTTCAGCAACACCTGGATAGCCAAATGTTCCTCATGGCTGCACTATAAGGTTGATACAAGAATGAGCATGGTGAAGAACGTAAAGAACTCGGCATTCAATACATGATCAATCCATCTATCTATCCAGTAATAACAGAAGACACATCCTGCTTTTCATGTGGCAGATACTTAAATGCTGTAGAAAACTCTTATAATTGTGTCCTGGATTGCTCTCAGATGTTTGATTACCTCCTTGGCCTTGCCTGTAAAAGCTGCGAGAACCCAAGCGAAGTAAGAAATCCAGTATCTGAACACAAAAGAAGGTCTCATATATCTAGTTCTATTACATTCTTTACAAGGTCTTTCAGAACTCCCTTACCACCTTATTGTGAGAATTGTTTTTACAAGGCATGCTTGGTTGCCATTTTGCAGTCCTTAAATATGAAGACAACTGAGTATAAAAAAATGAAAAGTTGTCTTGGGGTTCAAGGATAATGTGGCCTAAGAAGGAATTGGTAGGGGGAGCAGAGATGTTTCTGAATAGTGGAGCTTGAAGAAAATCTGAAGGTCAAGAGAAAAGCACAAAAGCTTTGGGTGTAAGTTGGCCATTCTTTTTAATATATAGACACATATGGTGCTCAATATTTTGTATCTTTCTTGACTTTCTTCACCTGCGATGTATAAAATAGCTCTGTCAACAATTGGCTTTTACAACAATAGACTTGCACATAAAACTATTTTACAAGTATGTTGAAAAGGAAAGGGGGAAACTAAGTACTGGGTATTGGTGAGTTTATATAGGGTTGCTATACGTCTGTTCAACAACTTTGTGCAAAACTAAATAAAAGCTCAACAACTTTACCCTCCCCCCCCCCGTTTCTGTCCAGATTTTCACTTTTTGAAATATAGTAGTTTATAGTAGGGGCAATCTTCCTTGTGAGTAAAACCTTACATGATTTACTGGAAAACCAACATTCTAGGATGTGCAAGCTGTAAAATTGTTTTGTCCCATCTGCACTATCCATTTGGAGAAGTATCATACCACTTTAACCATCTCGTCTTCCCCTAAATAATCCTAGGATCTGAGGTTTGTTAGAGGTTGAGAGTTCCCTGGGAAGAGGGACTAATTGTTCAACCACTCTGGGAATTTTAGCTCTGACAGGGGAATAGGGAGTCTCCTAACAACTTATAGTGCCATTAACAACTTGGGTTCCCAGGATTCCTTGGGGGAGTCCACGACTTTTAAAAGTCTATGATGCTGCTTTAAATGTATAGTGCCAATGGGGCCAAAGTTTATTATGATGGACAGCCGCTACCATCATGTGGGAAAGGAGTACAAGAAGCAGAAATAAAAAGAAGAAAATCAACAGGCTTGTAGTGGAATATGGCATGCAGTGTGAACAACAGAGTGTTCACAACTTGCCAGAAACAACGGAAAGATCAGACAATTGATTGGTGGCTTGCCACCACTGTCAATGGAGCTACACATTCATCTTGTGTGTTCTGGAGAGAGAGGAATAAATCCAGATGTGGAATGAACATGTTCTCCTGGGTTCTGTTCCCAACCCAGATTTCTCTCTCTGATTCGTGTAGTCAAGAAGGAACAAAGGCAGACTATCAGGGTGATAATACTTGCCTCGGAGAAGATTGTCAGCTTCAATTAATCTTTGCAGAGTGCTGAGTTTCTTAGATTAAAACAAAAACAAAAAACAAACCCTCTGTAAGTGCAAAGTATTCATTAATTGGCTGATTCCTAACTGAAGTTCCTTTGAAATAAAGCCTTTTATACATTTATAGAAGTGGACTATTCTTCTGAAGAATAGAATACCGATATCCCCTCTAGTTCGGGCAACAGTCTGTTTCTTGTAACTGTCAAATGTTATAGAGTCCAAAAGCTCTTTAGCTGTTGCATTTGATTATCTAAAAATGTTTTCAAGTTCTGCCCCACGGGTACATTTTAGGGGTGTTTGTTAATGGAAAGGGGTGGGGATATTTGGACAGGTGTGGATTGCTGGTGTTGTTTGGAAATTTGGTTGGAGTCATCAGGTTTTGTTCATCACGTTTTGCTGCTTTAGCATGATGGCTTCCAACAGCAACTGGTTGCCTAGAAAGGCCCACCACACTTTCTGAAAGGCTTATCTCATGAGGTGGGCAGTGAGGAATGAAAGGGCCAGAGCTCAACTTTGCATGCAAAAGAGTCACAGAAGCATAGAATTGTAGAGTTGCAAGGAACCATGATGGGTCTTTTAGTCCAACCCCCTGTAATACAGGAATCTTTTTGCTCAACATGGGGCTCGAACCCACGACACTGAGATTAAGAGTCTCATGTTCTACCAACTGAGCTATCCTAGGGATCTCAGGGTCAATCCTTGGCTTCTTCAGGAAAACATTGAAAGCTGCTGTTAACAATACTGATCTAGATGAATCTTCTGATTCCCACCTTCCTGTGGCTCTATAATTTGCACACACCTGTTCACTGCTCATTTCATGCTCCTGTTTATGAAATGTAAATGATACACATGGTTGCGCAGTGGTCTAATGTGGTTATTCTTCTGGAGAGAAGTTCACCTTTGGAAGTTGGGTGGCTTTAAAAGAGGATTGGACAAATCCATTGAGGACAAGGCTTTCAACTGCTACTGGCCATGATGGCTATGTTCTGCCTATACAGTCAGAGGCCTCGTGCCTCTGAATACTAGCTGTTGGGAATTGCAAGTGGGCAACATGCTGTCGGACTCATGTCCAACTTGTAGGCTTCCCACAGGCCTCTGGTTGACCACTGTGAGAACAGGATGCTGGACTAGATGGGCCACTGGCTAGCTCCTGCAGCCTTGTCTTACGTTCTTATGTTCTTAGACTTTTCAGAATCTGAAATTGATTTAGAGATGGATAGTGGGGATCTGGCAGAAGTATCCATATTTATGGAACATGATTCTGCCCGACACTATTCTGCTATCATTTTTGTGTGTGTTTTGTTGCATGGACTTTAACAATATAGATTCAACTGTTTACTTATAGTTCATCCCTTGTTGAACCATAGAAGTTGAATGCAGGCTGAGCTCATAACAAGGCGAATAATATCTACCACATCACCTACAGTTGGGCTTCCTGATTGTCAGCCCAATCTGTGCTTGTCTGCCATGAAGCAAGTCCAAATGAGTTTAATGGATCTCTCACTCCTGAGTAAGTGTGCTTAGGATTGCAGCCTTAAATAATTATTTCATGCCTTCCTACTGTCATGGTGAAACAATTACTTGGGTCAAGGGTCTGCACCATAGGGATTGTTTTGGAAGGGGCCCACCCACATTCCAACCTGAGCAGGGTAAACCTGACTCTGGACTCCTGGCTGGAATGTCATGTTAACAATAAATCACGAAGCCATTTAGCTTTCAGCAGTCAAGTGTCTTCAGGTCTGCCTTCCTGGTTTATGTTTTTAATAAAGTCACATATCAAAGCTTTGTGCCCCGGTTGGAATATATTTGGATCAAGAAGATTTAAATACCACATTTCAAACAAAGCATATTAATCCTGGAGTCAAGCACTCTGTAATTTATTGGGGAGAGACGTCCCAAAGGGCTCATTGTTATTTTATTGATATGCACAGATTAGAATTATTTCCACGGATGAATTTGAGGTTTAATGTTGAAAAGTTTGTAAAGGAGACTGTGAATTTACTACAAACTCCTCACTTGCTCAGGCTGCAAACACACCATACATTTAAAGCACCTCGTCACAAGAATCCTGGAAACCGTAGTTTACCCACACAGTGAGTTCCCAGCACCCTTAACAACCTACAGTTCCCAGGCTGCATGATGCATGTGTGCTTTAAATGTATCTGTTTATCCTTACAATACCTTATGCTTCCTTACACACATTTTCCTAGGTCTTACAAATGTTTATCCATTGCATTAAGAGGTTTTGCAAAATGAAGATGATATGTTCCTGCAGACTTAAACCTAATTACATCTTTACCATGAGGGTGGGATACCTTCCCTTCCCCTCCTTGGCACGAATGTTCCTCTCACTGTCTTAACCAACTACCTTGATGATAGTCAGGTTTTCTGTCTCAACCAAGAATTGAAGAGGATTTGCGAAGAGTGAATCCGGTTAGTGTTAACTGTAGTTAGCATGTGTAAAGGTAAACCATAATTAAAGCCAGCAAGAGAAAGTGCTGGATTTACTGGAGGAAAGATTTCCTCTAGAGGAGGGAAGAAAATGAATGAAGCACATACAAGTTGACACACAAGGTGGAGGAAAACGAGGCTACAGGGCCAAAGAGCAACCAGAGTTGGAGGTCAAATCAGAAGGGAGGACTACCAGGACCAAAGAACAAGACATTACAACTCTGGTTGAGTTTGTTGCTCAAAAAATGCTCTTCTGGAAAAGGAAGTCCTTTTGGAAAATCTGGGGTGGTGAATCCAAGCCATCTTTTAAATGGTCTTCCCTGAGAGGCTGCAGTTACCAGTATGCAACTCACCACAAGGGGAAGTGGCCAGCAGTTCCTGACTCAGAAGCAGTGGTGTAGTGGTAAACTTGAAAACCAGGAGCTCGTCATGGTAGTCTCCATAGCTGCATCCCCAACAAGGGTCCAAAAATGTAGACAGTTATTATGTTGATCCATTATTATACAGATATAGACCCACACACAGCAGTACATAACATCCTAACACCATAATGAAACTACATTTGCATTTAAGTAAATTCCACTGAAAAACACATTGATAATCCCGCTCTTCATTTTTAATTATGAATGGGTCAATGCATGTATGCATAGAATTGTATCAAGGTAAGCCTTGTGCAGAAGAGACCCACTGAGCTCAATTGATTAACCTAATTTTTTGTGTTTTATAAAGTTTATATTTATACAATCTACAAACACACTAAAATGGCATGCAAAATTGCATGGTAAAATTACGGTACGTACCTGGGTAGGTTTGCTGGAGTGGGGTTGGAAAGTCAAGTTCATTGATTTCAGTGAGTCTGCTCCAAGAAGGACTGGATGCAACCCATAGCTTACAATTCTGAATTGTTTGCTTCTGTTGTAAATGAAAAAGAAAAAGAAAAGTTGAGAAGACATTCTTGAAATAATTTTTTTTTCATGGGAAATAGCTAGTCTGGTGTTTTGTCAGAGATCCAAACTAAATAAGTATGTTTTGATGCATCGCATTAATCACAAAAAAGACAATGTTTGAAAGATTACAAATGTAAAGGCCCCCTGGGGAAAAATATACTTTTAATAGGCTTTTATCTTTTTTTAGTCTTTCATAAGTTCACTCCTCTAACAGGAAATCTGTCTAAAAGGATCAGCATGAACTGTGGAAGTGGCAGTGTTTTCTTCAGCTACTCTCCAAGGGCTTATACAATCTTTTGAAATATTAGGTACAGGGCAATCCCTCTGTTGCTAGTTGTAATCTGATTGCATTTAATTCAGTGTACAAAATGTACTCATCATCTCCTTTTATGAAAGGTGTTAGTCACTTCTCGCTACTTAGCCCTTCAGGAATAATAAACACACTATCGTTTAATTGATCATGGAACATCCATCATTTCCCCCAGTAATTCCTTCATCTCCCATAATAAAGATAACTGAGTGAAGGCGCCAGTAAAGGAACCTGGGCTTCTTAGATTTCAAATAACTTTCTGTTTGAAAAAGATGTATCAATGGGCTTGGCAGTTGCATCTTGTATGTTCTGATTAGAAGAAGAAGAAGAAGAAGAAGAAGAAGAAGAAGAAGAAGAAGAAGAAGAGTTGGGATTTGATATCCCGCTTTATCACTACCCAAAGGAGTCTCAAAGCGGCTAACATTCTCCTTTCCCTTCCTCCCCCACAAAAAACACTCTGTGAGGTGAGTGGGGCTGAGAGACTTCAGAGAAGTGTGACTAGCCCAAGGTCACCAGCAGCTGCATGTGGAGGAGCGGAGACACGAACCCAGGTCACCAGATTACGAGTCTACTTCTCTTAACCACTACACCACACTGGCTCTTAACCACTACACCACACTAGGACTTTCAGATGGGAGAAAGGGTTTTGCCAGGGCTTCGATTTGCTTATGGACAGTTTGTGGTTGAAACTGTCAGTAATTTTTCATTCATTTTCCTCCCGAATACGTAGTTTCAAAAAGCAATGAATTGGTTTTTTAATTATTTATTATATTGTAACTATTTCAAAAAAGGACTGCAAAGCAGATTTGCATTCCCTCTTCTTTTAAAGACCTAACTTAGTTTTGAAGGCTGCAATCCTCTATGCACCTCCGTGGGTGTAAGTCCCATCGAATCCATTGGGGTTTACCTTGGAGTAAATATGCATCGGACTGCATTATTAATCACCCTCAGCAAACAATAGGCTTGTACCGCAATTGAAGTGTGTTTCTGGTTTCGACTCAGCTATCAAAAGTTACTTCTTTAGAACCTGTTCTAAATTATGCATTGCAACTTGGTGCACATGATGGAAAATTGTAGTAACTGAATTAGGACTATCTATGTCACCCTGACTTCTGCTAATGAAGAGTGATTGTGGCTCTCATAAGATTGGCGACTAAGATTATCGTTCTTATTGGAAGACTGGATTCTTGCAGAAGTTAACACCCTCCCGCTGTGTTCAGATCAACTTGTATTACTTAAGCTAAGGCAGAACAACTAATTGAATGGGAAAGCAAGGTCGGTAGAGAAAGCCCAAAGTACTTTGGAAAATCATGTTGCTTGGCTGAAAACGCAGGAAAGTGAGTAGTAATTTCCCCCCCCAGAGTGGTTTTTTTTTTTTTTTGAGAAGCGTTATTAGCTGAGAAACAGCAGGGACCTATCACAGGCCCTCCTGTGTTTAAGTGGATAATCTGGGCCACCCACATCTGATCAGATATAACAGAACTCGTCACCTGCAGAGGAATCTCTTCTGTCTCTGATGGTACAAAGCAGTGTTTCTTTTCTTTGCTTAGAAAAAAAAGGAACAGGTCTTTTGCACAGCGTGGCTGAAACGTGCAACAAAAGCCCCAAGTCGTTTTGCGTTATGTTTCAAGCAGAAAATCCGAAAAGGCATATCCTCTATGGTAAACACACACATCAAATTATACATTGGATTGTGCCTAAGTATGTCCATTTGCTGACGGAAGACTCTTTTATCCAGTGAACATTTCTGTGAGCAGAAAAGTAGGGGAAGACCTGCAGGCAGGCCAGGGGTGGGAGTCTTGCTAGAATATGCTAGAGATCTACTGCATCCTAAGTTGCTCATCTTCACAGGTCCTGCCATGGGACTGTAGAAACAGGGTAAAACAGACTTGTCAGTGAAAACAGGTAAAAGTGATGCAGACTGGAAGTAGGCTGACCTGTCTATGCGATTATTATATGTCCATCCCTATATGTCAGCTGTTCTGAGCTGTCTAGAAAAGAACAGTGCTGTTGGCTATGATACAAATCTCTATATGGTTGGGGCATCTTACTATGAAGTTCTTTTTAATTCATGTGTAGGCATCATTACTACAATGTGCAAAATATAGAAATAATAATTTTTATTTCCTTTCTCGGCTTTATTTTACAAGTCAATGAAACACCTGATTGGGGAAATGACTGATTAGGCTCTATGTACATGACTGTGTAACTCTACTTTCAGAGGATGGTTTCTTACAAAGCATGCCAAGATGGATTTCCATGTTCAAATATGTGCTTAATCCTCAATGTGCTTATGTACACTTCCATAATCTTTGCATCTGGGGAGTTATGTCTCGGCTTATTGAAGAGGCAGCTGCAAAAAGCAGCTTTGGAGGGTTTTTGTTTTTTTAAACTTATTTCTGGTAAAAGGATAAAATGTTAGGTGACTTTATTGTACTGTTATGAAGTGGGCTGTGCAATTATTTCAGTACGTACTCCTTTATTTTGTGACTAGACAAAGCAAAAACTGAAATGAATTTAAAAGCCTTTTAAAGACTTGCAGGCAGTAGTTCAGCAATGCCAAGCTTTATCCACACTGCTGCTTGACCCAAGATTTATTGCTCTCTGGATTCAAATTATTCAGCTGCAGACAGAACATGAGAAATTATATGTTTTAAGCCAGCAATAATATGGCATGGATCTACCCTGGGCCAAAGCTACTACTTCATCTGTGAGTCTTCAGCCTCCAACAAGCTGCAATGAAACATGCCCATGAGTCTGTAGCAAATTTAAAATGTGCATTGAAGCAGCTCCAGTGTAGAGCCAACCCATATATTTGCATCAGGTTGCATGTGTTTTCATGGTGGAGAAGTGACACACATCTAAATAAGTGCTTTGCAAACATGCTTGCTGGTTGATGGTAATGCAGGAAGGACTGGGATGGATTTTCAGGGGTGAAAGCTTCTATCTGTGAGCTGTTAGGCCATTGAACGGAAAATAACGTAGCGCAATTGACTTGTGAGGTGGTGTGTTGTTCGATAAGCACACAGAGTGGAATGATAGTGAGTGTTTTTTTGGGGGGAAGGGAGGCTCGTTTAATTTCATTGTACACAGATTGTACAATGACAATAAAGGTATGGTGATGATGATGATGAATTGGCCAATAGGATTGTGTGCTAATGGCCTACACTGTAAAAGTAGGTCTGATGGCACTATATTGGCACTGGAAACCAAAAGTCGCTTGGTTTGTTCTGATTGCTGCTCAACTAACTGTTCCAACCACCCAGTTATCCATGAGTGAGCAGGATATTGTTCTGAACCCAGGATGGAGAAATCACAGAAGGGACTTCCTATGTTTACCAAAGCCCATAATAAAACATCGATAGATCTGGCCAAATCTGCTGTAAAACCTTTGATCTTTGGGTTTCAGGGGCTATGGAAAGTAAGACAAAAGTTTCAAGGCTATTCTATGGGGAAATAAATGTAAATGTTTTCTCCAAACATTTAGGAGGCATTTTCCTAGTGCAGTTCTTCATAGGGCACAAGCAGATTAAAACCACTGGCTGACACAGGTGTGTGTCACAAGATGAGTGAATGAGTCAGAGAAGCTGCCAGCTGGAAGTTGTTGGAAGAATTGTTTTCTCTGACCTCCCCTACAATTTGATGCAAGGGAAAACACATCCATCTTTGAGAGTATTGTTTGCCCTAAGTGTAGAATGCTCCCCATTAAACTGCTGACATGTTGCTGATCTGTATGTGGGACCATAATCGCTATAAGCTTATGGGTCAGTCAATTTGAGAAATAATACCGTACTTTTCCATGTATTAGACAAGGGTTTTTTTATTCCAAAAGAAAGCAAAAAATGGGGAGGGGGTCTTATACATGGGTCACTACCCATGTATAAGACCCCCCCCCCATTTTTTACTTTCTTTTGGAGGGGGGACGGGCGATTGGTTGCATCCGTGAGCAGGATCTAGCGATTGGGTGGGTGGATTGTGTCTGCTGCAAGGGCTGCTTTGGATTGGCTGGTGCTTTGTCAAATGGGTGGGTTATTGGCAGATGCATCAAGGGCTGCTTTGGATTGGCTGCCGCTTCAGCAATTTGCCTTGTATTGCTTGTGATTGTTAGCGTTTGCCAGTTGGGTGAGTGATATCTGGTTCGGCATCACCCCCCCCCCAATTGCTCATTTTCTTAAATTTGAGCCCCCCCCCCAAATAGAGGAAGTCTTATACATGGAGGCGTCTTATAGACAGAAAAGTATGTCATTTTGTCAGATATCTAGATGGGCAATGACATTGTCTATGCCATGGCAACACAAAGCCTTTTGTTTCCATTCTTTGCTGGAGTCAGAGACTGGCATTAATCTCCCGTACAGTGTTTTAATTCTTATATGTGCACATCTATTAATGCAGTCTTTTCTCCTGTGCTTTTTATTCCCCACCCCCCGCTTTATCCTACTGGAATGTTATATATATAATATCTATTTATTTTTGTTGTATGGGTAGTTATTGTGAAGTCCAAAACTCATTTCCCACCCCACTCCAGTTTGTTTCCTTTAATTTTCTTTTCACCTCAGGCATTTTGATAGGCTTGAGTGGGAAGAAACAGGCAAACAAAGACAAAAGACTCCCCCCCCCACCCGCTTTAGTCATTTAGAAGCACTATGGCTTTATCAATAGCAGACTTCAGCCAGAATACCTGCTGTTTTTCATGCAGACCAGA